>NC_142702.1:28273420-28597757 GCF_029339155.1 Prunus mume | reverse complement strand
ACTTGGCAATCCAAATTCATGATTCTCCCACACAACCTTTTATTACCAGCAAGTGATATTTTCGACAGATTCTGGCAAATACCAGTCTTCGGAATCGGCCCTTCCAACCTATTCTCTGCAAAGTTCAAGTAAAACAGATTGTTGAGGCTGCATACTTTCTCTGGAATCTGCCCAGAGAGCTTGTTACTTGAAACATCGAAATACTCCAGTTGCATCAGATTCCCCAGGTCTGGAGGAATCTCTCCTCTAAACAAATTTGAATGAAGATCCAAATATGTCAAGTAGGACAGATTTCCCAAAGAAAGGGGCAGCTCCCCATTAAAGAAATTATTGCTCAAGTTCATATTTTCAATCCTCCAAGCCATGGAATTTGAGAAGAGCCCATCAACACGACCAGAAAGCCTGTTCTGCTGAACATACAACCCCACAAGATTCTGCATGCTTGAAAGAGATGAAGGGAGCTCACCATCCAGCTTGTTAAAGCTTAAATCTAAGTGGGTTAGCCCTTTCAAGTTCCCAAAGCTTATAGGCACAGCACCAGATAACTTATTGCCAGTCAGATTAAGCTTTACCAAACTTCCCAAACGACCTAAGCTTCCAGGCATGGTGCTTGTAAGCTGGTTATTTCCAAGATACAAGCCTTGAAGCTTGGGGGATTCACCAAATTCTGGAGGAATGGAACCACTGAGCATGTTGCCGGACAAATCCAAGGTTGTAAGATTTGTTAAGCGAGAGAGGGATTTTGTAATTCCCCCAGACAGCATGTTGTTGCTGATCAACAGATCCACCAGAACAACACAGTTACCCAAATCTTCAGGTATTGTGCCAGACAGTCTATTGTAGGACAAATCAAGCACTCCAACATGTTGAACAAAGCTCAAATCAGGGATAGTAACTTGCCGAAAATACGAGGATGGCTTTGAAGGAATTGATCCAGACAGCTTATTATGAGAAAGTACCAGGCATTGCAATTGAGCCAAGTCCTCAATCTCCACCGGAATAGAGCCACTGAGTTGGTTGTTTCCCAGTTCCAATGTCGTAAGTCCTGTGCACCGGCCAATCTCAGCCGGAATGTTTCCTTCAAGAAGATTTGAATTCAAGTTAAGAACAGAAAGGGTACTGAGATTTCCAATCTCCTTAGGTATAGTGCCTGTCAACTGATTGTTACTAAGAACAAGCCTTTCCAATGCAGCTGCCCTACCAATTTCCTTTGATAGAGAACCCCTCAACTGGTTATTAGAAGCTGAAAATTCCATCAAATTGACCGAGCTCCAAAAACTTGTAGGTATTGTACCCGTGAAATTGTTTGAATCAAGGTCGAGCACCATCAGTGGAAGCTCTGAAAGGTAACCAGGGATTGGCCCAGCAATCTGATTATTGACCAAAACCAACTGAGTAAGGTTCCTACACTTCACAAACGTGTTCTCAATCGTTCCTGAGAGGAAATTACTATCCAAATCAATCTCTACGAGCGAGACCGCATTACAGAGCTCTTCTGGAATTGGACCCGACAACCTGTTGCTGCTCAAACTAAGGGACCTAAGCGTAGAACAATTCCCAATCTCAGGTGGGATTTTCCCAGAAAACGAATTGCTCGAAAGCAAAATTGATTCAACCTGATGCCAGTTTCCGAGCCAAGGAGGCAATGGTCCGGAAAGATTGTTCTTCTCAGCAGAAAACGTCAAAACGTGAAGCTCAGAAAACTCCTCTGGTAGCGACCCAGAAAGCGAATTGAAGGAAAGCATTAAAGTCTTCAAATTCCTACAGTTTCCCAGCTCAGCAGGGACAGAGCCATAAAGTTCAGCAAATACTAAATTCAGAATACTCAACTTCTGCAACTTCCCGATGGCTTTCGGTATGGAACATCTCAATGGGTTGTATGAGAGGTCAAGTTTACTCAGTGATTCCAACTTGGATAACTCTTCAGGCAATGGACCGGTTATGGAACATGAAGGAGAATCAAGATTCTCTAGCCGTGAAAGGTCACCGATTTCACGAGGCAATGGACCCGAAAAATGGTTAGCGCCAATGTAGAGGTCGGTCAGATTCTTCAAGCTACCAATTTCAGGTGGAAGAGTACCAGAGAGAGAGTTGTTGGATATGTCCAAGGAAACTAAAGATGGAAGCTTTGAAATCTGAGGTGGGATTTGGCCGCGGAGGAGGTTCGAGGAGAGGTCAAGGACGGTGAGGTTAGGGAGAGAGAAAAGCGAGGGAGGGAGTGTGCCTCTGAGTGACAGAGTTGGAAGGGCGAGTGAAGTGACTCGGCCGAGATGGCAAGAGACGCCGACCCAGTTGCAGTGTGGGATGGATTGCCTCCATGAAGAGAGAACTTCAGGGTTTTCAAGTGCGGTCTTGAAAGAAAGCAGGGCTTCTCTTTCTGGGCTCTGCTCATTTTGGTCAACAATGGCATTGGTGAGTAGGAAGAAACACTGAAAAGCTAAGAGTACGAAAAACAGAGGCTTTTTCGACGCCATGAAACACAGAGAGATATTGAACAAAAGAAAAAACAGAGCGCCAAAGCTGTGTTGCAAAGAAATGAAGGTAGAAGAAAGCTAAGGGCTCATTGCAGCTGCTGCATTCGAGCGAGTAGCCAGAGAGAGTTGAGTGTTTGCCAAGAAGGCCCCATAAACATCAAAACAAGATGTTATTAAATCGGTCAGAGAGCAGCACGCAGCTCACGTGACTTGTACTCTCTAATAAGTTCATAAAGCCAATTCTGTTTCATTTGCAAAAACGCCCCTACTTTGACCCAAAATATATCTTTCACGAATTTATACTTTCAACCCAAATACTCTTCGTATTCCAAACTTCACCCTAGTGCCCTACTTCGCCCTACTTCAGAGAATCCGGCTTTTGTCTCTTTTTCTTTTCGTTTTCAATTCTCAAGTGTGCTCTTCTGCTTCGGAAATTAGGGGCTCTGTTTCTCGTGCATGTCTCTCTCTCTCTCTCTCTCTCTCTCTCGTGATTGAATATGTATAAGATTTGTTTTTGTAGCTGTGGGCTTGGTGGGTTTTGCAGCTTTAGCACTATGTATGGATATAATTACATTGCTTATGAGAATAAGTATCGTCTGACCTTTTGTAGTTGGATCCTTACTTTCATAGTGGTATTATTATTAGACTGATTATACTATCTTCCTTTCATGCTGTTTATTTAGTTTGTTTACTTCAATGTGATGTGAAAGGATTTGAAATTTTAGTAGTTATTTATTCACTCGAATTATTGTGTTCGAATCTCCTCTCCTTCAACTCAAAGTTGCTTGTATTAAAAAAAAATTTGAATTGGGGTTATTTCTTTTGATGCTACTCTATATCTTGGTCAAAGTGTGGAAGAAGTACACCTTTATATTTGTTCATCCAATCGAATTGATAGGGGCAAATTCACAAATACTTGTACCTTTGACGTGCTATCTTACAGTATGGGGGTCCACATGATTTGGGTTAAAAGTATAAATAACTGAAATAGAGGAGTGAGCTGGAAACGTGAGTTGTGTGAAGCTTCTTACAAAATGACAAAGAAAGGTGCTTTCGATGCTACCCAACGCCAAAAAGCTGAGGATGAAAGTAGAAGTTACAGTGGATAAAATGTGACCCCATGTACTTTTTTGTATGGTTTTTGAAAAATAATCTGTATGGTTCGCGAAAACAAAAACCTCTTCTTTGAATCCAAACAACCAACCAACAGCAATAAATAAGTTTTCTCAGTGCCAATATTGGAAAGCCCAGCAAATGCTATATTAAAGAGAGAGTGCTAAAACAAAATTACATCGGAAAACACCAAGTGATACAAGTTTAACATTTATATCAGTCTCCATATTGGGTTTGCAATTGAACAAGAATTATGCAATTTTCTAAACACATGTTTATACTACCGCTTAACGAGATATTAAGTTTAAACTAATTGTTAATTTAGACTCTCGATCGTATTCGATAAACAACAAAAAATATAATATAACACAATCGGGCAACCTTATATGGGCCTGGAATCTTAAGTGAACTGACAAAAAAGCACTCGTGAGTCGAGAGTGGGGGACTTTGGGGGCATTTAATATCAGCTCTGCAATTCATCTGCTCCGTGGTTCAGGACAGACATTTTGACATGGGATTATGGCTATTTTTGTCATTGTGATATATATTAATAACAATCTTCGATTTTTTCTGATTACTTTATAAAACATGGCAGTTAATTTGCACTTGGGATAGTGATATATGATGAGACATGAGAGTAGGAAAGGAAGCGAGGGAGGTATAGTGGGGGCTGAGCTGTCCCTTCATAGGAAGCAAAAACTCAAAACAGGAATTTCCTCTGTTTTGATGCAGCCTTGCCCTGATTGACACCATTTCATTTCATCTGTAATCTTTCTTTATCATATCAATTCTCAACATTGTAATAATAATTTGCTAGTCCACTGCTTCTTTTATTTGAAAAATGCAAAAGTATATATGGATATTACGAAAGAATGCTGATACTATTTTGTTTTTTTTGTCCTCTCAGAAAAGCTGATATTGGCAGAAAGCTTTTACACGCTAGATAGGGAGGTACGTCTGCCTTGTCTTATTGAAGCATGTTTTTTCTCCATGAAAATAATTGAACGAACTGTATGGTTTTGTCTCTGTCAGCGTAGTACCGTAAGTTGTATGAGAGGCAAAGAACTTCAAAGATCATGTTCATTGCATATATCACATGGCAGGCAGATCTTATGCACCAAAAGCATCAAACATTTACATTTTGATGATCATCTCTTCTCTTCAGAACCATAAGATTTCCCAACACAACACAACACAACACACAAGACTTGTTATGTTTCAAAATTTGTAAGCTGTGCAAGGTTTTGATTTTTCTTTGACATTTGAACTTTTTTGGTTTTGTTTTGGTACGTCCTCTAAACTTTTTTGTTGAGTAGAGTAACTGCGTAAACAGCAAACAACAGTGATTAAATATTAGCAGCTGAGAGAGGCACACTGCCTGAGCTGCATGAAAATCTGAAAAATTTCCTGTTCCTGCAGTTATAGATAGACATAAACAGATAGGTTTCTTAACAAAGTAAACAAGGCATTAATAACTGCATGACAGATGAATAGTGAAGGTAAGTTTTGGGAAGGGATGTCTGGCGGGGGGCACATGTGTTGTTGAGTGTTTATGCTTACATAACATAATAATATGGAAACAATTTAAAAGAAGATTTATGGGAAAAATTTAAGAGTCTGCGATTAAATATGGAAAGCTTTTTATGATGGTGTGGTGTTGGAATCTGTGAAGGAATTCCAAAAATTGAAGATTGAGAAAGATTTGTAAAGTGACTTTGCGTGACCAAAGCAAGTAAGTGGATCAAAATTTACTCATCACTGACTGCAAGCATTGCAATTTGGCATCGGGGCCTCATTTTAAGTGCAAAGCTTCCGAGTGCCAGTTCCTAAACTCAAATCATCAAAACTCATACGTATATGTCTCTGTGGGTGACGACTGTGAGAGAAGAAGATAACCATTACCATATACAGATTCCCTCTTTTTCTCTGCACTGCTCTGCTCTGATCTGATCTGCTCTCTTCTGCTCTCTTCTGCTTCTTCTGCTCTCCTCTGCTCTGTGTGGCGTGGGTTATACATTGTACATTGATGATAATAGGCCTTGATTTCTCTCTCTCACTCTCCCTCTCCCTCTCCCTCTCCCTCTTTTTGTGTTTTGGATCACACATCTATTATCACACACTTTGTTGGACCATTGTTCTTGAGCCTCAAACAAGGCCTTCCATCGAAACAACATACTCCACAGGCCTTCACTTGGGCTCTTTGTCCTTTGATTGTTTGGAATCACTACAAATAGCCCAAGATAGTATGACGAGTAACTGGGCTATGTCAAGCCCATGTAAACTTCTACAAAATCCAAATGTCAATGGACCAATTTGACCACAGAATTTAAATCCAATGGTCAATAAATTTGAGCCTTACCCTGTTGAAATTGGGCTTTGTTGGGTTAAGTCCATATTTGCATCTTGATTTCAACAATTTTTTTTTAAAAAGACAAGTAATAGTCTAAACTACAAGAGAATGAAGTTTCTCACTCCCACATACTACTAAAGTGTCACAGGAGTTCAAACCTTGAGATCACTGATTTGTGAGTCAATATCCCTTCTCAACCCCACAAACAATTCTAGCAGTAAATTTACTTTAGATAATTATGGGTTAATTGAAGAGGGAAGCATACTTTAGTTTAAGCACATTATACTATTAGGTCTAAATTTACCCATGAAATGAAAATATTGCAAGGCAAGGAGCAAAAGAGAACCAACAAGAAAAGGCTGAGATTCCCTTTGTTCTATTATTGTATAATATATTCTCTATCTCTATAGTAGAGTAGAAGTAGGAGAATAAAATAAGTTATTCCCTGAGCATCTCACAAGGGTATAGACAAACAAAATAGGCAAAAGTGTATTATATGGCTTGATGTGGCATGTTGCCTATTTAGTTTCCTCTTGGAAAAACTGCTTATTCCAATGGACTCACTAGATAAATGAACTAGGTAATATAATATAATATAATATTATTTATTTTCATATTTTACCTTTACCTCATTTCACCTATCACCAAAAAATAAAAAAGTATTTTTAATAATAAAAATATGTTGGACTTAATATACCTATTCACTTCGAAGTATGAAATATTACCTTGAAGTGTGAAAATTTTGATGTGACAAGATAAATGAAGTTTGCCTACCCTTTTGCCTCTTCCTTCGGAGATGCTCAACCATTCAATTAACAGCCAAGAAAAGGACACTTGGGGGCCAATTTGACAAAAAGAAAGTAAAGGGTGCCCAAAAGTTATGAAACGTGTCGAATGTCGAAGAAAAGAACACACAGAGATCGGCCATAATTTATGCTGATCATTGGAGAAGCGAGTGAGTGAGTGAGTGAGTGAATATGACAAGGAGTCGTCAATGTTATGAAATGAAAAACATGAAATTCATGATCAGACAAATGAGTGAGGTGTCAGGCTTGGAGTGGTTAATTCCCATTCATGCATCATAATCCATGGGGTAAAGTGGTTTGCATCTTCCAAGATTCCTTTGGTTTTTGTCTTTGGGGCATTTTGTTTGGCATTCAAATAAAGTAGTTTGTGCTTAAAACCTGGCAATCAAATACTCATGGCCACCGGGCAGCAGCCACATGTATAGTAAATAGTAATTGAATCGTGCTCTCTCATCTATTCTCCATTAGTATTTGTTTTATTATTAATTTTATATATAGGTCTAATAATAAGTCTTAGAAATGGACCCTTAATACCTGCTGAGCAACTCACTCAAACTGTTCGAGATGAGGATGATGCAGGAGACCTGGCCCTTCCTTCCATACTGTTGCTTGGTTGCTGCAGATTCTTAACTCATGTAGCCGCTTCTTTTTCTTTTCTTTTCTTTCCATGTTGATATATATATATATATATATATTCACAGAATAACAGGCTGCTTATTTTAGTTGCAAATTCACAATTCAATTTATGTATGTATCTATGTATATAAGTATATTCTTTGTGGGAGAACAGAAATGTATTATATACCAATGAACATGTTTCTCTCGTAGACCAAACTACAACATTAAATGGGTTATTTAGGATGAGGGAAAATGTTCTCTTACAAAAACTGTTTAGCGACATAAAATACTTGTAATATCATTCTCACCTGCTTTACATTAAAAAACATATATATATATATATATATACACACACATCAAACAAAAGGTTTGAATTTAGAATAATAGCAATGTTTAATTCACTTCATATTTTGAAAATCTTGATTAACTGGCGAATATATGGCATGCTTGCTAACTGATCATCATGTTTGTATATCACGAGGAAGTGTTATCATGCGTGTCATAGTATTATTGATCAGAGATAGCAAAATAGTGTTATTTCCATTTCATATGGAAGACTTTCTCCTTCCAAAGAGATACTTTTTCTATTTGCAATTGTATGCCGCAATCAACAATAACATGTTATCTTCGATATTTCTCCCTCGACCCCTAACCCAAATTCAAATCCCATCATTTTATTTTATAATTGCATCATTCAAAAATTTGAAAGCTAGTGAACCTCAACTAATAATAAAATCTAAATCCTAGCTCAAGCTATCCAAATTTCTTCTTATTTTTTGTGTTGGTCATATAGGACATAACGTTGTGTGTCTCCATTAAATTAAATTAAAACACTTTTTCCGAGCTTGTTGATAAGATAATTTTTGAGTGCTGCTATTTTCACACTCACTTTATCTTTCCACCCACCATATCAATTTTAAAAAACACAATCCTATTTTTTCACTCACCAATATTCCTAAAATACCCTTTTAATTATTACCTCATTTCCTCTCTCCTTTATTCTCTCTACTCATGTCTTCTCTCTCTCTCTCTCTCTCTCTCTCTCTCACGGCCCACACATCTCTCTCTCATTTTTGCTCTATCTTATTTTCCATCTCTCACACTCCATCTCTCTCTGTCTCTCATGTTTATTATACAAACTAAAACTGTTTTTTGCTGTTTTTTTTTTGTTTTGTTTTTGTTTTTGTAAATATGGATTCTATGAATATAATCATATTTATGCTCTTAGCTTTCTACTATTGTAAATAAACTTTTTCTCCACGGTTATCCATGGACCAGAAATCTATTGAACTTCGCAATAAAAAAATATAAAACACCCATTCTTAACACATGGGAATGTCAAAGTGTACAAAGCCAAACAGATAGGGAAAAACAACAGTACTCGCCCAATTCACATGTCTCACCCTTGAATTTGTTAAAAGACCAAGTTCAATCATCATCAGATGCAATTGTTTCTCTAGTTATAATAGTAGACCTTGTAATATATATGAATTGTTGTATGCGAGTAATTTTCCTTAAGTCCTTTAAAGTCATTTTAAAATAGAGTTAAATTTGTCTTTAAAAATTTAGAGATAAGATATGTGATAAAATAGGACATGTGGGTGGAAATAGCAGCACTCTAATTTTTTTCCCTGCCTAATGTTAGAAAGCATGTGCATGCAGAGAATTACTTAGCACTTTAAAAGCTGAATTCCCATTTGCCCAAGATATTGTTATTAAGTAGGAAAAAGGTTTATATTCTTCATTCTCATTTACCCAATAAGGCAATGACATTAGATTCTACAATTAAATAAACACCTTTATGCTTTAAAGGGGATCACTTCTCTTAGCATCACAACTCAACAAATTAAAGTAAACTCATCTCTCTAGTGGGTTCTTCTTACACATGTTCTTTCCCCAAATAGACCACCCGCAATCTCTTACTTAATTAATTTGTAAGCCAAGCTCGTGAATATTAACTGTGAAGCTTCCTAGGCCTCTGGTTGTGCCTATATATATATACATTGATCTCACTTTCAAATATACTGCACCAAGTTCCAACCAACACTAGCTAGTAGCACAAAACATTCATCCTTCTACTCTCTTTCTTTGACTCCATCTTCTACTTAATTGTACGTAGTATGTCAAGGATGGTGGAGCCATTGACTCTTGGTAGAGTGATAGGAGAGGTTGTGGACAGCTTCACCCCAAGTGTGAAACTGAAAGTAGTTTACAATCCCAACAGACAAGTTGCCAATGGACATGAGCTCATGCCTTCTGTCATTTCTGCTAAACCTCGCGTTGAGATCGGTGGTGACGACATGAGGGCTGCTTATACGTTAGTAAGTTTCAGCTTCACCAATTTATATATATGTACACAAAAACAGAAAGTTTCAGTTGAAGTGATCCCTCGAATAAGCTCTTGTGCGTGCTATATTTTTATTAAGAGACTATTTTTAACTTTGGTTGTCAACGTGTGAAGATAATGACGGACCCAGATTTTCCAAGCCCCAGTGATCCTTACTTGAGAGAACATCTCCATTGGTTTGTACATTAATTTTAGTAAATTCATGGTTTAGATTTTGTTTCAATTCAACTAGCACTAAAGTATACATTTATGTTTCAGGATGGTCACAGACATTCCTGGTACAACTGATGCATCCTTTGGTAAGTTTAATAGACAATGTGATATAGGACAAGAAATAGGGTTGCGCATTAAAGATATATATATAATTAAAATCTGTTCCTAATATACAAAACTAATTTGGTTTAATTATATGTGGAAATAATTAACAGGAAAGGAAAATATGGAGTATGAAGGTCCAAGGCCGGTTGTGGGTATCCACAGATACGTGTTCCTGTTGTTCAAGCAGATGAGGGGAAGAGAAACAGTGAGAGGTCCAGCTTGCAGGGACAATTTCAACACAAGGACATTTTCACAAGAGAATGGTCTTGGCCTGCCTGTGGCCGCTGTCTATTTCAACGCACAAAGAGAAACTGCAGCTAGAAGAAGATGATCAATTATTAATTAGTTAAATAATACCAAATAAACCAGCAATAAAATTAGATTAATGAATGCCAGGGAGATTGATCTCCTGGTCTTCCATGAAGCCTGGAGGGAGGGAAGGAGAAAGCTGTTGTATTTCTATGATCGTACGGTCATGTAGTAGGTCACTGTTTATGTTGTTGTACCTAGGTTTAGGGACAGTGTTGTGTTGTGTTGGGTTGGTCCCGTAAGTCAACTTTTTAATTTCTGCTCTGCTGATTGGTGTTTTGGTGATACGATTCATGTAGCATCATAGCTACGTGTCACCTTGTTCTATATTCAAAAGTTACGTACGCAATTGTCTTTTAATGTGATGGGGGCTGATCGACCGCTATTATTGTTATTGTTATTATTATTCTTATTCTCATTTGCTTTTTTCTTTTTCTTCATCATTTTAGTGTTGAAAAACATGTACCTCCACGATCATACTAATTCCATTTGCATTGTTTTGCTGATTGTTGAAAAATACGTGCCTCCACGATCACACAAGACAGATGATCATATTTTTCATCCTAGTTCCTACCGAGAAATGGAATAAATAGGGTCAAGATTCAAACTTTCTTCTTTTAAAATTGAAAAGAGAAATATTATTAGATTAAGAGTCGATCGGTCTTAAATTTAAATCAAAAGAAATAAAAACAATGTAACTGGTTTTATTTATTTGGATACCATGCTCATACTGTTGCAACAAATTTTTTAAGAGTAAAAGCAGATAGACTAGCTGGACAAGTTTCCTAGCATTTTTAAGTAGTACACAGTGCGTGTTCATCCCAAGAAACCTCAAACCTTAATTGTGGGAAAGGAATTGCTGTGATGGAATAAGTAAGACAAGGTGGATGTAATTTGTAGGGATGGCGTGGGATCTTGAACATACAGGAAAGCACTACAGAAAATTACGACTACGAAGAGAAGAGCTTAAAGTCTCAGCCAGGGAAAGGAATGACAATGAACCGAAACCAAGTGGTCTTTCTTGCCCCCGGAATTTGAAAATAAGTAAAAAATAAAAACACAATCCAACACATGAGATGAAAATCAAAAGGAAAACATGTAGTGAAAAGAATTTTCTTTTGCTTTCTTCACATTCAATTACAACCAATGTATAATGCCAAACATACAAATTTTACAGCCATCGTAAATGCCATATGATATGATGCCACCACCCAAATCATCCATGTAGCCGCCCGAACAAAAACCGGAAGCAAACACGGTATGCATAATTTCACACTTGTGTTCTGTCCCACAAGGGATGATGAAACATACAGCGCCCAACACAGACACTGTTTGTTGTCGATTAAAAATTCCTTGACTGGAACATGACAAGGTAACTAAGCATCATATCACCAAGCTAAGTTAAGCATTTATTTCTGCATTGCACTGATGCTCCCTACTGCAGCTCCTCCTGCTCCAAAACATGCTTGAACAGCTTGTTTTCTCGAGTCTCGGCCCTTCCATTTTATCCTGGTCTACTGATGTTGCTTGCAGTCGTCTGGGCAATTCATCTTGAGTTCCAGCCTCCCGGGATTCAAATGGCGGGCACGGACCATCATTGCACGTGCACAAAGGAATGGTGACAGATGGAAACGGACTACAGGTGACTGGGCAGAGCATATCTGAAGAAACTGAAGCCACACGGTTCTTTCGGATCTCTGGTGCACAAGCTGGAGATAGATGGTCTGGATCACGAGGGTGAAGAATACATGGGGTACAAAGGCCAAGTGACATCTGTAATTTATTTTCCTTTGCTGGGGAGCCAGGCAATTTGACAAAGGAGATGATTCCGTGTCTACAAAAAGGGCATGGAATGGACCCGGGTGGGCCTGCCATTTCTGAAGGTATGTTGCTTGCTGAGCAAAGATAGAGTGCGCACCTTACGCAAAGCTCATGCCCACACCCTGAAAGTACAAGTAACTAGAGGATGAATATAATCTAGTAAGGAAAATAACTGAATTTCTATAGTCTAGACACTTGGTATATGAACTGTGATAATGGAACAACTAATAACGTTTCAATATCAATCCAACAGAAATTGGAAAATACCCTAGTCTTGCCTTCAAATCCTCCCAAAAACATAATCAATGAAGAACAAAAAGAAAGAAAGACTTGTACCATTAAGGATAAATTTATGAGAGATCAAGCTCACCCATTAAGTAAGCAATCAATCACAATTATAAATACACGACTTTCTCCTACATTTGTTGTTTTAACGATATGCCTGGAATGCCTTATTCATATTTATGCATATATTAATAGAAATGATTGGATCCTCTGTAATTTTAAGACTCCTCTGTGATAACTTCCTTGATTAACTTACTCCTCTCAAAAATCTTTGGACAGTGTTAGAAAGAAATAAACAGGCCTAATGAATCAAACATACAATCAGATTTACATCCTATATCAGAATACGTTATCATGGTAACATCGGAAGTCCTCTTGAGACTACTGAGAATCTCAGTAAAGGATTATCAGTAAGGAACTACAATGGTTATAAGACTAGCCCATAATACGAATATTCAACTATACTATGGAAAAAAAGGTAATTTGGTAAAATATCAGGAAGATACAAACACATGACTGAGACATGAAAACACCACTATGGGACAAACCTTCTGCAGCTACAGAACATGCTCTTTCCAAGCACACAGCACAGATATCTGTGTCATCTGTTGAGGATGTCACGGACTTAAATCCACAATCCCTGCAGTAAATTCCAAGGACTTGAGTTTATGTGGTGACATTGATATACTTGTTAAACTTTCTCAAGTAAAAACTTCTGTAGAGAGGGGTTTTATCTTTCCAAAAGCCATAAGGCATGCAGAAACTTAATCGTATTAGTGTCCACAGATGTAATTAGTTGAAGCTTTACCTTGCTATGTTCAGTATGCTCATCAGAGGCAAGGACAGGTAATTAGAAAGGGAAAATGATGGTATTGTTGAGTCAGAATTGGGTGCTAGCAGTGGTTCAAGCCAGTGGCGCCCCCACATTCTGGCAACATCAGCAGGAAGCCACCTGAAAGAATATTCTTCAGATTAGTCATGGCTCATGTCAATAGTATTTCTTTACCAACAGTGAAAACCAGAAGAACCATACCCATTGCAATTCAAAGTCGTCTTACTGGCACCTCTTGCAAGGAGGATCTGCAATATACAGACACCATCAGTTTAAATTCAAAAGAGAGCAACTATTTTGTTTAGACACCATCAAAATTGATATAATTCTTGCCTGACAGCATTTTAAGTTACCCCCACAAGCAGCATAGTGCAATGGAGAACTTCCAGCTCCTACAAAAATAAAATTTCACTTCAGTTTGAAGCAGGATCAGAAAGGAACATTCCTTCAGTTAAAGAACTAGTTACTAAACAACAAGCGAACCTATCAAATCCATAGAAGTTCCGTAATGAAATGTCACAGCTGATACATTCGCATGAAGATCAAGTAGGAGTTGTACGCAATCAAAATATCCATTCAATGCAGCCATATGAAGAGCAGTGATACCACAATCTGCTGCCTTATTTACAAACTTGGACAGAGCACTGCACTGGAATAGAATGAATAAATAACAAGAAAGAAATGTGTATCTAAAGGCACCCCTGTAAACATAATATATCTGATGCTGGTTTCTTTGAAACTTAACTAAACTATAAATATCTAAGCAAAATTCCCTCCATCAAGAATTTGGAAAGTAATCCCATTTCATTACTCTTTTCCATTTATGTTCCACTCGTGGAAGAATTTAAATTTACAATAAGTCTCCTTAAAAAAGAAAGAAGCTACACACATACCTTTGCTCATTTTTGCTCATGACATTTACACCATCACTTCTGTCACTATCTATCTGAGTATTCAGAGATTCGTAAGAAGCACTTGGAACAAAGTCAGCCACAACAAGTCTTATACATCTTACATGCCCATTTACAGCAGCAAAATGAAGAGCTGTCCGGCCGGTAAGATAGTCTGCTCTAGTAACCTAGTATCAGGAAGAATATATGATTCAAAATTGGATGCAGAATCAGTTCTTTTTCTTAGTGAAAAAGGACTAGAATATGTCAAAACAGAACTGCTATATCCGGCTTCACTAGAAAAGATTCATGACTCAAATATTAGAATCAAGTTAAAAGGCTTTGCAGCTTTACAAGGCCCGTCTGGATATGGTCTAGAAATTGCACAAGCAAATTAGAACTTGGTAACTCACATTACATCTGAAGAGCAGGAGGGTTTGTACAACTTCCCAATGTCCATATCGGCATGCTTGCATCAATGCTGTCTTTAAACACAGAAATCAAATAACTTAATCAGCATTTAGTATCAAACTCAGAACGACAATTCAAGCCCCTCATGAGCTTCCATTTGCAATTCTAAGGTTCAATTTACGCAATAAAGCATACCAATCACCAATCTTTCTAACCAAATCGATACCCATATCCCAAAATTCTCTCTAATGGAGATTCAAAGTCGCAAATTTAAATGTTATCTGATACACAGAGAAAAATTTAACGAGAAAAGCACCAATTGTCGCACCTGCCCACAGTAATTTCTGGAATTGACATCAGCTCCATTCTCGAGCAGCAAAGAAACAATCTAAATCAAACCCAAAAAAAGAAAAAGCAAATCTAAAAATTGGATAGCGGATCAAAAACGAACAATCACAAGCTACAATAAATTAAAACAAAAACCAACCCAGAAGAGAAAAAGGAAAAGGACCTCGTTATGGCCTTTAGCGGCGGCGAAATGGAGAGGGGAGTTGAGGCCACCAAAGGTGGAGTATTTGGCAAGGCAAGGATTGCAATCTAAAAGCATCTTTGCCTCTATTAAATCTCCATCTCTCGCAGCCGAAACTAGTCGTTCTCCGGAGGCAGAGCACCCAAATGAATTGCCCATTTTCCCCTCTCACCACCCTCTGTCTCTCTCTCTCTCTCTCTCTCTAAATATATGTGTAAATATGGAAATGACAAAAAAGGAGGATAATTTAGGTCAACCGTCGTGGAACATTACTCAGTTACCAAAATCAGAGCTATAAATATATAAATAATATCATACCAGAGTCAGTGAGCCCACAACAATGGCAATGTGATTTGGACAATGGAGGATTTAGATATGGGATTTTGTCAGAAAAAGTAAAAACATTTGTGTTCAAATATTTTCTTATTTGGTATTTGCTTAATTTCATTTTCCTTGGTAAGAAAAACATTTCCTTAATTTGCTAGTTGTCCAATTCATATGGTTTCTAAAATAAAAGGAAAATTATATTCATACCCTTCCAAACAAATAATTCCCTACTGAAAATTTATCCCATTCAGGTTCTCTTGCGCGTTCGGATCAGAGATCCAACGGATCTAAGGGAAACAAGAGGCAAAAGAGATCAGGTGGTCCGCAGATCACTATAATCATGCGTGCAGTGCAGAGGCCGACCAAAAAGAGAGCATAAGCACATCGTGCCAAGTCACATAAGAAGAAAAAAATCACGACAACTTTGATGCCTTTGTCGAAAACGGACACGTGGGTGATACTAGGTTGTCGATGATGAAGTTCACTCGAATCGGACGACTGAGGAGGCATTGATTGAGAAATAATGATACGGTGGTATAGCTTTCGAGTGATAAAAGTGTCAGAGGTAAGCTTTCTCTCATCAATAACTTGGGGCTGTACGCAAGGAATTAGGTGAAGGTTCGGTGGGGCTGTGGGCCTATGTATGTGGGCTACTTATTCGTAAGCTAACCGTTACATTATTTTTGTTCTTCTAAGTTCTAACGTTAGGAAGGGAGAGGCCTTTTCACATAAACTGTCAAAGTATCATAGAATTCGAATATAGGACTATTGGTTTACAAATTAATGTCCGTTTTTACTAAGTTAGACCCGTTAAAATCATCTGCCTCAAATAAATTCAACAACATGCATTAAGGCTGATGTCATTGATAATACGAAAACAACAATGGTTGGTGGGATCATCCTAAAATCGTATTTATTTTTAATACGAAACCCCAAAAGCCTATTGAACAAATATATGATTACAAATTTTGATGTCATTGATGATATCGAGTCTTACCGTAACACGGCTTTGAAAAATAAGAAAAATAATAAGGTTAACTTGCCTTACGTAAACACAATTACAAAACAGTTGTCTGTGAAATAAATAAATATATGATTCACGAATCACAATTACTAGTACTAGCGTGCATTATCATTTCGTCAACCTTAAATTAAACAAATGGTGGTTGAGAATCTCCTTTCTTTCTCTTTGTTGTTAATTCCCAATTGGGTTGGTCCTTTATTGAAGAAAACGGGTTTGAGACTTTCTTGAAGTTTTATGACTGGTGACAGAAAACCACTGAGAACTACATTAGTGTAAATTGTCAAGATATTTTTAAAAGCTTTTTGGTGGTGGAGCAATTTAGATTGGATATACATCCTTTAATGGAGGAGGGAGGTACATTGGTAATCTACTTAACATAATTAAATGGACATAAACTAGGTAATAGGTAGGTATTCATAACCTTAACCAAAATTATTGGTAATCAACAAAATCAATGTACCATTGCACAAGTAACAAATGACAAAACATCATAACCACATACGTAGGTCAAACATGTAATGCAAATTCCGCAAAAAAGAAAAAAAAGAAACAGTGCAAGCAATAAATTGAAAACAAACATGCCCGTTTGTTTTTTATTGTTTGAGTAGATGAAGGAATGCATGTAGCCATTGCAGCACCGGAGATCATGGATGTCAGCATATGCAGGAATAGAGAGCCTTGGCCTGTTTTGGGATGCAGCTCTTTTTGTCAACGGCCCATGAACAGTGTCCTCCTATAGCTTTCATCCCTTGCATCGTTATAGTTTTGTTTCGGCTCATCACATTGTTTGCTTTGCTATTGAGTGCATGAATAACTAAACCCAAATTTTAATCCCAAAGTTATACGAGGGTCCAGACAATTGGAATTTGTGTCAACACTCTGCATATTGTGATGAAAGTGCATATAGAGGAAGCTGAGTACTTATTACCATTATCAAGAGCCAAGAAGGCAATTAATTAAGCAAGATCATGGATCGGTTTATTTCTTCAAGCGGTTCCGGAAATCTAACTAGTATAACACACAATATTACCAGCACCCTTCTGTCACAATGCACTCTTAATCTACTACACAAGATATGATGTTTCACTCTACACATGCTCACTGGAACTATGAAAGTTTAAATCTATGTTCCTCCCATGTAGTGGCATAACATCATATACATGTTACTCAAAATCTCAGAGCTAGGTGGCCTCTAAATCTTTGGTTTCTGAACTTGTTGCTGACTTCAAAAGTTTTTCGATGTCCTTTGAGTCCGAGCTTCCGTGTCTAAGTTGGAACCATGTCCTGTTTGGCTTTAACTTTCTGTCACTGATGGCAATTGCAATGTCATTGGGGAAGAGGTCTTGGATCACAAAACAGTGCAAGATGGTTGTTATGAGAAGAATGGTGACTATGATCGTGGCGGTGAGAGAGAGTATGACAGCCAGAGTTTGTGTTACCGCATTTGTGACCTCATTTGAGTACCTGATGGTTGCAATGGCAGCACCAGTCATTGGGAATGTATATGCCCACCATGTCAAAGAAAACCTATAGATCCAGATGAAAGTGAATGTTAGGCATCTGAAGTATAAATGTGCAATATTATTTTCAGGTTATGTAGAGAAATTAATGGATGTGATATCTTACTTAAATCCTCTGAAAAAGTTAACCCGAACTGCCTGTACAAGCAGTGAAGAAGGATTAGAAAAAGTTAAGAATACTAGTCTTAATAAAATAAATGAATCAATAATCTATATTATCTTGGGTAGTCCTAGAGTATTGGGACTTGATTCAGGTTATACTTGCCAGTGAGAGATAAAGGAACAAGGAAATGAAGTAAAAAATTCGTGAACCGTAATTGAAAGAGCCTTGGATTCTTCCCCATGCCATGGAAGCTACACTTGGTGCTGCAACAAACAGAAAGAATACAGGATGGAGGTCCTTTGGGATAACAGTCTCGTTTGTTGGAAGCCTCTGGTAGAGAGTTACAAATAATACCATGTAGTGAGCCAACCCCACAGCAAAGAAGAATATTGGTCCTTCTTTTAGTCCCATTGACGCACCTAGCAATGCCCCCACAAAATTCCCAACAATTGCGAGATGGTTAACAGGATTGGCTACCTTTGAAAGCCTACGTTGGCCTCCTGACATCCACTGTCCATAGATTTTAAGCTCAAGGCATAAGATTGGGGTCATGAGGATGTACCAAAGAGCTGGATGCAGGTTGTTAGCAAATGAAGGTGGCACTCCAAGAGCTAAGAACAAGAGGGCTATCCATGGGGAAAAGAAGAAGTTGACACGAACAGGGTGGTAGTACTCACGGCGAACTGCTTCAAAGTAAAGGATCACTTTTAGAAGGTAGATACAAGCAACAATGGCTACAAGAGCAACTGAAATGCACCACAGAACTAGATTTGGTACTAAGCTTAAATGGAGGAATTTCGTGGAGGCAGAGGTAGGAAGGGTCTTCCACAAAATAGCTTGGCTGCTAACACCGAGGCAGATGCTAAATGAAGAAACAGGATACCGGAGAAGAAATGGCCATTGTTTGTCTTCTGGAAGGAGTATTTCCTCTGAATCCTGTTTCATCACATTAAATTTGAGGAACAAAACAATATCAAACATTTGTAAATGCTTTTTTTTATACATAAACATTTGTAAGTGCTATTCTTTTTTATATAGATAAAATTTGTAAATATTGAAGAAGAACATAACACATTACCCTAAGGGTTTCTAACTCTGGCCCTTCCAATGCATCAAAGTATCGGTCTGCAGGTAAACGTTCAACTTCTGCATTTTGCAGATTAGCATTCTCTGGTTCAGCCTCCCTTGGAGTCTTTCCGCGGAGTAGTGTTATCTGCCTTTCCAGTTTCCCAGACCATGTTTTGAAACTATCAAACCTCTTATCTTTCAACCTTTCGATACTTGGATGGTAAGAAAAATGTCCAGTGCTAATTGCCTCCTCAAGTGCAGAGCTTTTTGGCATTGGTTGAGAGTGAAATTTGACGGCTTTGGGCAGTTTGCTGCCAGCAGTTTCAGTTGCGGCAGAAGAATTTGGAATTTCACTGAAGATCATATTTTTGCTGTTGTGTAAATGAATTCCGGTTGGTGATGATGGCATGCTAATAGAAACAGAATGGACCCTTTGATGAATCGGGGGTTCAGATCCATCAAATGCGCATTCTAAAGCTGCCGCCTCAATTCCCTGGTGTAAAAATGCATAAAACAAGTTACTATATGCATAACCATTATAAACTTTATTTTTTCTTCTCCTTGTTTGGCAGAATGAAATAAATTTGTGAAAGCAATTATAGCATGTGAACTGTGCTACTGCCTCTTTTGTATTTAGCAGGCATGAAAGTTTAAGATGAACTTACTTTAGCTGATGGACTGATAGGTTGAAGGTGACTTGGTTGACAGCTGCCATTGAGAAATCTATTTTCCTCAACATTATCAAAGCCAGCCACTTCATTTGAGGATATATATCTGATGAGAGATGGAAGTTCAGGGGAATTCAGCTTTACAGAATCCAGATTTTTGCTGTTTTCCATCATAAAACTTTGGAGCAGAAACACATATGATGGAGAACAGTTCAACTATATGATGTTCTCTTCTAGCACTTTGTAATGCACAGCCTTATATAAACACAAGCCATGAGCTCTCTTTCCTTTCGAGGTAATTACCAAATTGTACTTTTCTAATCGAAACAACAGACACATGGTGTGCTTTGAATATGATGTCAAGCCTTTTCATATCAACTGTTGAACAAATAAATAGGATAATGAAAGATGGCATGACTCATCGTGAGTATAAATTTTAAGTCAAACCAAGCTGAAAACTACATGAATAGAAACGTACATCAATGGGTAATCTACTCAAATATATTTATATTTAAATGGACATGGCCATGTACAAAGTAGTGATAACCTTTAATTACTGATAATCAACCAAATTAACAAATAAAATTTCACATAAAACTCATCTGTTGGTGTAATAAAATATTGATTTAATTGATATCCCATCGGACTTGGGTATCTTATTACACCGTCAATCTTCAACTGCCCTGGGATAATATTGAAGGCAAAATGACACAACATGAGAAGCCAAGTTGTCTGTTAGTCAACTATTTGTTAATGCAAAATCCGCAAAAACAGGGATCGTTTTGTGGAAGACGCCCCACATACAGCTACAACAACTTGAAGATTAACATTAACTTAGTATTAAGTTATATTTGGTGACTGATAAATAAATAATATACTGGGATATTCTCAAGTGGGGGAGAAGATAATACAGCTAAAATGAAATAAGGCATGATTATTATACTCCAAAATCCTGAAGTTTGTAATTAAGGCCTGATTACAATACAATACATATTCAAAATATATTATAAGTAAGCACATAAATAACTGCATTAAGAAGAAACAAGCAAACCTGAAACCGTACGGCTGTACTATTTTTTTAAAAATTAAAAATAGTCTAGCCGCTCGGCTATATTGTTCTAAAAAGTTAATAAGGATCGTATAGCCGTTCGGCTGTACTTGGTTATGGCCGCGCGGCTATACTTTAAAAATATATTCGAATATTTAAATCATATAGCCGGGCGGATATACTATTTAAAATAATAATAATAAATCGTATAGCCGGCTATACCGTTTTATTTTTTAATACTTAAAACCGTATAGCCGCACGGCTGTACTATTTTAATATCCGACTAGTATCGCCGACCGGCTATACCTTTTTATTTTTTTTTTCCAGACTTTAAACGGTATAGCCGTTCGGCTGTACGATTTTTATATCAGAATAGTATAGCCGGTCGGCTGTACGGTTTTGAAATAATAATAATAAATATTATAGCCGCACGGCTATACCTTTTTTTTTTTTTCTGTAGAGCCTCAGGAACTCTGTTGTGTACTCTTTCACTGAACCCGTTCACTTATGGTTGCTCACCGCAATCTCTATATCGATGCACTCTACAGGCCTAAAGAACTTCAAAAATTTCACCACAAACTGCGACCATGAATCCAAGCTGTGGTAGGGCTCGTACAAGCCTGACATCCATGGAATCGCATCCCCCAGTAAGTGAAGGGACGCAATCTCCAATTTCTTCTCCTCGAGAGCCTTGAGGTATTTGAAGTAAAGCTCCGCGAGGGAGAGCCAGTCTACTGGGTTGTCGTTTACTCCGTGAAACACAGGGAAGTTCAGGTTCATTGTCCATGGCATTGAGGAGGACCCATTTCTTGCACAAAAACTCGTTTTTTTAAAAATAGTATAGCCGACCGGCCGTACTTATTTTGACACGTGGCGCCTATTCCGTATGTGGTCCCTTTTTTTGTCAATAGTATAGCCGACCGGCTATAATGTTTATTAATGTTTCTAAATTATTATAGCCGCGCGGCTTAACCTTTATTTATGCACCGTATGGCCGACCGGCTATACTCAGTCCATACAGCCGAACGGCTATACCTTTTTGATTTTGATTTTGATTTTAATTTTTTTCGGAGAGCAAAGCTTCAGGAGCTCTGTTGTGTACTCTTCCACGGATCCCGGTTGCTCAGCGCAATATCTATATCGATGCACTCTCCAGGCCCAAAGAACTTCAAAAATCTCACCACAAACTGCGACCTTGAATCCAAGCTGTGGTAGGGCTCGTACAAGCCTGACACGCATGGAATCGCATGCCCCTGTAAGTGAAGGGACGCAATCTCCACTTTCTTCTCCTCGGGAGTGTTACGGTACTTGAAGTAAAGCTCCGCGAGGCAGAGCCAATCTACTGGGTTGTCGTTTCCTCCGTGAAACACAGGGAAGTTCAGGTTGATTGTTCATGGCATTGAGGAGGACCCATCCTTTGTTCTTGATTGTTCAAACCCAACTCTAAGTTGGCGGATATCTTCCAGAAGCGTTTGCTGGAAGTGAGCTTGTGCGGAGGCCATGGAGTTTATGGAGTTCTGTAGCTCCTGAAGCGAAGCCTGAGTTTTTCTTTGTGGATTTGTAGCTCCAACTCTAGGGAACCCATTTCTTGTGGAGAAAGAGGGTTTTTGCCCATGTTCTCAGAACCAAGCTCTGATACCCAAATAGGATCAGAAGGGGAAGAGGAAGAAGGAGACAAAAGGAATGTGAGAGGTGGTCAAAAGTGGAGCCCTAGAGGCTATTTAAGAAAAATGAGTAGGCCAATCGAATCAGCAGCCCATAAGGACTAAACAGCCCAATTATGCTTCTCAGCGCATCAGAATTGTTGTAAATTTGGAATATCTGAAGGAACTCTCTTCTCTCTCTCCCCTGTGCCTTTGAATCACAGAAAGCATGTCAAAACCATTAGAGAGATACCAAAAATTTGGCTTGAAAGAGTCTTTACCAAGAATTCACAGGTACCCGTTAGCCTGTAAAGAGCTGAGTTAATTGCGCTTACAAGAAAATTCCCAAGAATCTTCAATCGCTCATCTTCCAGGACACCCTCACCGCCTTTCGTCTCCTCCCTGAGTATGCTCTTTCCCGTATCTCGGATTTTATAAGCTCTTTTTCTTCTTATTTTGATATTTTTTAAAGAAAGAAACTTTTTTTTGATATCTGGGTTGCAGTGGCAGTGAAAATCCGGACTTGTGATATAAAAATAGTATAGCCGCGCTGCTATACTTATTTTCATACGTTTTTTTCAAAAAATAAAAATCGTATAGCCGCTCGGCTATACAGTTTTTTCTCCAGACTTGAAATAGTACAGCCGTGAAAATATTTTCAAATATGTAAATCATATAGCCGTCCGGATATACGTTTTTTTCCCCAGACTTTAAAGAAAACCTAGGTTTTATGCCTAACTACAAACAAGGATATACCAATCTAAAGTCTTGAAATAGTCAGAATCCTTTGTTTCTTCCTTTTTAGAGAATTTCCTCTCTTTCTTCCTCTCTCCATTTCCTCAAAATCCTTTCTTTCCTTCCCTTTTCTTCAATCAACCAATCAACCTAGATTTAAATCTCCAAATTATGTCTTGTATGGATGCTGAGACAAAGACATATTGTTGCTTCAATCGCAGTTCCTTCTCCTGTAACACAAAATAAAGTGAAAAGGGAAACATACTAAGCAACAAAATGATAAAATATATGAGTCAGCTGGCCTTCTACCTGCCCTTGTGGTAACTCAGTTGATGCGGCTGGACCAATGGGCTAAACCCTTCAGGACCGAACTCTCATATTTGGACTAATAGCCTAAACCCCGTTTAGGGCCCAAATAGGAGGCTGCGTGGCTGGGGCTGTGGCCCAAATGAAACAACTTGTGTGTAATTAAAATAATAATAAAAACATAGCATGAAAGAGCGAGCCTTAAGAAATGGGAAAACCTAGCTAGCTAGGGCCCTTGGGTGGATGGAGCAATCAACGTGACAAAAAAAGGCACCGGTGGCAAGAACAGGAAGAGCAACCTAGATGGGACGATTAATTTGCAAGTCAAGTTCTATTTTCACTTGACTAGATCATGTTAGCGGCTATTTCTCCTTTCATGCATTTATATGCACATTTACTAACATAAGTACAATTTTTTTTTTTTTATTTTAACAAAACAAAATCATGTTTGCTTAATTATCACAATAACGATCTTCACTATATTTTTTATTTTGCTTCATCTCTTCAATGCATATGGATTGATGTTGTTTCATTTGTTAAAAGACCCCATTGGCCATTGTACTTTGGGAGATATTCACATGAGTACGATTGAACAAAAATAAAACTCACTTGGTTCAATTAAGGAAATATATTTATTCACCACTTTAACTCAATGTATATCCTCCGCCTTTTTACTCATGATTAATTTTTTACTTTATATTTATGAAATCATAGTTATGTATATGAACACGTATCAAGTGTTGAGAAGAGTGATGAGAACACACCTTAGATTAATGTGGTGAACAAAAATGCTCTCCCCAATTAATGACATGTAATTTAAGTCCAAACACTTGAGACGTATATACTCCTGGTCCAAGTCCTATAAACTTTGTAAAAGTTGACCTCAAATGGAAACCCCCATTTCAATTTTGCAAAAGTACCTGGGTACCCATTGACCTGCATGCCTCCAAGCCCAACCGGTTCCGCTGAAAATCACAAATCCTCTCCATTGGCAGTGTATTCTTCTTCACTTCCCTAACATGAATTGGTAATATAGTGGTTCAGTGTTTCCCGTTCATTCATCTCAGTGTTTCTTAGTCATGAACAAACAAGTGTTTCAAGTCAAAGAACAGATATTCTACAAATTTGGAGAAATGATTCACAAACCGAAACCCTCCAGCGGCAATGCAATGCATGGCACAATATTGAATAATTTCAACTCAGATTCTGTTCACCTAACATTCACCTGAGATTTCAGAACCATTTGAATGCAATTACACAAATAGAAGACTCCATCAGTCCACGTTCATTATTTCTTAACTTCTGGATCAAGGGGTTGCAGAAGAATCCATTCTATTGCAGTTTATAATCAGTATAACTTCTACAACACAACATTAGACAAAGTATTAGTGGCAATGGTTTAAGTTAAATTCATAAAGTTGCACGAGCAATCTCCTAAAGCAAATCTCTTCCAATTCTTAAAGACTCGTGCTTAACTTCATTTTCTTTATATGCTTCCAAATTGTTTCGTTCAGATTGATAAGGTAGAACAGCATGGTAGTGACCAAATGGCCACTTTCAAAATTTGTAACTCACCTCAAACTTTCTCGGATCTCTTCGAGTTCTGAAGATGACGACAAGGCTATCTGGCATCAAAACTTTGCCCATGAATTTTCAAGAATCCAACTCCATCTGAGGTGTTGTCCATGAATAAGAAATCCTGCTTGCCATAAATGATACCCTCAATCACCGTGTTTCAAATACACTCAAGGTTAGATGATGTCATTGTTGATTCTCCACCTACTCACTGCAATTTCCATGACTGCAATGACTCAGGTAGCAAATACCAATTCCGTCTCACATGGACATCCTTTGCATCCATAGTTTTATAACAATGATCAACCTCATCAATCGGAGTCATAATCACCACCCATATCTGAGTTCATATCATCATCCACGCCCCTATCCTCCTGCCCAACGGTGCTCCCACCTCCAAAATCTTCAAAAGAATTCTCAACATGGTCTCTTCTAATATGCCCTCTCTCATCATCTTCCCAATCTCTGTGGTAACTAACCAATTCCCTATCCACTTTTGCCTTCCTCGGGCTTATTAAAACCAACTCAGCCAATTTTCTTCTCGCCAAATACAAATCATTCGGCTCTATCAACTCACCCTTCTTATAAGCCTCCCTAAGAAACACTGTATGAAGCTTCCCATGATTTCCTCTAGTTGAAATATAGAAAATACCCTGATGCTGAAGAAGAAATTCTTTCAACTTATTTGGCAAATTCATAGCCATCCTAAAATGGGCAATCCTCTCCAATGTAATCTTCTTCTCCACCGTTAACGACAACAACTCATGAATCACAGCAACTGCTCTCTTCTCCATTCTCTTCTGAGCCTCAAGTGACCTCAAGTCATAACCAGAAACATCCTCATACGGTGACCAATAAGGAACTCTCTGCCATTTCCACACTGCAATCCTATAATACTTTCCTATCTTAAACCCGGGTGGAAAATTCACAATGAATGAGAACCTTATATCCTCAGCATCAATTCCTTTTTCCCTATACTCTATCTCCCTAAGCTTCTCAATAGCACACAGAGATAAACTCGGGTCTTTCTCAACAACCTCAATGTACTTATTCCTAGTTTCCTGCGCATCAAACAGTCTAAAATACTGAGGGTGCTTGATAATTACCGAGTATTCGAAATCATCAGGCAGCCCAAATTCAGCCCTTGCAATCCGAACATGCTCGAGGCGGAGCCGGCCGGTGTTAGACATCATCAAAAGCTTTCTGAGACAGGTCACGGCGTCAGGGATTTGTTCGATGAGAGCCTTCTTTTCCTGCTCAATCTGGAGGTGGGCTTTTCGGGTTAAGCGACAATAAAGGATTCTCTGAACTGGGTGCTCGTAAATCTCAAAGACATGAGGGAATTTGAGGACGAAAGCGCCAGCTTCGTTCTGTTTGAAACCGAGGCGGCGAGCGAGGAGGTCGAGGCGGGAGATTTGGATGACTTGGTTAGGCTGGGAGAGAATGAGGTCCTGGAATTTGAGGACCTTGCGGGTCTTCTTCTCAACCTCCATGTAATTGTCGTAGCCATGGTCTCGGACTCTTTCTTGCTTCTTGGGTATGGAGGTGGACTGGGACATGGGTCTTGCGGAAGTGAGATTCAAGAGGATGAATGTGATGGGTTTCAGAGTTTTGGATTTGGTTTTGAAGAAATTGGATGAATAAGCTAAGAACATGTGCATTTTACTCTACTGGGGGCTTAGGGTTTTGCGCAGGGTTTTGGCGTTGGAGATGGTCAGTTTGCAACAGAAGTTAACAAGTGTGTGCTTGTTGCTGAGGAGGAGGAGCAGAGAAAAGCATTAAGTGGGACCAGTGCGGGTGTAAATTGAAGAAAGATCAAGATGTTCAGGGAAAAATGGAATTACCAGAATTTATAAGGCGCAAGTGTAAAACTACATTTCCACTGGGCTACTTATCAAAATTAGATCCTAAAATGGATTTTGTGGGCTTCAAATTCGTAAAAAACAAAACGATCTGCTGCAGGCGTGGCCTGCAAATGGTCTACAATGAGAAGTTAAAGTGAGGAAGTTATTTGAAGAGACCGATCCGACCGTCAAAACATTTAAAATATTTAAGTCCCATGATTTCTTTACATTTGTTGATGGTGAGATTTGACCTCTCAAATAACCTCCTCACTTTAAACCCTCATTATAGCCTTTCCGGCAAATGGTAATGGTATGGTACAGTTTGGGCCAGAGCTTATCTTTGGGCCATGGTGATGAGATAGGAAAAGCCCAAACAAGAAATAATTTCTAGATTGGTTCAATTGTGCGTGAGAAAAATGCACCAAGGTTAAGTAAATCTTGGAAATTTTTGATAGAAAAGAGAGAAGTAATTTAGCAAAAAATTCTTTAATCCCCAACAAAAAAATAAAGGATAGGTAGAGAGAGGCACCGAAATTAAAACAAGCATAAAGAAAGAGTTGAGAGGGTATTAAAGAGAGAGACCCAGCCATTTCAACATCCAAGTTCAAAATAAAACCATTAGCCAAAAAGGTTGTTTTCAATGTCACAACTCTGTACGGTATCGATAATTTAACAAAACACAAAAGGCAGAGCTGAGCCTACCCCGTAGGTCCACTGAGTCAATACCCGAACCACCACTCTTCAACTCTTGTTTTAAATTCAAAACCAGACCAGATTAAGCAGTTTACCACATAATAATTCTCCACATGCGGTTCGTTCTTGACTCGAAACCCGTGTGCGAAACATTTCATCTCAAGCTCCTTACTATCCCATTCTAATCTTCTATGTTTCCCCATATATCCCTTTTTCTTTTCCCAAACCATCAAAAGCAAAAAGAAGGTAACAAAATAAAAGCATGGTTGTCAAGCACTAACATTATGGTACTTGAAGAGCCGATTTTATCTTCTCAATTGTGTGCGAGACGAGGGTGTTAACTGTATTAATCGACTGCACATTGAGCTTGGCTGCAGGATAGTTACTCCCCAAAATTTGGAATCCAACAGTCAGAAAACATCCACCATCGTCGCAGCCATTGCCTTCAGTTTTGACCATACCATAGCCAGGTGGACCACCAGGGAGGATTGCAAATCCTGATGGTAGGAGAGCAACATAGGCAGAATCTCCACCCGCATCACGGCACTCATTGATGCTGGGTCAACCGGTGCATACACTACAAGTGAGCCTGAAGCGTCGCTCCACGACTCTTGTAACATCAGCATGGTATTCTCATTGGCATCTACCACCTGAAATTGGCAAAGTAACATACACACAATGAAACAACTGGTGCATAGGGGAGGAGAAAAGAGTAGAAACTTAGCAACCACTCACATTGGCACGAAGGAGAGAAACACAGTTGCCACCTCCTTGGGACTTGGCAATGCGAAGCATGAGTTGCATTTTATGAGTTTTGGACAAAACATCCCATTGATCCCTTAACTGTTCATCTCGCAAAAAATCAAACAGCCTATGCCTTGATACTGGTAGCCAAACAGATGTCGAGCCACTCAACACGATCCCAGAAGGCTCACCTGGGTCATCCACACTCTTCCGGGCCATAACCCTCAAATCTTCACCTAACATTATTAACACACAGTTTGTCCCAGTTGCGCACAGATGAGGCAGAAACCCCAGCACAGAAGTTATCAATCATACGTTGTGCCAGCTTTAACATGCTTTTTTTACCATTGGTACCTAACCCTGTCGAATATAGGTATTTGTCAGAACATAAAACTTCACATATTTGTCAGAAAATGTAAAAGAAGGCAAGTAGACTGACCTGTATGATCTTCAATTGAGTTGGTAGAGGAGATGAGGAATGCCAGGCACTCACATTGCCTTTGCAGAGTGGAAAGCCACCTCTGTGCACCAAAGCCCATACCCGAACGTAGTAATTGCCAGAAGAGGTGGTGCACGGTATTCTCATCGTATTCGGAGTGTTCTATCCAAGTCACCTGCAAAGTACTATCCATTAATTGGCGGCACCCACATAGCATCTATTCCAAACTCATGAACTACTATTGAGTTCCACTAGTTACCTCTTTCAAATAAAAAAAGGCAACATCAAAAAACCCTTAAAAGCTACCTGTAGACTATATCCTGATGGTTTTTTTCACACCCAAAATTTAATTTGTATCTCTTTTTTTGTCCAGAAATTTACTTCATATATAGAAGAAGGCATTTCCTAAGAAAAGGCAAAAGGTACGCCCAGAACCAAGTTTTAGTTGTTCCCTTATTGGTCGTTCAGGCCATGCAGCCTGCTGACCTACATTATGAATTTACCAAAGTGACCCTTCTCAGTTTTCACTCAGAAAAAAAATCATTGCATACAAACAATTTATCAAAAGCCAAAAAAGAATGCCATGTGTATGGGGGAGAGAGAGAGAGAGAGAGAGAGAGTATAACCTAGACATGAGTTGACATGAACTGAAGACAATCATAAATTAAGAGTGCACCAAACAAGTTTGTGGAAAAGATAAAGATGAAAAGTCAAAATTCAGGCTTGTGGAGAAACTAACAATATAATAAAATAGTGTGCAGAAAATCACACTATATGGAATTCAGTATACAACAATATAAGACTGGATCCAGGTCATTCAGTCTCGTGGACAATAAAGAAAACATTAATACAGAAGGAGATATAGGAATAGAAGCATCAAATACATAGTTAATGCAATAGAGATTGAAATTTCCAAGGGTTTTACTTTCACCTGCACATAAAGATTATGAATAATCTTATATTTTAGATGCAGAAACAGATACGATGGTTTACGCTAATATTAAACTGTGACTATCCTTGATTTTCTCATCTCTTAAGAGAAGCAGTAAACTAATTAAACACAGAAATGAGAAACCCTGGCTTCGAAATTTGAAGATTATATAATAAGCAAAATGAGGAAGCATCTTCTTCAGTAAAATAACAATAAAGTGTACATATTTCTAGGTGAAGTCCTACTACATTACAATAGGAGCAATCCCATCAACCAGAAAGCAATTTTGATGGGTGATAATAAGAAAGTAAATTCTTTGGAAGCACAAGTCAGGCTAAGGCTAGGTCTGGGAATATAACTGCCCATACCTTCTTGTGTTCTCAACAAACTCAAATTATTCAGCTCAACAACCTCATTAACAAGGTAGAATGAAAACTACACCAACAAGACTAACTCAACAATCATAAAGAAGCATAACATTGCATGGAAGATAAAACACAAGCAGTAAAGAATCAGCTATAACCTTGGAGCAATTATTAGGCATATCTTGCACAATACATCCAGAAGGAAACCTCCGGCAGTTCAAAAATGCATTTGTATTGGAACCTTCTTGATTGATGTCAATGGAAACATCGACCACAGCCCAAACACCCTCCTGATGTTGCTTGCAGAAACGGAGGAACTTCAGCGGGCGGACAGGGACCAACGGGGAGAGCACTTGAAGCTCAGCATGCATCTACAAAATAAGATCCTCATGAGTTCCAAATTTGCAGCAGGAGAGGAAGAGGAAAGGTGGATAAGACAGAAAAGACAGAAGCAAAGAGACACACCACTTGAAGAGCACCATTTCTGGTCCCACCCATGCCACTGGATATCACATCAATGACGGAGGCTCTAGCAACCAAACAAGAAAACATTTCTGCCCATCGATTCTGCTCAAGGAAAAACAAATTATTAAGTTCCAAATACATAGCTTCAAGCATTATTCTATCAATCAAGCGACTAAATATATCATCTTAATCTATAAACACTCAAGATCCAATGTTATACATTAAAATAGATAGAATGAAACACAAGCAAAAACTAAGATAGAGTAATAGAATCCTGATACAATTATTAAAAGAGTAGGATGGCATACCGCATCCATCAATGTCTCTACAAGAGCCAAGCTGTTTATTATCACCATACAAGTGTCCCTTGTGCCTTCAGTTACAAAGTTGCTGGGTTTCGTACCAATACAAGAAAATGCCCGGTACTCCTCATGGTTCAATATTTCTGTTCCACCATCTGAAGTTTTGATCCACAAGGGGCTATCTGCCTGAGCCATCTTAACCAATTCATCCATAGCTGCCATTGCAAGATCTATGTACATGGATCTTTCATATGGCACTTCATTGCCCAGCATGCCTGTAGAACTCTTAATTAGAGGCATCATTGGCGAAGAGCTCGAAACTCCATCTCCTAAATTAAGTCCCATTGGCAACCCACTGCCTCCAGCACTCAAACCACCAATCCCATTTCTTCCTACCCCAAGTTCCAAACCGGAGGTTGAATTTGGAAGAGAGATGGGACTGGCCAAGGAAGAGATTGGCCTGCCCAAGAACTTGTTTGCCAAAGTGCATATCCGGTTTAGTTCATCTTTCAGTCGAGCATTCTCAATCCTAAGTTGGTGTTCCTCAAATGATATTTGACCAGGAATGGCAGGCCCACCACAACTATTGCAAACTGGGTTTGCCATAGCATCCTTCATCACACCATTCTCAGCACGGAGCTTGTCATTCTCTTGCCTAAGAATTATATTCTCATGGCGTTCCAGTTGTGTCTGATTCAAAAATTTCGTATTTACATTTCCATTAATCACAGAATTAAAAACCAAATCTCACAAACACTGAATGAACAAAAGGAGAGAAGTAATGTGACACTGACCTTCATCTGGGTCCTTCTATTTTGAAACCAAAACTTCACTTGCTTTGTTTCTAAGCTAAGTCTCCGGCTCAGTTCAAGCCTCTGCTTTTCATCAGGATGAGGACATTCTTTGAAGAAACTGCACCACAACAAGAAGAGAAAAACAAACCCCATGTTACCAAGTCCCCCAATCTCAAATAGAACAGTAAAATAGCTGAGATATAATTGAGAAATTGATCATACTTTTCAAGTTCTTGGATTTGGCTTGGGGTATGCCTATGATACTTCTTTTTCCTGGGGCGTTGCTCGTCCCCGGCGTCTTGATCATCACCTGATGCGCCTTCAAAATTATCACTCCCTGACCTGCTCTCATACTCATCATCCCTCATCCTCCCAATAATCCCAGGATCAAAATTCTCAGCAATCAGGCCCAGTTCACTGTGACCATCCATGTTCTTCTGCACAAACACATATCAAGTGGAAGATCAATAACAACAAACAACAACAACAACAACATGGACTCAAATTAAAAGATCATCAATAGATATTTTAGAAGAAAAAAAAACAACAAGAAGTGAGGATTTAAGTTTTAAGCCATGAATCAGGGGAAAGCTCAAGGGAGAGAGGCATACTATTGAAAGAGAGAGGGCAGAGGAACTCCGCATTGAATTGGGAACAGGGGAAGTGAGAAAGTGTGGTTGAGCAATGGCACCACTGGGCATGTAGGGGGTATGTGGAGCAATATCAGCCACAACTCTTGCACCCCCACCTCCACTATTACCACTACCACCGCTGATCAAACCTCCAAAACTCATCAAAAGAAATGAGGAAAAACAATGGCAAGATTGAAATTTGAAACCCCTCTAGAGTCTAGACGCTCTTTTTCTCTCCTTCCTTTCTCTCTGATTTTTTTGACTATTTGACTCTGTGTCTCTGCAGGTTTTTATAGAAAGATAGAGACTCTCACTTTCACAGGGGTATGTTTATGACTTGTTTTTTATTTTATTCTAAATGTTTGACCTTACCCAGCGATTGCCAGATTGAGCTAAAGACTGAGAAAGTGGGAATGCATTCTAAGTAGAAACAGAAGAAAAAGCTGTTTCCTTGTCAACGCCCATGCATGACTCAAGGCCCCCTCTCTCTAGAAAACTCTTTTATCTCTCTAGATAAATGAAGAAAAAGAACGAGAAGACAAGAAAAGTCCTTTTTTTATGATCCACAGTTCACACAACCCCCTCCCGTCTTTTTTTTTGGTCAACCACAACCCCCTCCCTCCTATCTCTTCCTCTGATAAAACTATGAGAACAAATCTCTGAATATATAAAACCACATAACCACATCCTTACATACCGTGAGCGGTTACGAAAACCCTAAATCTCCATCCCTTTCTGATGTGCTTGACTAATTGTTTGGCAGGATTGAAAAAGACCCAAGATTTAAAAGGAAAAGAAAAGATAGAAAGTACGCAAAAGCGGTCTCAGAAAAATATGGCAGAGGGAAAACAGACAAAACACAAAAAGGTGAAGGGAAAAAGCTTACCTCATATTCACACTATTCCACTCATGACTTTTAGAATACATAATACCAAATCCAAACAAAAAGACTCAGTGGACCTCTCTCTCTCTCTCTCTCTAATGTTACAGATATAGATAGATAGATGGCAATGGCATGCAAACCAACCCAAGTACGGGGAATAGGTTACCTTTTAATTTTGACAGTGAGGCCAAGGAAGCAGCCTCTGTCTATGTCACACAGCCAAGCCAACCAAAGTTAATAAGATTTTCAGAACCCTCTCTCTCTCTCTCTTATGGGATCTGTGGAAGATAAAAAGACAGACAAAAGATATATCTTTGTTGACAAGTAAAACTTTGTACTGTTAATCTATTAAATATAAATAAAAAAAACAATAAATGATAATAAACAAAGGGACTTGAGGAAGGTTTTGCAGCTGACTTACAATGACTCTCTCAGACAGGAAATTCAAAGAGTCAATGAGGCTTTTTTTGTTAATAATTTTTCTCTGTCTTTTTCTTGGCGCAAACCTCTCTCTAAGTTATGCCTTGATTGAATCAATTTTCAGACCCAAATGGTAAAAATGCCTTCTTCCTCCTCCTCCATGCAAACCAATTCTACTTCTCATCCACTCTCTTTCTTTCTTTCATATTACGAGAAGAAAATCAGAGAAAGACATAATAAACGCATATTATATATAGAGAAGGAGAGACAAATAAAGAAAAGAGCGTGGGGCGGGACCCACTAGGTTCGTGAAATCCGCCCAAATCTACTTTCACGCGCGTGCGGGTGTTCTCATTTTGTGTACTTGCCTCACTGGAGTTTTGATTCCGTGTGTACACATCATCACTGTCGGTGCATTGACTGTATTTTGGACCAATGAGGTGGTGCCTTTTCGAAGGGTAATATGGTGGGCCCACCTATACTGCAGGGTTTGGTACTTTGGTTGCTCTATATAGCCTGTTTGTATGACATCACTCCTTTTATTACTGGATATGGCTCCCACTAGTATTCTTGTTATTTCAATATACCCTTCATCTTTCAAATTTTACAATATCCACTCATGTCCAATTCCCTCTTTAAGAACAATATTTAAATAAATAAAAACCACACAAAATACTTTTCTACTAATTAATTAATAACTGACCTACTTGTTTTCCTAGATATAAATTGGATGTACACAAAGTAATACTAGTAATGTCATTAAGAGGCCGTTCCCCAAATATGGTATAAAATCACTATTGTTTTGCCTTTTAATCGGTTTCCATTTTTTGTCTTACAATCAATTGCGCGTGCTCATTTTATGTACTTCATTTTCTCATTTTCTACTTTTAAATCTCATCGCATTGCACATGCGAGGCACGTGCATTGTCATTGGGAAATTGTATAAAGTTGTAGTATGTATATATCTACCACAATGAGCACATAACCTTCTATGTGGCATGACAGTTGGTGAAATATTATTACAATTTATAGAGCCATTTAGAATTTTTTAAAATTATTTACACTTTCAAATTCATTACATACCCAAAAAAACAAGTATACAAAATATATATTAAAGTTTCATGTGTCATCGAGACTTATGGGTAATTGGTTCAGAAATATATTAGCAATGTTTAAATTGTCATTATAGTAATGTTATAATGGCATGTGCCTTCTAGTGCATAGTCTCTACTTTTTGCACATTTGATTTCATGGGTGTCATAAATTATTTATAATTGTGCTGATCACTATTGTGGTTAAAGCTCTGAATTAAATAATTATACTGGTAAAGAAATATATAAACTTTTTCTCCTGTGTTTCAGTTAATTTGTAACTGAATGTGAATCTATGGCCTTGGCTGAAATACATATCAAATCCAACACATTTAAGCTTTGGAAATAAGACCTGAATCTATCTATTTGATTCATGGTTTTAATGAACGGAATCATGTTCCTCTTATTATATAATTTCGTATTCAAATAATAGTTATTATGATTTAATGTAAGAACAAGATTTGCCTCCTATTTTAAGGCAATATTACTATTGATTGTAACGTCTAATGTAAAGTGTATTATGGTAAATGACTTACTAGTGTAGTGGTTTGGAGAGTCTTAATATTCGTGTAGTGTGTGTGAACTTAATACATTATCGTCATCTCAATAGGAAAGATCCTAAAAGGAAGGAGTGTATTATGATGCTGCTCTCAAAGCAAATGTGTAGCAAAGGTATCACATTTTTGTTCTCTTGGTTATATATCCAAAGATTAGTCTTCTTATAAAATAAAAAAAAAAAAAGTTTAGAAATACAGCATTGGCGCATAATTGGATTTAAATTGTCATGTTAAAAACTTGAAAGATCGGCTTACATAATTCATTGAACAAATCAATGAAACACCCATAATACCATGCTTGGTAATTTAATATACTTTTCCCTATTTGGAAGGAAATTAAACAGAAAATGTTGTATACAAATTACCATATTTGGCCACTCAATCAGTTTGCTTCTTCATTAAGATTAGATAAATTGAATCCATTTCTATCCATAATCTAGCAAAACCTTCGCGAGGATCTGTATAGGAAATATCGAATATACCCTTATATTCTTATCCATTTTAATAATAAATATAAAACTCCATTTTAATAATCTGAAAAACTAAGAATAATTATTATCAACTAGTTCTAACTAAAAATGATTTTCGTTCACATTTTGTTATTTGCAACCCTAAGCCCAGCCCACTGTTTCAAAGTTGGCACCGTCTGTCAGATGTTGCTGCTTTTAAAAAAAATTAGAGTTCGTGGGCCCATAAAGTTGTTAGCTTACGTGGGCCTCTTCGGTCCAAGTATGGCCCACCCTCCGCGATATATTCTGTTTTGTTTTTGGGTCAAAAAGTCAAAAATCAAAAGTCAAACCTTCCGCCATATACAATAAGATAATTTTATGTACTTACCATTTGTATATCTCAGAAACAGGGTGACAAACTGCCGCCATGCCATGGTAGATGGTACTCTTACTCTGCCCTGTCTGTTTAAATAAAATTTTATTTATTTGTATGTATAAACTCTGTCCTGTTATTACTTAAAACAGAGTAAAATTTGCACGTGGGTTTTCGTGGTTATATGATGAATGCGCACGTAGCTGATCATAATGATGTGTTCGTTCTGTGAATTCAATTCATTATGGTGGGTAGATGCCAATCCACGTTGCATGTGTTGTTTTATTGATTACTTTGGTTGGTTAGTTGGCTCTGTCGAGTCGAGTGTATTGATTTTCCAAGAACATATTAATTTTGAGTATGTTGTCGGTTGTTCCAATTTCTGATTAATATTTGTTGGATATTTCGGTATTGTAATGAATTTGATCGACATTCTGGTGCTGATGCATCATTTTTTGATGTAGAAAATGAACATCAGCATCAGCATTAATAATACAAGGACATTGCTGCAGAAACTGTTAAGAAGAGAATAAGTGATGAGAAACCTGAGGTTCGAGATGCTGCAAGAGAGGCTGCTCTTCGGTATGTTCTTTGCATTGTGCAGTGAAATTAAGAGAAGATTAAGAAAACTAAGGATGAAAACAAGGCAGAAGTAATGGCCAAGTCACAGAAGAAAAGAGTCAACTTGCCACAGGGTGCTGCCTGCACCCAAGGGCCCCAAGGCTGGTGGGATTCTTTTTCGTTTTTGTGACTGGGTTGATGTTGATAATTGTCTGTCTTCAATTTGGTTTGCTCTGTTCAGCAATTCTTTTCTTCTTTCATGAAATTCTGATTACTTTTGCAGCTCGAAAAGGAGGAGTGACAAATTTAGTATTGTGTGTTACTTTTACCTCCCCACCCCACGAGTCACAAACTTGCATATTATGAGTGCATGTAATGTAAGATACTAACACATGATTGTGAGTGAGGTCTCTCTGCTTTAGGATTTGTTCATCATAAACTGATTGAAAAGATTTAAAGTAAAATCTACTTTACAATGATTACAATGGGTAAAAAGGAAAACAAATTTGTGAATGATTAATCTTCTAGCTTCCTCAGCTTTAGGTTTCTTGTTTCTGAACCCTTTTAGAAGAAACAGACAGACACAAACAAAATGTCTTTAGAAGAATGATGAAGAAAGAAAGGAAACAGACGTGAGCCATAGAAAGTGTACAAACTGTCATGATGGTATGTAGTAGGGTATAAGCAATACAGGATAACCTGAACTCGATTGTCTGACACTTAGACCAACCAACAAACTTTACTAATGCATTCTGACAAAGAGTATGATTGATTTACCTGTCTCACCTTCCACACGTACGTATCTAATTATGAAGAAGCCAATCCATCCTGTTCTTTCTTTCTTTCGACGCCTCTTTGTCCTTCTACAAGCTTCATCACTTCTTTGTCATTTCCTCTCTCTACCATAATTTGTAATAGTTAACTATTAGCTGTCACTAAATGAAAAGAAGAATCATGTACCACTCTCTATAGTTAACAACTTTAGAATTGGGTAATGGTTTGATGAGACCATTTTGCAAGCGAGAGAATTTATATGGTACGAATAATTATGAAACAAAAAACAAGAATCAAATACGATTACGGGTTTTGCTTTAGTACATTAGGTGCCAAGGGAAAATCAAAGATGATGTTTAGTTGAAAGATGTATGGAACTCAACTTCTTCTTTTCCGGCTCTTTTTTATGAGAAAAACTTATCTACCCCGTTGCATCACCTCATTCTTCATATGTCTCTCCTCCTTTTGTGGTATGAATCCTGCTCACTTTCGAAATGAGCCTAGATCATGGTCTCATTTGGATTTGGGGTTGAGCAAAAAAGTCAAGAAAATAATTGAGTCTTTTTGCAAATATTATTCTTTGCAGTTTGAACTTCATAAAGCTTTTGCTTGGACCCCAGGAATAGAAATCCAGCTTTATTATTTGGTTGGTTCCCTTCCTTTCCTTCATTCTAATGTTTATAAAGTTAAAAACGCGTTGAAGCAAGCAACCGATCACATTTAAAAGGCAGAGTGTCTGTTTCTTTACCCAAAAAAAAAACGAAACTGTAACTTCTAGTTAGTGACTTGGTGGAAAACAACGGAAAACAGAGAATCTGCGCATGTTTAGCAAGAGTCCAGTGGTTCATAGCTCACACTCCAAAAACCACATTACCCAATCATTCCAAGCCACGACACCACTCTGGCCAATTGGCCAGATGGAAACTCACGTGACATGGCACGCGCCTGTTGACGTGGAAGAGAACCATTGGTTCAAAACTAAGACTTAACTTATGTAACACCATGATGGGGACTGTTGCAGTTAGAAACCTGAAAATGCTGACCTCACTTTGTTTGTGCCACTCTCCATTCCATTAAACCTTTCCACCAACTTCATCTAAACAATTGCACAGGCTCTGCTCTGCCACAAACCCAATTCCGAGAGAGAGAGAGAGAGAGAGAGAGAGAGAGCACCATAAACATACAAAACAAAGAAGGAACAAAATGCCTGGTGAAGTTGAAGATGTGGAAAACAGAGGAGTGAAAGACAGAGCAAGGCAGAGCTACTCGTCGTCGTCTTATGTGATAGAGGACTCAGAGACCCAATGGACTTCTTGGTTGGTCCCCATGGTTGTTGTGGCTAACGTTGGTGTGTTCCTTTTGGTCATGTTTGTGAACAATTGTCCAAAGCACAATTCTCGGATTGAGGGCAAGTGTGAGGCAAGGTTTCTTGGGAGGTTCTCGTTTCAACCTTTGAAGGAGAACCCTCTCTTCGGCCCTTCTTCTTCCACGTAATTGAAAAATCTTTGGTTTTCTTTCATACCCATTTCCCAATTTTCGGTTTTTTGTTTTGTTGGTGTTTCTGTTTTGGTGCTTAAAATCTCGGTGTTGCTCCTTTTGAAGCACTTGATATATGTTGGTGGTTAAGTTTTCTGGGCACTTGTGATTTGATTACTTTATTGCTACTTTACAGATTTTTCAGCCTTCAAATTCTTACTTCTTTGTTTCACGTAGAAAATGAGTTGAATTGTAGTTACTGCATTAGCTTGATAGTGAAACTAGGATCTATTGAATGTCTAATTTTGATAACAAGGATATATTAATGGTATTAGATTAGTGCAAATTTAGTTCCTTTATAGCTAGAGCTTGTGTTTCATTGCATATCCTGATAATTATGATTTAGATTGAGTTTCTGAGACACTACGAATTCCGGTTACTCTGCATATAAGAAGAGGAAGCTCTTAGGTCGCTTTTGTTTGGTGGGTTCTGTTAGGCAGATTGCATCTTGAGATAGTTAGTATCAATGCTGAGAATCCCCTAAGAAAACAAGTACAATCCTTGAAGGGTCGTAACAAGTTCTAGCAGACTGTATGAGCTGAAAGCTTTTTTGCCTCGAAAGAATAGCCACTGGATACTAAACATAGTGCTTGTGCAAGCTAACGGAAAAGCTTTCAAACATCCAAAGTCTCGGGCTTTCTTATTCTTGTAACATGTTTAAATGTTTGTGCACCAATTACTTCAACTATGCTGAAAGTGTGTCTTTTTCATTGACCCACCTTATTATCACAGATTGCCCTTTCTCTTACTGTTTGTGTTTTTTTATCCTCCCCCTCCTTCAAAACCTATTGCAATTTGAACAATTCATAACCTTTTCATGATTTTGAAGATTAGAGAAGATGGGAGCTTTGGATTGGGCCAAAGTTGTGCATAAGCATCAGGGATGGAGGCTTTTCACTTGTATTTGGTTGCATGCTGGCGTAATCCACCTGGTTGCTAACATGCTGAGCCTGGTGTTCATTGGAATTCGTATAGAACAGCAATTTGGTTTTGGTATGTTTCTCTTCCTGTTTCTAAATGATGCCGGAGCACAGTGTATTACTTTGACTATGAATATATTTTCTTGTACCTTTTGTGTGTACAATCTGATGTTATTAATTATTATTTGAATTTGGTTACTAACCATCACACATAATCTTAGTTTTAAATGTCTATTTGGGAGAGAAAATCTCATTATATCCAAGTAGACTCAAGAGCTGTTACAATTGGCAGTGCGAGTTGGAATTATATACTTGTTGTCTGGATTTGGTGGGAGCATACTTTCGTCGCTTTTCATTCGAAGGAACATCTCTGTTGGTGCCTCTGGTGCTCTTTTTGGGCTTCTTGGAGCAATGCTTTCAGAACTAATTACCAATTGGACTATTTATACCAACAAGGTAAGCAGTGCTTTCAAGAAAAGAAAAATGCTGATACTGTTAACCATTATGGTAGAACCAGATTAAATATTTGCTGCTGTTTGCTATCTGTTATGAGGCTATACATTTCAATCTTAGCAGCAAGAAGATACTGCCCCCAGTAATGAATAAATAATGTTTACTAATTCACTCTTTATTTGATTGCCTCCATAGGTTGCAGCCCTCCTCACCCTTTTGGTCATTATTGCAATTAACCTTGGCATTGGAATTTTGCCACATGTTGATAATTTTGCCCACATTGGTGGGTTTCTTACTGGTTTCCTCATCGGCTTTGTCTTGATGCCCCGTCCTCGGTTTGGGTGGTTGGAGCAACCAAATATTCCTGCTCGTGTCAATGTCAAGTCCAAATACAAGGCTTACCAATATATGCTATGGCTTCTTTCTCTTGTTCTGCTGATTGTTGGGTAAGTTATTTACCCTAATCGTTCTGAGTGGTTGTTTGTTTCTATTCAAATCAAACTGGTTGCAGTTATTTTAAGAGCTTGTTATTTTGATCATATGCAGGTTTACAGTTGCATTGGTGATGCTCTTCCGCAGAGAGAATGGGAATGACCATTGTCATTGGTGTCACTACCTCAGCTGTGTCCCTTCATCTAGATGGCATTGTGAAGAAAATTAACACTCAAAACAGACACTTCAAAAAAGAAAAAAAAAAAAAGGGATATGTTCTTTTTCTACTATGTTAATGTTTAGTTGTTTTAGAAACTGGTTTGCTCTACCTGTTATTGTATAGGCAATTGCTGTATTATTGTTGGTGGGTTTTGGAATGCTCAAATTTTTGCATGTTTGATATGTTGCTATATGTAATTGCAATCATTCTTCATTCGATTGGTTTGTCTGTCAATGTTGAGTGCAATACTAAATCGTTTTCTTGCTTGTAAACCCAATACGAAATAGGGAAAAAGAAATTTGTGTAAATGCCAAAAAAATTGAAATGAATGGCTTCGCCCGGGTTCGAACCGGAGACCTTCAGTGTGTTAGACTGACGTGATAACCAACTACACCACGAAACCAAGTTGACATTGTGGTTCCTCAGTTAAATTTATACAAACAATAAAAACTAGGTATGGGTTAGCCCATACAAGCAGCAGGCCTCATTTCTTCTAATTAGATAGTAGATGCGGGCTCAGTTTAGTTGTCAGACTTCAATTTTTTTTTTGGTCAACAGTTGTATGGGTCATTCAACCTTCATGAAGAAGACCACACGTTATTTATTTTACACCAACCCAACTATACCGTCACTATAAAAAATAAGCGTTGCTGTTGCGTAAACCTGAACAAGTTACAATTAGTAAGGTGTAAGTTGATGTAATTTTGGGAAATGGGAAGCCGGAAGTTGATGATCGGAGTAACAATAATGGCGTTGTTATCAACAGCGATATTGGTGTCTAGCACGATAGAATGCTCCGCCGTGACGGCACTGGTCTCCACTTGCTACACCTTCATCACGTATGGCTCACCAGACCCCTTCCCGGGGTCTCCATGTTGCAATGCCATGGCCAATCTCAAGGTTATTGCTGACACAATTGAGAATCGGAGATTTGCATGTAGATGCTTATTGGGCCTCATTTCCACATACAACCCAAATGCTTATGCGATTGCTACTTTGCCCGACTTTTGTCAAGTTTCTTTGGGGTTCAACATCGATCCTAACACTGATTGCAACTTGTAAGTTTGTACCTCTTTCTTTCTCTCCCACATGTTTTGGGTTCAAGGTTTGACAATTAACAAATTGGGCCTAGTTATGATCTTGAATGGACTCTCATAGCCCAATTGTTGTTTATGGTTTTGGTTTTTGTTTTTCGGGAGCTTATACAGTGATGAGGTTATGTTCGAGGGGTTCAATCTAACCGTCCAAAATTGAGAAATTTGTTGATGAAATAGTTGTGAAGGACCCCTCACTATGACCTCTCATTACAGCCTCATTGTCTTTTTCCGACCAATGTTTATGGTTTTGGTTTGTGATGGTGCAGAATCCTATGAGTTTGGGTATGCAACTTTAACAGGAGTAGGTTCCAGAAAATTAGCGAAATGGAAGACGAAATAAACAATCTCATGTGTTCAGCTGCAGGGCAGAGGAAGGGAGGTTCGAGTTTTGGGTTGAAGAAAATCTAAATAATTGAAGATCTGATTGTACAAATTATGGAAATTATTATGTTAGACGATAGCTAGCTAGTTAAACTGTTGCTTTTAAGGTAAAATAGTTAATAATTCAAATATGGTAACATGATTGCTAACTGAAATGATTATAGCGATCCTACTTTAGGTCATTTAAAGTTGCCCTATAAAGATTTGATTACTGCATCAAAAAGTTTTAATGCTTTTGCTTGCCATGTAAAAGTGCTAGCAGCCAAAATTGGGTACATGATGACCCAAAAAGAGAGGCTTTGCTACATAATCCAAAATCAATTTCACAACCAGTTTCAATAATGACCCGTGGTTGGGATCCAATGCATGCAGTTTGCAGTTGATTTGATTTTGGCGGTAAATGTGTGCATCAAGAGTGCCTTCTCCTGGTTTTGTCCAAATCCACAAAAGCCACCGCCAATTAAGTGAAAAGATCTTATCCCGTGAATGAGCTTTGGAAAAAGAATGTTGTTGAAAATGACTTGGTGGGATGTGATTGCAATTGCAAACTCTAGCGACTCATAAAAAATGTACAAAGAATACTAGAACCAAAGTTTGATACGTAAACAAAGCACAATCGAAATTACATTTTTACTGAGTTCGAATCCATGAAGGGACACTCGCACTTTTGAAACTATGTTCAACTTTTGACACCCACGGTGCCAAACTTTGATTTCCAACAGCTTTGTACATCAAGGATTCAGGGTCAAGTAATTAAAACTCAAAACATCGCCTGCCATACACAGAAATAAATACATAGAACATGGAACATCACCGTGGACTGGCACTCCCAAGTCTGTTCAAGCGGCTAGAGCTGAAAACTGATTTATTCCGACAGTCGGAATCTTGAGCAAAACTAGTATCTGAACAAGTTCCTGCATCCCAAAACTCCTGAACAGACTTTTTGGTCAAACCATATTTCTCAAACTCAAGCCTTTGCCTTGGGGCACTCTGTGACCTGACCTTAGCTCTGGATGATTCCGTGTTAGCCATGTAGTTGGGGTAACCTGCATACCCATTAATGAAACCCCACGAGCATTCACTCCTTGCTGGCGTGAAGTGATGTCCTCTTCTACCTGCTACTTCCAGGTCTAGAGGAGGCAGAAAATGCTTGTGGGCTGTTCTCATTATTCCTAAATGCTGCTTCATCTGTTGCTATAGCATATTTCAGAGAGCTCAGTGATAAGACGTCCATAGAAGCTTGGTTTGGAATCAGGTTTGGATCTTTCATCGAATGTTTGGATGGAGAGTCAAATGTCATGAATGTTGGGTTGTAACGATCCGAAGTCAGAACATGATGTGCCGTTTGAAAGGTTTGGGGTCTACGTTGGGAGCCCAAGTTAGGCTTCCAAGTATCTACTTCAAGTATCTTGTCACCCCTTATGTCATCTGCTTGCTCATATCTCAGTGAAGCATCTCGGCGGTTGTTCCGTGCACTTTCTTCCATCCACCGGTCTAACCAACCTGACGCCAGCCGTCTTCTGTCTAGATTTACGACATCCCTTACATTCTGAATTTGAACCGCATCTCTGAGTTTGATGGAACAGAGGAATTTGATTAATATCAATTGGTTTTTATGAATAAAATAAAGATCAGTATTCCAGAATACAGGTTCAACAATGTCCCGGGATCAAATTTTGACAGTAACATTCTCTAGCTTCCATTAAAAAATTTTGTGACCCGGTTTCAAACTTGCTACAGAATATCATCCACAAGTAAAGCATCATATGCAGTAGGAGGGGTTAATCAAATTCTACACAGCCATTGAAGTAAATACCTTCAGTATTGAGGGTCCATCAAATTTGCTGCTACAAGCACGGGGTTGGTATCCAATTTTGTTAGGACTTTCTGGGAAGCTGCAAGTAGACATCATAGAAAATGAATACCAATTATGTAAAAGTAAGCAAAGTTGGACTCAACAAAATAAAATAGTGAAACAAATTTGTCCCGATAAAATTTAGCTAACCAGGTAAAAAGTTGAGAATTATTAATACTAAGAGTATGGTATGGCATACAAATCCAACCTGGCACAAAGAGTGTTTTTACCCCTCGTATTTGACTAGAAAATGGAAAATAGTAAGCCTGATTTAAAAGGAAAGGTCTGCTTACAGGGTGGTGAGATAGGGAGGATTTTCTGCCAGAATGTAGTGAGTCTGACATGAGTGTTCGACTTGCACGTGCTCGGGCTTGTACTCGGACCAGTGTCTGCATACGCCTGAGCATGTCTGCCGATTGTTTTCTCACCATGTGGCCTCTCACCAAAGCTTGAAGCTTCACCAGTGCTTTAAGTGCCCTTAAGGCCCTCCTTGCCTGTCATAGTTCGCCAAAGTTCAGAGAATCAGGTCATCGACATCTCAGAATACTAACCAATATAATTCAGTACAAATCAAATGGATGAAACAAGTGTGCATAACAATTACAGTTTTCTTAACTATGACAATATTTCCTGTGAAATGCAACCAGAGCCCAGGAATTTAAAATTAGAGGGAACAGACTGGCACAAAACTTTTAGAAAAGGGAGAGGCTTGTGGATGAAATCATGATCTCACTCACACATGCATCCCTACTGAATAAACAAATAAAAGAAAGAACAAGGATATAAAAACTCGTTTCCGGCATAAAATAATTTCAAAAATTAATTGAACAGCATCCCAATTGCCATTTCATCCAGTTATTTAATTAATCAAAGACTGTCAAAGGCAATCACAGCTCAAACAGAACAACTACTCATTATAGACAACCAACCACAAAACAAGCTGCACTAATTTGAATTTGAACTTGGAAGTGAAAAAGGGAAAGCAAAGAAAGAAAGTAGGAGAGCAGGAGCAGTTCTCTGCAAGTAGAACCCAATCATATCACCAGGAGAGGCAAGAGGCCCCAACAGCCAAGCTGGAAACCAGTGGGTTGTGCTTGCTTGTAGTCAGAGACACAGAGGTCAAATTTCTACCAAATGAGTTGCACCCACGTCATCACACAAATTCGAGTCTATCGGTACGAAAATACGAAAATAACCTCTATGTAAGCCATATACGAAGGAAGAAGCCCCCAGAAGTCGTCAAGTACGGATTACACGTACGAAACCACTGTTTGTCAAAGTACGGTAAACATGCTGTTGATAACACAGAGAATCACCTCTCCCAGACGCTGACACTGACTCAGCGAGTTGACACATCAACTGGTACCAGTGTCGGTCTTCTAATTTTTATTTTTAATTCCTTGTTTTATTTTGTGAAAAACTATGTTTATGAACAGTACTTTTTATGAAGCTTCAAATCCAGCCTTTCTTTTAAGCCCATGTTTGTTTCCCGAGAAACTTTTTCGATAGAGAAAGAGAAGAAGAGGAAGGTAGAATTTGAAATCCCAAATTAATTTAAATTTCCCCTTCCTTGTAATTTGCGAGCAAACAGAATTTTATAGGGAAAGAAATTCAAAATTTTAAAATAAAAAGTGAAACCAAACATAATCATGCGTTAAAGTTCGAAACTTTTTTGTACTTCCGAACCAATTAACAAAGCATCACGAAACGTAATTTCAGCTGAAATCCAGGGGCAGAAACGGTAAAAAATTCAAAACAAACCGCTAACCAGGTATCTCCGGAAAGCAGACTGTATCTTTACGGCTGCCAGATGGCGGCTGACGCTAGCCGACGCCGCCACGGGTAAGCTAACGTGCTCGGAAGTGCCGGGTCCAGCTCCATTAGTGAGGCGAACGACCTCAGCCGCCGCATGAGCCGCCGCGAGAGCGGCCTCAGCTACAGCAGCCGTAGCAGCGGCTACAGCTATGGCGTGCTTGTTGGCGTCCAATCCTACCCATTCTTGAGCAGCTGATGATGTGGAGGCGGTGGTGAGCTTTTGTTTGTTAGAGGCAGAAGTAGTCCTATTTTCCTTGTTGTGGTTGGCCGTCGGCGAAGTGGTGCTTTTGGATCTTTTAGGGCCGAAGAGTCGCCGGAAAAAGCCCATGTCTCATTGCTGGGGAATGGGCCGTTCTAAGTAGAAGAAACAGACAGAAAGCAAAGTTGGGGACTTTGTGAGAGAGAGAGAGAGAGAGAGAGATAGAGAAGGCACTAGGCAGGCAGTGCCAGCGAGTGTGTGTTTGTTGTGGTGACAAGTGAGTGAGTGACAGAGATGAAAGTAAGATTTATTATGTAGTGAGTGAGTTAAAGTTTGGGGAATTTTTAATTTTAAAGAGACAAAGATGACAAAGATGAGCTTTGTCGCACAGTTGTGTGGTTGACGAGTAGGACCCGCGCATTGAAATGCTTTCCCATATTCCTTGTTCGGGGGAGTGGTCACAGCCATAATTGTAATTGCAGAATTTACTGTGGTTAACAATTGACAATGTTCGGTTTATCCTGGATCAACAGATCAAGTGCAGCAAACCTACTGTGGTTGTGGTTCTCCTCCATTTGTTACAAAATGGAGCAAGGTTGTCTTGACTTTTGAGGTCCCTGAGCATATGGATGCTTTTCAAGCTTCTCCTTCAAGGACCAAAGGTTGCCTCCATTGAAGCCCTGCCAAGTTCATAATACAACTTGGGTTTTCCGTATATCAAGTTCAGGTTATAAACTTCATTTTGTGTTGTAAAAATGGGAGTTGACCAGGTGGTGCAATATCAAATGCATTTTTATATGACATCAAGAGTGCCTCTTCACACTCCAGTATTGCATTTCAAATGAAAAAACAATAGGCTTTTGAGACTGTACAGTATACATTTAACATACATTCTTTGAGAGAGAGAGAGAGTTTCAATGGTCGTTCACCTTTACTTGAGCACAAGAAATGGACTGTCAGAAGTTCTCTATCCACGATCCAAAAGCAAGAATGAAGATGAATGTGCATGTTGGACATCGAGATCCATTGCCTACAGGAAACCATGAAGCAAAATAATTACCATCCATATACTTGTTATGATTTAAACAACAAACTTACGAATCAATTTATTCGAGTCTTTGACTTTTACTTCTAATTACCTGCCTCAATTCAGGGGTGCTTGATACGGGCTCTTGGTATGTGCCATTGATCAGAGGTTCCTGCATGTCAATGAGTATACAACTCACATACAACAACAGCTCAGAATAAGATGAACAATTGAGGGTTGTACCTGCAGTAGTTGAGAATGGCCAGGTGAATCGTGTTGGTTAGAAAAGAAGTTCAGTGGTTGATACATGTTAGGATTGGTTTGCTCTTCCATCACCAGATTATCTTGTTGGTACATACACTGAACCACCTGATTCGCTTCAAAATTGTATAAACCCTGTGTTATGAACATGGAACGATCAAAACCGGCCACAAAGAAAAGAACTGAAAGAATCAAAACTTTACATATTTAATATCAGAGCAAAGCAAAGCAAACACAACAGTTGCATGTCATGGCATCTATACCATGCCATAATTGCAAATTGCAACAACATGCAAGCCGAGACTCACCTGCATAATGGGATTTGCTGTTGTCCCTTCAGGTGAAACATACAATGACGGACTTGAAATGCAGGAATCAGTGTTTTGTAGGGATGCATCTACATTCTGAATTCTTTTTGTACTAGAGAATTCACCATTCACATTTGTTAATTGACCTTTGTCAAAAATAGCCGTCTCTTTTTCCTTTGCTTCTTTTACTACATTGTCATCCTGATCTTCAATTGCATTTCCATCTGGAAAAATCACTGCATGTTCACTATCAGAAGCATTTGCGGTGCTACTTGAGGTGAAAGCTTGAGCATCCTGAGGTTTTAATGTCAAGATTTTCTCCACACCTTCCATCACTTCATCAAGTTGTCCAACAGCAAATTGAAATGCTTCCTCGGATTCAGAAGCCTTGGCTGATAACATAATAATTCGGCCGCACATATTTTTGTAACGGCTTGCCACAACAAGCTTAGGGTTATCCCTGATGGAGGGCACATCATTCTCTCTTGCACTCCCTAACCTTGCATCTTTTGTCCATCTCTTCAAGATATATTTGGAGGGGACAACCTTTATATTCATGTGATCAAGTACTTTAAGAGCATGGCTACATAGAAACCCAACAGAGTCAAATTTCTTACAGCTGCAAATAACTGCATCATCAGAAGAGTTGAATGTAACAGTGTGTTCTCTACTTTTACCAAATATGTTGGTTTTGTACTCAAACAACGGCCCATTCTCACTGCATTGGTTAACAACAATATTCAAACACTTCTCATATCCTCGCTGGAACACTTCAAATGCCCTTGGAGTGTAAACATCACTTGCATGCTTTAGTAAAATCACATTCCCCATTAGTCTTGGCATGCAGCGGTTCATTTCATCATTGGCTTCTATTTCTTTGTAACGTTGCTCATCTACCACCCTTTCAAAATACTTAACAAAATCAAGCACATCTACGTCAGAGTATAGGTAATTTCTCAAATCATGAAACAAACTTTCAACCAGATGTGAGCCTTTTCTGTCAACAAAAAAAGTATTCCTGCCGTATACCACAGCCCATTTCTCTCGTTCCCTAAACATCCATCTTAACCAGTCATTCTGCTGAAGACCATAATTATCCAGCATATTCCCCCAATCATACACAAAACCATCCTCATCTTTTTGGTCATATATACAGCTCTTGAAATCATTGGCAAAAGATTCGGTATCTTTTACTATGTGGTTAAGGTGCTTGAGAGCATTCTGGCACATTTGCCATGTGCATATCCGATGGTCTGTTTCAGGTAAAACTGAATTGATTGCCTCAACAATTGCTGCATCTTGATCGGTAAGAATGGCCTTTGGTTTCTTCCCAGACATCGACTCCAAAAAAGTTTGAAATAGCCACTTATAAGATTGAACAGTGTCATCATACAACAGTGCAGCAGAAAAGATAACTACCTGTTTATGATTATTTACTCCTACAAACTGTACAAATGGCAGGCAATTCTTGTCTGCTCTGCAAACCGTGTCTAGACAAACCACATCCCCAAAATGGTCATAATCTGATACCATATTATCATCAGCCCAAAGTATGTTACTCACTTTATCATCAGTATCAACCTGTATTGCGTAAAAGAACGATGGGTTTTCAAAGTGCTGCCTTTGAAAGTAATGCAGCAAACGTCCCACCGCTCCTTCCTTCATATCTCGAGTCCTTTCAGATTGAAGATAATTTTCAAAATCTAAGGCAAAACTATCAACAGATTCCCTTACCCTATACCCTCTATTCATCAAGTCCAGTGCCGATTTTGACAATGATCCTAACTCTTTTACCGAGTCAGCATCAGCAGCTTCAGGAACAGTACATTCTCTTTGTAGTGGTAATGCTTGAGCAATACTTAGATTTACATTGTCATGATTGTGTTGTTCTGGTAATGCTTGAGCAATACTTGAATTTACATTGCCATGATTGTGTTGTTCTTCAAATTGTGTAACCCGATATTTACCATCAGGTTGACGGGTGATGATCATATGCGCCAAGCAACCAGTTCTTGTTTCCTTTCGATGTTTCTTTACATTAACATCTCTTTTGTCTTTCCGCCGATACCCCTCTTTAGAACAAGTGAACTTCCTAGATACCACCTGACCATGTACCTTACTCTTATTTACCCAGTCTTTCCTAACATTAAAACCCACCAACCTGGCATATTTATTGTAAGACTTGTAGGCATGTTCATCAGACTCGAACTCTGTACCAACTTCTAATACTGAATCTTTACTGTCTGCGCCTATGGAGGGAGGATTAGACTGAGTGCCGTTGACATAGACAACTTTTGGGCTGCGGGAGTCCTGCTCTACATTCAAGTCCAACCTATTTGTTGCTTGGAGTCCGACATCCATGCTATCCTCATGAAGACTACCAAAATCATCATCCTCCCTTTCCATGGGCCTGCATTGTTACATGGATTAAACATTGAACATTGCAAAAACAAAAAAAATAAAAGTAAAAAGAAGAAAAATATTAATTTACTCTATGTCCAACAGAAACTGGCAAATATAGTTGATTAACCTCTTTGTTTCCTGACAACTAAATATGGATTGGATTGGTCCATTTTCACAATGATATATTGCTTCTGGTATGGCTTTAGCCTTACTGCATAATTTTGTTTGTAAGACAAGCAAATCAAGCAGATACAAAAATGTAAACTTTGACCATGAAAAATTGAGCTGCCTCCATAAGTATCAAATTGGTTCAAATTATTTCTCCATTGGATAATTATACTTCAGAAAGTATTCATACTTTGTTCTCCGGATAATGCATGAAGAAAGTCGTTAAATTTCTTTAAAACAGGGGACTTCATGAGAGTAAAACTACATTGGATAAATTGAAATATTACCTTGTACAATAGTGCTTTCTGGTGAACTTCAACTGACCACACCCAATTGCCTTCAGTTCACAGAAATAGCATTTACATATCGAAGGAGCAACAAGCTCAGATTTTGACAGTGACCCATCCAAATGTCCAATGCCCAATCCACGCTGCCCCGATATCACATCTGTAAGAGACTAAGGGTTTAGAAATTCAAAGTCCAAAATGCTCTTAGAGATGTAGCTGAAGGTCAGTACCAAATTTACTTACCCGAAGTCCACTTTCAGCCTGAAGCTTGAAGCAGTAGCCCTAATTCTCCGATTCCAATTTCGAATTTTAAGACGAACTATGCAATTCGGTGAGATTTGAGCTCAGCTTGTAGTCATGAAGCTGCTTCTTTCTGTTCCTGAGGAACAAAGAAGGAGCGCTTTTTTTTTTTCGTACAAGAACAGAGAGAGAATTATTGAGTCTTTGATAAATAAATAAATCAATAGTCGAGTCGAATGCCCATCTATTGTGAACTTGCAAGTTTTTTTATTTAAGAACATGCCTTAATGAAGCTAACAAAAACAAAAAGACCATGCTTTAGTGGGGCAGGCCCATTGTGAAGTTCATATGCCCTGCCCCATTAATAGTTTATCTTTACATGTTGTGTTGTGCGTTAGTGCGCTTAAAAATCCATAAGATAATTAATTTAAAAATTCAGAGAATGTAAATTTTTTTTAGTACAAGCAATTGAGTTTACACAAATATTCATAAGGTATATAAGAGTTTCGAACTTCTACCCACATGAATAGAGGTGAAAAAGTTCAACTAATCCAAATCTCATAAGAGCATCTTCAAGGGAGATGTCAAATATCAAATATTAAATTTAAATTTGATGGTTGTGGTGATGTGGTAATTTGACATCTTACACAGCTTTACACTCACCCGATATATCAAATTAAATTATTATTTTATTATATTTTAGTGTTGATTTATTTTTAATTTAAAAAAAAAGAAAATAAAAATTAATAAAATATTCATTTGACATCTTGCTTTTGGGATGTCAAAAATAACATCTCAACCTTCATCCTTCATTCCACATCAGCTTTGACACATTGGTTGGAGTAATGTGAAATGTTATTTCTAGCCGTTAAATGTCTATGTGGCACTTTTGATATATCGGTTGAAGATGCTATGAGAGCATCTAAGGGAGATGTCAAATATCAAACATCAAATTTAAATTTGATGGATGATGTGGCAATTTGACATTTACACAGTTTTTTACTCCACCCTATGTCAAATAAATAATTATTGTAACAGCCAAATCATTTAAGATAAATAAGAAAAAAAAATAAAAAAGGAAAATAATAAATGAAAGTTACAATCAGTTGTCTTTAAAAAATAAAAAATATTCATTTGTCATATTGCTTTTGGGATGTCAAAAATAACAATGAACTCTAGCCTTCATTCCACATCACTTTGATTGGTTGGAGTGATGTGAGATGTTATTTCTAACCGTTAAATGTATATATAACACTTTTGACATATCAGTTCGAGATACTCTAAGCAAACTCCTCAAGCTTAACATTTATCATTTGTTTATCTTATTTCAATACACATCACTTTTTAGTAAAAATGTGAAGTCGTAGAGTGAAAAATTAGTCACCAAATATGAAAAGTGAAAAACAAAAATAAAAAATGTGAAGAATTTTTTTTTTCTGGTGGAGATCTTGGTACATAATCTATAGTCAAGTCAATTCAAGAATGCAGGATACGCATAGTGCGCATATTAGTACAAACAAACCGCGCCACTCGTATTAATATAAGAGGCCGAAATTTAAAGAGCCAATTTGAATTCTTCCAAAACGAAAATTAGTCCGTTGTCTCTCTCTCTCTCTCTCGCTCTCAAATTTTTAAACCGGAAATGCGAACTCGCTACCTCAACATCGACTACTTCACCGTCACTCCAATCCAAGCCCTAGAAACCCTAACCTTCCTTCACCTCGCTCACTCTAACCTCTCCATCTCCTCTAATTCCTCAAAGTTTCGCTCCAAATCGAACAGTTACCGATCGAAACCGCTCTCTCCAAGTTCTTCTCTCGATGCTGCAGACTTCGAGATCTTCGATTCGTCTCCGGCTTCTAGAAGTTTCGGTTCCGGAAGCCATGAGCTGTAGCTTTCGGAGGTTTGATGATTGTTCATAATGTTGTTAATTTTGAAATTGCCTGCAGCCTGTGGATGAAGCTTTCAATTATAGGATTGTCACGCTTATAGGTTCTTCTAATGAAAAACAGAGTATACGAGAATGATCATTCAAGTGCTAATAAATTGATTGATTTTAGTTTCTGACAGTATTATTTAAGAACTCAGAAAATTTATAAATCTTTTTTGGTTTTTTGTTTCTGAATTTCTCATTGCTCATGCTACAAAATGTTGTTATGAGTACAAATTTTCCGCTACGTAGTATGTCTTACTTGTACTCAAGGCTTCAGTTTGTTTAGTTGATAGGAGATTATGAATTCTGAAACTGAACTTATATGTTAGGCAGTTCTGGTAATTACATTTCGATTTCGAAGTAATTCAAAAGTACCTTTAAAAATTTTGCCAACTATGTTTTCCCAACATTTCGTGCAAGTGAATCTAGTGAGACAAATTCAGATTTGGATAAAGCCCTAGCCCTTCCATTATGTGTTAAAACAGCTGCTTCAGCTGGAACATCAAATACATTGCGAAAAGAATCATGAATGTTAAGTACATAGCAGACCAAAACAAAAGCTGCACTGCACCCCCCACAATGTAGCTCCCCTATAGTTGGCTTTGGCTACCAACTGGTTTCTTATCTGTGCTGAGAGGTTTCTATACGTTTTTGGTTTTTTGTTTTTCCCTTGAATGTTAATTTGGTAATGGGATGGAGTGTAAAAAAGGCAAGTGAGATTCGTGAGAAGCCCCTGCTTAATTATAATTAATCATTGGGAAGTGGAATTCATTTGTTTTGTTGGAATAGAAATCATTCAGAATTAATCATGCGTTATTTTGCTTACATGCTTATCCTTAATTAGACTGTTTTTGAATTGTATGCTTTCCTATCTTTTGACTAATGAACGACGAAAATAAACAAGGGATGGGATCTACATTTTTTGATGGAGTGTGGGTTGTTATATATTTGTTGTTTGCTGGTAGTCCTCTTATGTTGAATACCTTTTTGGCGTGTTTATTTGCGCTCTGGTTTAATGAATTCCAGTTATTGACCCAAAAAAAGTATGCATTCAATAGCTTTTATTTGATTTGTTCAGTGCATAAAAACTCCTTATTAATTTTGTATCTGTAATTTATATATGTATTTTACGTAACTATAGCCTCTCTAATTGATTTTTTATTTTTTATTTATTTTAAATCTGCTCAGATTGGGCAAATTTGCCTGAGGATCTTTTGGATTCAATTTTGAGATTAGTGTTACAATCAGACTATATTCAGTTTAGTCGTGTTTGTATGTCATGGTATTGTGTAGCAAAAGATATTAAAAGGCATCCTTCTCCAAAGATTTTGATTTATATGCCCAAAAAAGATACATAGAATTTGTACAACGTCATGTTTGATAATGTTCTTAATTTGGAATTTAAATTGCCGAAGATGCGATTTTGTGGTTATGTAAAAGGATGGTTAATAGGTATGAATTTCAATTTGGTAGTGACCCTAATAAATCTGTCCTCTATGGTCAATGGGAGAAAAAAGAGAAACGAATCCTTCATCAATCTTCCTCCACTAGACTAAGTTAATCTTTGCGATGAAGGAACACTTGCCGAATTTGTCGTCAAGGCTACAATATCAGCCGATCCAATATTGGATGCCAACAATTGTGTTGTTGTTGTCATTTATGAGGGATCATGTAAATTAGCTTTCATTAGACTCAATAAAGACACAACATGCTGTTAAAGGAGGGGGTCAACTTTTTTCTGTTGATATTATTACTCAATCCAAGCAACTGGTTGCAGAGGGCATGCGACATGATTTGGAGAAGGTATATCTTGTGGTTTTAAATGATAAAGAATTATGGATAGTTCGAAGGTTTTTGGCTCTTGGAGATGTGGCTCGTGTGACGAAAAAAGTTAGAATATACGAATTGGATTTTGATAAGCATGAGTGGGTTGAGAAAGAAACCTTGGGTGATGTCGCTCTTTTTTTAGGCGATAACTTTTCAATTTCTGTTTTGGCTTTGAATTTTTTAGGATGTCGGCCTGAATTGCATTTACTTCAACCATGATCATGATCGTTATTATGGTTATGTCACAGGTTGTTTGCATCATGATTTTGGCGTGTATAATGTTAAAAGTCAAAGCTTTTTACAGCCTTGCGCCCCAAATATTACGGCTCTTATGAAGATTTACTCTCCAAATATTACGGCTCTTATGAAGACGACCAAGAAACCTCCATATTGGGTTGTGCCAACCTTTCAATTGTAAACAATTAAAAAAGAAGTTATATTTGTTATTATTCTTTACCTAGCCCATCACTTATTTAAATCCCCTTTTGTATTCTATAAGTCTTTCAATTGTAAACAATAAAAAGAAGTTATATTTCTTATTAGGGATATTTGTTGAAATGTCACTTGAATTTATACTTTAGTTTAAATTTGTCACCTGAAAAAATAATTTAAGTGAAATGTCACTTGAATTTTTCAAAATCCATGATTTGTCACCTGAGTTTAACATCATCTGATTTTCCATCTATTTTCAAGGGTATTTTAGTCTTTTCATTTTCAAGGATATTTCAAAAATGGAAAAAATTATTATTAAAAAAATAAAGCTTAAATGTAAAAATGGCTGGGGATTAAATGTGAAAAGATATATAAATTTTTATAATTTTCAAGGGTCTTTTCATAATTTGTCCATTTTTAAAATACTCTTGAAAATAAAAATACTAAAATACCCTTGAAAATAGTTGGAAAATTGGATGATGTTAAAGTGAGGTGACAAATCATGGATTTTGAAAAATTAATGTGACGTTTCACTTAATTTTTTTTTTTCAAGTGACAAATTGAAACTAATGTATAAGTTCATGTGACATTTCAATGAATATCCCTCCTTATTATTCTTTATTGTTTTGTAGTTCACTCACTGGCTTTTATTGGGTAGTTTTACAATTATCGGGGTATAACCAAGCTCCCCCTTTTTTTTTCTTCTTTTACACAAAAGATTGTCAACCATGCTAATAAATATCGAGGTCTCCATTCTTATGACCCAATTTGAACGTTTTCCTAGATCACTGTTTTCCTAAAGAAGAAACGTTGAATAAATTATTTGGAGTTTCACTAAAACACAAAATGGACGAAATTATAAAAAAACCCAACACCCAAAACACTTTATAAACACACCCAAAACCCATCATTACACACACTCAAAACCCATTTTAAACACATCCAAAAAGTTACTTTGGGGTTGATTTTGGGTGTGTTTCTAGTTTAAATAGTGCTTGAGTTTTTTTATAAATAATGTCTAGGTTGAGTTTATTTATAAATTTGTATAAATTATTTTTTTATTTGGAGATAACATAGTTAGTTTAAAGGTTTTTTTGGAAAATAGAAATTGGTGTAATTTTAGAAAGACATGGAGAGTGTTAAGTATAGTTATCAGAAAGTTTATGGAGTTTAGTTTATTTACCAAAAACTTGTGACTTGTATATTGGTTACTTGGTTATTTGCATCACATTGTAGATTAAGCTAGTAGATTTAAAAAAAATAAATTATTTTTCCAATCCGAATATTGAATTTATTTACTTTGGCTAAGGACATTATTAATATTTTTTTAAGGGGCTAAGAACATTATGTTATGAACTAGATGTTACATTATTATTTTTTTTGGGGTAGTGAAATCACTATAGGCGGTGCACTTGTCTAGACCCATTTTGCGTCAATTCTCTCTTTTAATTTCAGTGTTTTATAACAATTTAGATGTAATTTCTTAATAAATGTCTAAGCAATCGATGCCCCTCGGTTTTTTGCACCTATACTCATATATTAGAGGAATAGGCATATATGCTCGTGTGTTGTTGATAACTTGATAGATCGATGCTATTTTATTATCTGAAAATCAGAAACCTCTAGTTTTCCACAAGCAGAAAACATTTGGGAGTTTCACTAAAACACCCAAAATTGGGATTGAAATTATAAAAAAACTTAAGCACTATTTAAATATATAAACACACCTAAAACCCATCATTACACACACTCAAAACTCATTTATAAACATACCCAAAAAGTTGACTTTGAGGTTGATTTTGAGTGTGTTTCTATGTTTAAATAGTGCTTGGGTTTTTTTATAAATACATGTCTAGGATTGAGTTTATTTATAAATTTGTAAAAACATTTTCCCATTTTATTCAATCACATCAACCTTTCTCTCTGATCCCCACAACATTGTTTCGTTACGGATCAGAGCACACATTTGAGGAAGGAAAAACAAACACAAAACACAACATAAGCCAAATGGTAAAACTTCAACATTATTCTCGCGGCAGCATTTGTAGTTGCACATCAGTTGGTATCTGTAAGTGAAAAAACGAAACAAAAACCAAAAAACCAATGACTTAGTTCTTGTAATGTATGAAATTGAATTAAACATTACTTCATGGAGCAAGAAACTGATAGACTAACCACAAGTGATGGGGGAGAGGTTGCACTGAGCGGGAAGGCGAGCGGCGACCCTGAGAGTGTTGCAGAGGCAGTCAGGATGGACGGCTTGGAGAGCACCACAGCAGTCAGAGCTTGGGTTGGTGTTGGTTGAGCCAGGCACCACAAATGGTGCACACACATTGAGGCTGCTCAGCTCAGTTGAGCAGCTGCTGCTGCTCTGTGCCTCAGCCCTCTGGGTCTCTGCTGTGGCAATCAACAGCACAAGCACAAGTGCAGCTTGGAAGCAGCTCAAAGAGTTGATAGCAGACTTGAAGGCTCCCATGGCTACTGCTACTCTTCCCTTTCTGTAAATTAATAGCTAATACTAATTATATGTTTTCTGTTTTCTGATTTGAGTGTGGATAATATATTGTAGGATATGGAAAGTCCATTTATAGTGAGGAATTTGGTGACAAGAGGTGGCTCCATGTATGAACCACCCAATTACTATTAGGTTAGACGAGACAATTTTCATGGGGATCAAAATCATGTAGATTTCATGCCCCATTTTTTTTCTTACCTTTTTTTTTGAACTTCATGGCTAACTTTTTTTGGTGCAAAAACCATTATAAATTGAAAAGTTCTGGGATATAAAATCCCACTGCTAAATGAAAAGCACGACCCAACTATGTTTTCCCAATATTTCGTGCAAGTGAATCTAGTGAGACAAATTCAGATTTGGATAAAGCCCTTCCATTATGTGTTAAAACAGCTGCTTCAGCTGGAACATCAAATACATGGCGAAAAGAATCATGAATGTTAAGTACAAAGCAGACCAAAACAAATAGCTATTGCTAGGAAGATGCCTCTTCATCTTCAGGTGCAGCAGGAGCTGTCCAGTACTTTTCACGGCAAATAGCAGTTTTTCCCTCTCATGAGGACCGTCTTCATGGTCCACAATTTGACTATCCCACTCCATTTCATCAATGATGCTCTTGATCTTCACCAACATATCGACATCGTCTCGAATGATCACGCTACCCTCCGGCCTAAGAATTCTGTCCATCTCCAGCAAAATGTCATCCATTTCGCATCTGCAACACAATTTGGACAAACATTTTGATACATGTTAATATTATCAGTCACATCAAATGCGCTAGCTAGTCATAACAGTCTGTATTAGACTATGGTTTACCTATCCTCGTAGAGGGTAAACACTGAATCTGCATGAATGAGGTCATAAGTTCTTGGATATGTAGACATTGCCTCACACCTGGGAAATTAAAAAGAAAGTCAATTTATGTGAACCACAAAGGCTCATGTATCAGTCACACCAAATATATGCCAAGAGTGTTACTGAATTTACCAATTCTGATATGTTCCAATCAATCCCCGTTCGTAGATGACTCCAAGTGTGTTGGCCTTGACGTCGACAGGAACCACATTCATGACCCACACAGGCAGATCAACCAGGGCAGCAGCAAATCCACCCAAGTATGCATTCATATCCAAAAGGTTTCTGTACCTTCCAGGGTTCCCAAGCTGATTGTTCACCGATTTGTAATACGAAACTCTCTTCTTCCATAGCTCTGAATCTTGTTTGAAAACTTCTGCCGTCACTCCTTTCACGGTTCCCTTATTAATTCTTGGTGGGATTGCATTAAGTCTCTGTGGCCATTTTGCCAATTTCCCACCTGCAATTTGTTCATTGTCTGAAACTTCTGGCAATGGGGTCAAACAAGTATCCAACTTTGTGTACCTGGAAACAGTTTAAGGAAAATAAATGTAATTAAGCAAATCAATAGCAGCTCAATTATAAAGCAAGCATGCATGATGATAGAAATATATATGAAGTCAGAGCACAAACCAGGCCTTATCAGGATCATTAGCAGGGCAGAAGTTGCGGCTCTTTCCGAGCTTGCGATTGTTTTGGCAAGTTAAATGGTTGGTGGGTTTTTGCCAAATTGCAATGTCATCCTTCTCCACCAACTTTTTCCAGCAAAGGCTTTTGGCTACATCCTCTATGGAAGTCTGCTCGGCATTCAAATCCTCTTTAGTTCTTTCCCAGCCCTTCCAGTACTTTTGCCAGCGGATTGGTGGGCCTGACAGAATCCAGTACCCGCCAGGGCGCAGAACTCTATCAACCTCAGTCAAGTAAACCCCATCTGCACCATCAAACCAAAATTGCATGAGAAATTAACAGTTATTGGGTGTCCAGATTAAGTTTGGAAGTCATAGTGGATACCATGTTGGCCCCAAGGAATGAGGCAGCGAGAGCAATGGGCCATATCAAAGGCCCTAGAAGGGTAAGGTAGTCTTTTCGACGCAATGACTCCGATGAGTGCTGGTACACCTCGCTCCAGAGCAAACTGGACTTGTGATACGTGTGTGTCTCTTGGTGCGAATGACATGGTGAGGATGTTTCGGGACAACAGGTAAGCTCCCCAACTGGCAACCTGCACGACATGAAAATAAGGAAAAATATCACATGGCCGCCACGTGTCAAAGTCAACTATGATGACTTTGCTCAAAGAGGGGCAAGCACGATTCCATCATATCCAATCAGATCAAAGTTTTTAGACTGATCTCATCTCACGCCATGCCCCCTTAAAAATTGCAATTGTCATAAATCTCAGATTTTGTGAAATTTCTTGCCAAAACAAAAAGATATTTTATTTCAAATAATGTGGCGCCATCCTACTTCCAACTTTACCCTTCACAGTTGACCACACTACACTAACCATATAAAATACGTCGACTTGATAGTTTGACTAAATAGGGGGTAGAATTGTCATTTAGGATATATTTTTCTTCTCAATTTAGTGAAAAGAAAAAGACATAAAAGTAGTTTAGTTGTATTGTATCCATCAATCACCAACTAATCTCCATCTAAAACAATATTAAATCAAGATTGTCCAAAATGTTTAAAATACCCGAATAATAATAAATCAGACCAAAATAAGTAATCACTGAATGCACGATGGGGTCAACCAAGAGTATTAATCACTAATTATTTTTTTTAGGAAAGACAGAATCTAAATTAATTAATAAAATAAACAAATATCGAAGATGCAGCCAATTGTGTTGTGCTTACCCCACAGCCTGTATCAATGGCGGTCCGAATAGAACCGTCTTTGAGGTTGATCAATTTCCCGATATCGTCAATGTACGCGTCCGCACCATTAGGAAACATGGTGCCGCCGCCAGGGAATCTGAGCCGGTTCCGGTCGCCTTCGTAAATGATCCAATTCTGAACCGCCTTCTCCACCGTCAGCTCCTTGTGTGGCACATTGGCGTACCACGCCAGATCCCGGCTCATCGGCCACGAGAACACCGTCTTGTAGCCGTGCGGCGCCGGCACGCGGCATTTGAGCAGCTCGTTCTTCTCGGGACAATGCCTCTCTCTGTATATGAGCCTGTCACGATCGAATTTCAAAGACCTCTTCGCATCCTCGCACGGCGTGTACTCGCTGAACTTGAAGTCGCAGGGAGGGTAAGCTTTGGGTTTGACGGCTTGCGATGACGTGGCGGCGGTGAGGTTGGGGGTGTGGTGGGAGGAGAAATCTAGTGTTGGAGATTGTGTGGTTGATGCGGTGGTGATTTGATTGGAGGATTTGCATGGGAGTTTGAAGGCGGGCGTGGAGGTGCCGCCGTGTTGCCAGAGGCCGAAGAAGTAGGAGCAGATGCAGAGGAAGAGGAGGACGGGTAAGGTGTAGACGTTGGGTTTTTTCCAGGGAAAGAGAGAGGGCTTGGAGGGCTTGGAGGTTGGGTGGTATGGACGGTCGTAGTTGGAAGCCATGGATTATGCTCGTTAAGTGTTTGATGATTTGTTGTTTGGAATTTAAAAGGGTTGAGAGAAGTGGGAGGGAGGAAGGGTTAGAGAAATAGGGTTGCAATGCAAGTTGGTGATGTCATGTGGGCGATGAGGTTTTTTGTATGGAAATTAATGGATCAGCCAGTGAAGGTTAATTTGATTGTTTGTTTTTCTATATAAAAGAAAGAAAAGGGATCTGCTGTCTGTTTCGGGGGGCAGGTTCTTCCTCTTGCTTGAGGACAACGCTTCAATTACCATGTCCGTAATCTAGGTGGATCCTAAATGGCATTCAGTGTAAAAAGGGCACTAAGAGTACCCAATAATTATAATTCATTAACATTTTTAATTCCTACCTTGTCCATCGGGCATTGGGCTAGAAATATGCATGGAATTCCAAGTCCAAAGGGAGGCCCAACGAAAGCTACAACATAATAGAATTTCGCCATATTCATATGTGCGGGGTGGGTCAATTTCTTATACCACCGAGTGAAAAGTTAAGTGAAAAAACACCAAAATCTCATAGTGCAGTTACAAGGTCAGAAAATATACAAATTACTTAAGAACCACCGAGTGAAAAATTAAGAAAAAAGAGAACAAGCTTTCACAACGAAAATTAAAAAGTTGGCATAATCCAAATTAGAGGTCGATTCGTTAACTTCATCATGGTCAAAAAGCATCTTTATGAAATGCTTTGAGTTTTGATGTTGTACACATGGATCCCCAAGTATTGAAATTTGTATACTCTGTTTTTCATTTGAACCCATAATTAAAAACTCAAATAGAGACTTGATGAATTTTTTACGTCTTTTGAGTAGTGTATGTAGTATGAAATTAAAATAATGTTTGGAAAGGTAGCCCTTATATAGGCAATTGAAAATTATGAATACGATTTTCAAAGATGAAATTATGGATAGAAATTGAGGTGGCTTTTGGTATCCTAATCAACTATAGATAATAATAATTGATTTTCTTTTTTTCTTTTTTCCTGTGCTAAAAATGCAAGCTAGGAGGAAACCAAGATAATGTCAATCTAGAGAATTGGTCCTCCACCAGCAAAGCAAAGGCTCCTTAAAATGAAAAATCTTTGTTTACAGAAAGATAGCGTTTGACTAACACTGAGAATCAGTTGTTTGTTGTTGAGTCACACAGAGGTGACAGTGTTGTAGGATGTGGTTGGGGTGGTGTCTAGTGGTTTAAGTAAACTAGTACAAGTCTAGTCGTTGGGATGTTTTAACAAATCTAGTACAAGTCCACGAGTATTACTGAGCGTCTTGTTTGTTATTAATTGAGCAGAAGAATAAGTTTTCATAGTTTGCATGGCTGATTTGAGATACCTCTACTCTCGAATTGAATTTAAGCAAACAAGCACAAATTATAAATATATGAACTAAAACTAAATTATGTTGAGACATATCACAAAATATAATCAAGTTGATATCAAACAAAAGATTCTCTCATTTCAGAAAGGGAATTCCAAGTCCAAAGGGAGGCCCAATGCAAAGCCACAACATTACATCATATCATATGTGCGGCTGTGCCAGAGTCGGTCAAACTCAAACCCAATCAATTTCTCATACCACCCAGTGTCAAATGAAGAAAAAAAATTCACCAAATATCTAATAGTGCAGTTACAAGTTTAGAAAATAAACAAATTACTTAAAGAACCATTGAGTGAAAATTTAAGGAAAAAAGAGAGAGAGGAGAACAAGCTCTCACAACCGAAATTAAAAAGTTGGCGCAATCCAAATTGGGGGTTGATTCGTCAACTTCATCATGATCATAGCATCTTCCGTGAAAGGTTGTGAAATGCTCCGAGTTTTGATGTTGTATACACCGATATCATTAGGTCCCCAAGGCTTGAAATCCATTCTTATACGATAATGATCATGCGTGAAGTATATGCAATTCGGTTGACATCCATAATTGTTTGAAGCCACCACATGTATTGAGGAATTATCACCCACAAAAATAGTAACATCACCCAAATTATTTGTCTCAATCCAGTCACACTTCACGAAACTGAATTCGAAAACTTTGAATAACATTGTCTCGCGTTTAGAGTCATCGTCCCATGTAGTATACCTCTCAACCATTAGAAAGTCTTTCTCATTTAAAGCCATGAGATATTTCTTCTCAGACGTTTGTTCCGTATTGTAAACCTTCGACTCCACATTGCATTTGAATTGATCAACAGCGTCAAAAGATAAGAGATTTCCCCACCTATCAACAGCATAAAATTTATCTCTAATTGGAACAACTTCTTCAATTAAGCTCCACCTTTGATCAACATAAGTCCATGCCGTGTCTTTGCCAGGTCTAATAAAAGCCAACCGGCAATACTCCTCATATATGACCACAACAATGTAATCATTTGCATTTAATATTGGGTCTGCTGAAATTGTAGCTTTGAAAACGAAATAGTTGGTTTTTGAAAACCAATATCGACTCACAGGTTGAGGGTTTAGTGGAGGAAGGCAAATGATCGAATTTTCCTTCTTTATCCTCCCTTTAACCCTAAAGAATGGATTTACTAGGGTTACTACAAGATCCTTATCCACAAATATTAACCACTCTTTTGAAGAACCACAAAATCGCTTATTCGGGATTTTTAGTTGCAAATTTAGGACCTTGTCTTCCTCGACGTTGTACAAACTCCATGTACCTCTTTTTCTGGTCTGAAGCAAAAGCATTGGGGCTGTCATCTTAGCACGTCGACTTTTATTATGCTTTGCTACAGAATGCCATGATGCACAAACAATGTTGAATCGCAAATAGTCTGATAGTAACGTTAATCTCTCTAAAATTGAATCTAAAAGATTATGGGGTAAATTTGCCCAATCTGAAAAGACAAAAGAGAAAACAAGTTCAATTAGAGCATAGTATTATGATAAACTTATTCTTGACCACATGTTTATGAAATAAACAATTCAAAAAATCCATGTATAAATAATAATAAGAAATTAATTTTTTCAGTCGTGTTATTCACAACATAGAGGGTACCTATTTTGCAGCATATTTGACCGAAAGGCAAAAAAAGGACCTTTTCCGTGTTTGTATATAATTTGTGTATACCAAAAACTTGGCCTAGATTCAGTTGTATAATAAAGAATTTTTTTACTTTCTTTTGCTTTTTCTAATACACGTTTTTATTTCCAGTAATTTTCTTCAAGATGCATAGGAGTTACGGATTTGATGGCAATATTAATATATACAAGTTATGTAAAATTAAAGATAATTTGAGCAAATAATAGCATGAGATGTCATGAATCTAAATGAATTATGCAAAATCGAGATCAAGTTTGAACAGTTGATCTCAAAGACATGTACACCACTTGACTTATGCAAAGTAACAAAAGCTGCCAAAGATTTGACATGACCACAATAGTTTGTTTGCCTTCTATGAAAACATACCTGAAGCCATACTTTCAACCCCAAAACAAGATGCTATTGTTGTTTTGGTGACAAAGCCGCCCAGAAGAAGAAGACTCAAGGTTGCTGGTAAAATTGACTAATAAAAAAACAACCTCACCCGTCAGTTTTATACACAATTCCTTCTTTCTTACAATAACCCAATTTTCAAACCCTACTACGAATGGGTAAGTTTTATTTGTTTCGTTTTTTTTTTTGGCAGTACGAATGGGTAAGTTCGTGTTTCTTAGCCCTTTCTCCTTTGCATTGGTCTGACATTGAAGGCCCAAAAGAAAACGCATAAATGAGTAACCCAATCAAATTCTGAGTCGAAATTGAAATTGATCTTCCTCTCAATTGTGATAAGTTTTTATGTTCGATTGATCATAATGTAATTAACATTTTTTCACGACAAAGAGGCATTCCAATATATAAGTCCATGGAGACTGGAATATCATGACATTGGATTTGTAGACATTTGGTTAGCTATGATCTTTTCCAGATCACTGTCCAATACACACAACACAAATTGAAACTAGGGATAGAAACTAGGAAACTGGAGTAAAATTATTAATTACCAATTTAGTTGAGTAAAAATTGAATATCAAATCATGACACAAGTTTGGTAGGTTTTGATGAAGGCATATTGAAGTGCATTTATACTTATGCATTTAATTGTCCTAATTTCTGATTTTTCACAATAATTTTTTTTTTGGATGCTTTTTTCTGGAAAATTGCTGCACCTAATTTCCTGGAATAGTATGTAGTTTTTATTGAGTGGACCATGTGGCTTTTTTTTCTTTTCCATTTTTCGTTTGAAAAGAGGCTGTGAGTTGCACATCCATTTAATGCTTAGTTATGACTCTCAGCAGGTCTCTCTCTATATCACATTAGATGTTTCATATCTCTTGCCTATAAACATATGCATAGTGAGACTAATTGAGGGAGAGAGAGAGAGAGAGAGAGGCAAAGGCTGAGAAAGAGGTGAAGAACATATATATATTTTGTTTCTTAGGAACTCTCTTTTCATTTCATTTTGACCAAAAAAACACTGAAACATCTCTTTGTTTTGCTTGTTCACAGATATGGAGTCCTCTAAGCAGATATGTTACATTTGTAAGAACACTTTCCATTTAATGAATGGGCTGTTGGAGCATGGGAAAACTGTTCATCGTGAAATAATGAATGGGCTTTTGCACTCAAATTTCCTCTCATATATTTCACGATGAATGGCTTTCCCATGCTCCAGCAGGCCATTCATAAAATAGAACCTGCTCTTACAAAGGTAACATATCTGCTTAGAGGACTCCATCTGAAAAACAGAGATGTTTCAGTGTTTTTTGGGTCAAAATGAAATGAAAAGAGAGGGTGCAAAAGCTGCAAAAAATCTTCTTCAACAAAATGACAAGAATCAGCACAAATGTTAGCCGGCTGGCATGAGATGGGTATGTATTCGTCGTCTAAGTTTGTCTTAGGTTTGATAGTTTAGTGTGGTGGATATAAGATAATGGCAGAGAGGGTGTGGTTGGGTGGTTGGGGTGGTGTTCTAGTGGTTGAAGTAAAGTAGTATAAATGGTTGGGATGTGTTAACATTGATTGTATTGTTTGTTCATGGGAGCTTAAATACTGCTCTCCAAGTAAATGGTTCAGCATGACCGAATTTATCAGAACTGAAACATAATATTTATGGTTATCTGTTTGTGTTTGTGTTTGTGTCTGTGTGCGTGCATGTATCGAATTGAAACTGGACAATTTGTTTCTAGTTTACTTCTTTTGATCTATAATATATCCATTACTTAAAACGCTTGAATTAAAAATTCAAGCATACCACCCATGTTCGATTTTTGAACTCACACTGTCACACACACTAGAAAATTACAAACCAAAAGAATCAACAACCAGAAAGGCAAAGAAAAAGAATAATCTGATCGAGCTTCCGAGGCATGGAGTCCCTCGCAGAGCGAAAGGTGAAGGGATGGTGCTCTTGTTGCTCTACAATTAATATCAGCCTTCTTCTTCGTCTGTCTTAATTAAACATTAAACTGCTCTGCTCCAAAGCCGAAAATACGATAGCACCATTGACTGCTCTGCTCTGTATTAAAGGGATGATGCTTTAAATTGTTTACTTTTTTTTCTTTAATAAGGAAGTTATTGAAAAAGACCTATTCTAGAGCAACAAGAAGCAAACAAGAACAAGAGTTTGAAGCTAAAGAGCACCAGTGAATCAGTGATGAGTGAAGTGACCACGAATGTTCAAGGTTAGGTTAGGACCATATTAATTCTACATCTTCCATCCTCATCATTTCTCACATAGTTTCAGTGAAATTTGATACCATTATTTCCACAGTAAAAATCTTAGCTTACACTTGTTCACGTATTTACATATTCAGTTCATCCATATTCCTTATGCATGAGAGAAATAATATCGTACAGATTTGGGTCAAAACTGGACACTTCATCAAATCCCAAACCACTTCCATGATTTCCACACTCTGAAATCCTCCATTTTGCACTTATTGATGCATTGCACTTTTATGAAACTTGAATCACTGCCAGATTTTTGTATGCATAATCTAGTCATTTGTATACGGATTATATTTCCACAATGGTTTTGTATATGTCTTTAATCAAATTATATCGATTTTACTTGTATAGTTGCGGAAAATATAAAAACACCAAATATCTAAAAGTGCAGTTACAAGTTCAGAAAATAAGCAAATTACTTAAGAACCACTGACTGAAAAATTAAGGGAAAAAAAAAGAGAGACGACAACAAGCTTTCACAACGGAAATTGAAAATTTTGGCACAATCCAAATTGGGGGTCAATTAGTCAACTTCATTAGGGTCATAGCATCTTCTGAAAAATCGTTTTTCCTGCAATTTTAATTGCAAATCAAGGAAATTGTCATCCATCATGTTGTATAAATTCCATGTACCTTTTTTGGCAGTGTGAATCAAAAGCATGAGAAAAGGATATCTTTGATTAACTTTTGCTACACAATACCATGAAATACAAATAACACTAAACTGATATAGTTTGATGGTAACACTAATCTCTTTAAAATTGAGTACAAAAGGTCATTAGGCATATTTGCCCAATCTGAGAAGATGAAAAAGAAATTCAATTAGAGAGATCATATTTATGTAAAATACATATTATATAATGGACAAATTGTAACACCACGTAATGCTTTGTACGATACATAATGAATCGGGATATCATGTCATGCATCTAAGTGAAGTATGCAAAATAAAGATCAAGTTTGAACAGAGATGTACGTAATTTGATGTGCATAATTAAGATATCATAATACCAAAAACTGAGATGAACAGAATAGTTTGTTTTAAAGAAAACATACTAAAGCCATACTTTCAAAAACGTGACGATAAGATTTTGTTATCTTGGTGAGAAAGACGGGAAGATGAAGATTGCATGTTGCAGAAGATTTTGTTATTTTGGTGATTATTTTTCTGGCTCAAAGCGTATGAGAAGGAAACAAATTACTTAATTTCGTTATCCTCGTGGAGTCGTGGTATTGGTAACTCCTTAATGGAGAAGGATTATAGATCAACATTCAAAACTAGTTTTGTCTAGGAATTAAGCATAAATCAATGCAACATCAGCCCCTAAAGATGTGGAAATACCAAACAATTCAAATTTTATCTGCGTGTGAATTTTATGTCAAATGTCATCTGCGCCACTCTTGTTTCTTTTTCCTTTCCTCATCTCCATCTAGCTTTTGTCCGCGAAATTAGCGAATTAACAATTCATTCCCTTTGTATCTCACTAAATAAATAAATAAATCAGTTGTCCATGGTCTTTGTGATAAATCAAAATGTAATTAGTGTTTTTTCACGACAAAATCTTTTGCATTTATGGCTAGATCCACTCGTGCAGCTTATTATGAGAGCGAGAGCCAGTCAAATATATAAGTCCATGGAGATGGGAGTAACCTGACATCTGAATTTTGAAGGATTTGGTTAGTCATCATGATATATATATTTATGTTTATGTTTTCAGTTTTTACTGACTGGTATTTGACTAATGTAAACCAATTTCACTTTGAATGGGCAGCAAGTGCTTTGCAGCTGGGAGAAACGGAGTATTTTCCTCTGTAAATAAATTCTGCATGAAACGGTGGTGATGGGAAATAATATGCAAACTGCCTATTCAGATGAAGACCAAGTGTTTAACACGTACGTTTATGGTGAACACAACACTCCCATGGCCATATGGCCTCCTCCTCCAAATCAGGTACTTCATCAAAATAAAATTAAAATAGAGATGAAAAAGATTATCGGTATATGCTGCTGCTGCTGATTATATATATGTATACGATATACAGGAGGTACCAATTGTTGCTTTTCAGAACGATGAAGCTCTGGCTATAGCCCTGCATTTGGAGGAAATGGGGGATGACTTTCAGAATTTGTCCGTGGAAGAAGCACCCCGTTGGGTAATATTAATCACTTTATTTTCTCTTAATTAGGATGCTCTTCTTTTCTATAGATAATAATAATTGGTTTTCTTTTTTCTTTTTTCCTGTGCTAAAAATGCAGGCTGGAAACCAAGATAATGTGGATCCAGATGGGATGAGTTATGAGGTAGGTCCTCCACCAGCGAACAGGGCCGGCCTCCTTATGAAAATCTATATATATATGCAGTGTTAACGTTATAATATATATGTGTCACTGGCAGGAATTGCGGAGATTAGAAGAATCTAGTGGCAGTGTAAGCAAAGGGCTACCAAAAGACGTTATTTCCCGGTTACCATCTCATAAGTACAAGCCACCACCAAAGAAAAAGGGAAAATCTACAGATGAAAATACAGAGTAAGAGTTTCTAATTCATGTCATGTGTTTTAATGTATATGCAGAAATACATACAAAAATAATAATAGATGGTGTTTGTGTTGGTTGAATAATGAATATATTACATAAAGCTGCGCAATATGTCTGATGGAGTATAAAAAGGGAGACCTGCTCACCCCTTTGCCCTGCTTGCATCAGTATCATGAGAAATGCATCAAAACATGGTTGGCAAACGAGAAGGTGTTTTTCTTTTTCCAATCTCTTTAATTTCATGCTTCTTCTGTCTGTCCTTTGTTATATAACTAATATTCTCTCTTTTAAAGGCTTGCTGCATCTGCAAAAGGGAGGTAAGCCTTGACTAGACCCATGGATGCTTGCCTTGCATGGAGGAAATTACAGTCGCTGCCCGCTCCAAAAACATTTATTTTTCAACTTTTTTTATATAATTTTTTTGTGCTCTGAACTTTAGATTAAATCCATTATATATATGTACTCATCATATCAATAAAAGTTTTTATATTTCGATAAATAAAAAAGCGTACATACACACGCCTAGTGAAATAGAATTGGAATCATGATGAGATGAGCGGAGCCACTCATGGATCAGCAGTGGCCCTGTCTCCCCAAAGCTTCAAACACATGTATAATAACATGCCATTGCATATACATAATGCAAGAAAACTCTCATATTTACATGAGTGACCTCTTCAAATATATATATGGTATGTGAAATTTGTTAAACCTAGAGTAAAAATCAATCCAACTAAAGCTTGTACGTATTATATTTTGGCTCTCCAAATTTGAAATTCTAACTCCACCCTTGAGAATCATGTGCGTGATGTCAAATATCAATCCTCATATCATATATATATATATATATATATATATATATATAGGGGGACATTATAAATTAGGCGGCAAAGACTTTCTTATAATTCTCTCTTTTCAACTGATTTTCAAGACCTAATTTCTTTCTTTCTTGCTCTCTCTATCCAAATCATTTTTAGAAATTAGGATTAGGATCCCATATGAATGAATGGATGGTCTGTATTTTGTCCTGATGCTGACTCAGCGCCAAATCGTACCTAGCTAGGTGAGACTGCTTACTACTCATATAGACATGATTCATGTGAACAAGTGGATGATGTCCTCACTTGCTATATTAAACTCTCTTTTTCTTTTTCTTTTTTATTAATTATATTAATGTCTCTTATAGTTATAGCTAGTTTATTTCTGTAATGCATGCTTTATGATTTCTTTATCTGCAGAGCCTTGAAACACAATTAATTTGACAGAGCATGAGGGAGGGACCAAGCAGTCCCTACCTTTAGGAAACAAATTTATATTAATTCATGTGTTTAGCACACTACTAGAAATATTAATAAAGTTTCCTAACTCAACGATTCATTTAAAAGAAGGGGGCCCGGGGCTTTCCTTTGACTTTGGATCTCCTTAACCTAACATTATTATACGAACATAATTTCTTCAAAGCATGTGGTTGGATTTGATTTAAATTCACACATTTTACCAATTTTATTTTCATAGCACAAGGGCCAAAACACAAGTCTTCACGGTCGGTACATAAATGCAAATTAATCAAGCACAATCATTCAAAGGTCGAAAAGCATAAAAATCTTTACCCATGTGGAAAACATTTGCTACTCTCTCTCTCTCTCTCTCTCTCTCTCTCTAGGTGTCCAAAAATTAATTATCACATAACGTGCAGATTAGCCATGCTTAGCTCCGATTAATAAATCAAATTAATAAAAGGAATCAATGGAGTTTAATCATTTTGTTAATGGTACGTGAAAACCACACTGGGCCACACGAGGGAGAAAGTAGGGCAGATAAAACATGAGACTTACTTTAATTTAATTTTGGCCATGTGCAACCCTGATTGCTAAGCAGTTTTTGCTGCAAACTTCTTAACAACTAAATCTCATTAGGGCATTTTGTGGATTCTAATTTATAATAATAATACAAAGGTTACCCAAGCCAATCAATATTAATCCCAAATATTTCCATTATATCCAGATAGTCCCACTACAGTTTTGTCACATATATTCTCAACAACACTTGGACTTCGGTTCTAAAAATCATTTTTAACTCGTACTTTGTTTTTCCTTGGTGTATTAGTATTTGGTGCTGTCGAAGTCTCTCATCTATATGAATGAATCTGATGCTCCACTATCATGCACTAGGCTATGTTTCTATACATGCCCCCTATAAATATATATATACTAGAATATAACATATAATAATTCCCAATTTGTGACAAAAAAGATTTATATTCCTATTAATTCCATGCACTCTATCTCATACTTTTGCTGAAAACTCACAGGTTGCCTAATGCCCATGCCAATGACTTTCCCTCCTCCTTATACATGAAGAAAATGGTAGGGACTGCTCCAAAATCAGCAATCTCATCTCCTCCCCTTCCTCCTTCTCGTCAGCAATATATCCTCTATCACCTCCTCCTCTACCTTTGAATCAAACTACTCTATATACCATACTCATAAATTTGGTTGTATATGGGGACCGGTTTCTCTTTCTTTCTGAGGGAAACCAGTACTGGATTATTAGGTTCTTCTTCTCCTCCAGCAAAACCTGGTCTTGGAGACTTACCAGAGAGTTGTATCTCATCCATCTTTATGTACTTGGATCCGCCGGAGATTTGTAAATTGGCACAGATGAACAGGCCTTTCCGTGCTGCTTCTTTGGCTGATTTTGTTTGGGAGTCAAAGCTGCCATCAAACTATAAGTTTCTTGTCGACAAAGTTCTTGATCATGAAAATTTGCCCAAGAAAGAGATTTATGCTAGGTTGTGCCAGCCCAATCGTTTTGATGGTAGCACCAAGGTACCCCCAAAAGCCATTTTACTTTTATTTTTGAACTTGTTGATGTATGTAATTTATGTAATAACATTGCTGGTTTGTTTTCCTTACAGGAAGTTTGGCTGGACAAGAGTTGTGGACAAGTTTTCTTGTCCATTTCGTCCAAGGCATTGCGAATAACAGGAATAGATGATCGAAGATATTGGAGTCATATTCCAACTGAGGAAACAAGGTACCTAGCTAGCTACTCATCACAGTTTCAATTGGACCACAGAGATTAATTCAACTCCTAGATTCTGTAAGACTTAGCATAAACACCTAAAAATAATGACTATATATGAAATGAACCTTAATTATATGTGTAATTAATATTAAGTAACACGGGTTTTTGTTTTCTGATATGCGTAATATATAGATTCCACACAGTTGCATATCTTCAACAGATTTGGTGGGTTGAAGCTCTAGGTGAACTAGAATTTGAGTTTTCCCAAGGGAGCTATAGCCTATACTTCCGGCTTCAGCTAGGCAAAACCTGTCCAAAAAGATTTGGCCGACGAGTATGCAACGTCGATCAAGTCCATGGCTGGCACATCAAGCCCGTCCGCTTCCAGTTATCAACATCAGACGGCCAGCACGCTTTATCAGAATGTTATTTGCATCAACAAGGCAGTTGGGTTCATTACCACGTGGGTGATTTTGTTGTCATCGACAACCACAAGCCTATGAAGATCAAATTTTCAATGGTCCAGATTGATTGTACACACACCAAAGGCGGTCTCAGCTTAGACTCTGTGTTAATATACCCAAGCAAGTTTAGGGAAATGTTAATATGTAGGTAGATGGATGGTCTATGTAGATCGCTAGGGTAGGGTAACATGTGTAAATAATATAAGCACTTGAAATGAAGAGAGGACTGAGGAGGAGGAGGAGGCGGCAGCTCTAACCGAAAGCTTGCAATTTGCTGGGTTTGGAATCTTAAAATAGTGAGTGGTGGGTGGGTCAGAATCAGATGTATGTTTACATTTGAAGCAAAGTAATGTCATGTGCATGTCTTTTCCATGTTCGTTTGTCTTTCAATGCGAATGGGGTTCTTCAAAACAACACGAGAGAATAAAGTTTGATTGCCGTTAAGAACTCAATTCTAATGGGAGATGCCGTTAAGAACCCATCTTTGCAATGGGGACTACGGGATAAACATTTGTATTCTAATCAATCCAATTATATTCTAAACACGGGTTACAGAGATCAAATTGGTGATTCCAAGACGGGGTTACCGGGTTGAAATCATCTTGTTCGTCCAGCTAAACTAAATGCAATAGATATGCAGAAACACGGGAGTGAAATATGTGAATATCATATTACGGGGAAACAAAAGCTGTTCTCAAGAGTTTTTTATCCAGTAGATTACACTTGCAAGACATGGAGACAGAAAACCCTCAGGAAAAAAAAAAAACACTAAACTCCTACCGAACTGAACTACTCAAGTACAAATGCGCAATGTCACAACAAATTCCATACTGAGACAAAAGAGAAAAAATAGAAGGGAGTAAAACAGCTATTTTAAATTGTCCTGTACAAAGATATATGCTGGCCACATACCCAATGGGAGCCAATTAGGCCAAATTATGTTAGTCACGCCTTCCAGCCATAGCCCATATTATCGTCTAGATCGCTGTTAAAAAAACCGTTTTCTGTGAATTCATGGGCGATGTCCGGTACCATATCCTCCTGCAAGTGAAGGTTTGAGGGTAAATCAGATGCTCTCTGGTTGTATGCATTGTTACCTCCACCTGCCGAAGAGTCACTGTTTGCAGCAGCTTTGAAGCTATTACTCCTGCTTGGCGCAGGGCCATGACCTCCGGAGACATTGGAGGTGGCTGGAGTTGCCGCTGGATTGTTGCCTCCAAAACTCAATCCACTCCTTCCCACACTCCCATTTGCATTTGGACCAGAAAGAGATTGTTGTCCACCTCCCCCACTGTTATTGGACATCTCCTGTAGCAGTTGCTGGATCACCTGTTGCTGCAAGGCCTGGTTTCCTTGGGAGCTAGGTGAATGGTTTTGTGGTAGCAAGCTATTAGAACTAAGTGAGCGCTGCTGCATCTGGTGCGGCTGTCGCGAGGGTAAATGGGGACTTGACAAACCACTACCGGGTAAGTTCTGCATGGATCCAGGGATTAAAGCAGAAGCACCTTGGAATGTTGACGATGGGCTATGGTTGGAATTATTGAAGGAAGAAGATGCCTCCTGTTGAAGAGAGTTTGCATTTGAATTCATTGAGTTCTGCCTCAAGAGCAGATTCTGGTAAGTAGTCAGTTGCAAAGCAGCTTGTGCTGAACCACTCATAGCTCCACGATTGACCATGTGATGGTTATTATTGATTTGGTTATTCATCCCAGGATGCAATGCCATTAGCTTATTGAGAGTGTTCCTGTCAGTGGGCATACCCTGAGCACTTGCTAACTGCTCCATTTCCTGCATCTTTTGCATCTGGAGCTTGGCTGCAGTGGCGTGCCGAGGATAGACCTTCAAGCCCTCTGCAATTGTCAACATAAGATCAAAGTAAACAAATCATTATGAATACAACAGTCATAATAGTTCTTTCTAGCCAGATCATTTAATATGCAACTCAACCAATCAACGAACAGACATACTAAACTCCACAAAAAATAAATACCACAACAATAAACCCCTATAAATGGGGTCAGCAGTACCAAATTCTTCATTGCATTAAATTTGTTGACTTTAATGAAATATAAAGGCCAAACTGAAACAAAGAAACAATGGAGAAACTACTTCCTACAGGAAGGGATAGGACAGCTGCGGTGACAAGGGACGAAGTCAAAGGTCAAATCTACTATATCCTCAAGACTTACTTCAAATCTCCATTAAGTCAAAATCTATATCCTCAAGACTTGCTTCAAATCTCTATTAATTTAATTAACATAAACCTCAAGAATCATACAGGTTTAGCTGGAAATTGAAGGACATCTTCATTCCACGAGATGATGCTTAACCCAAGGAATGACTCAATAAAGCTCAAACACTAGCAAGTACGTATCAGTTGTATAATCATGCCACGGTTTGGTTAAGAAGTTGTCTAAGATAGCACTGGCACAGAATTAATCCCAGAAAACAGTACCAAGAACATGATTGACCATCCATGCAAAGCAGCAGCAGAGTTACAAAATGACAAGAATGGAAAAACAGGAAATTACCGATAGGCCCAACTTTGTTCTCCCTGCAGAAGTCAATCAAGTCTTTCATGCTATTGACAACCTCTGAGATCTGTTAAAAGTTGGCAGTCAGCAACTAAAATAAAACTCGGAATAAAAAAATTTAACTGAAGTATACTTCTTAAATTCAAACACATGTCCATAAATTCAATAGCATATACCTGCAAACACCTCACATATCTTTTAGAAAAACCCAAATCATTCAATGACTGCAACTCCAAACTCTTTGCAAGCTGCCGCCCAGCTGTCAGTACCCTGAAGAAAGCAATAAACATCAGTGCAACCCTACTTTGAAGAGGATTTAAAGTCAAATACCCAACTGCTCAACAAAAGCAGTTCACTGATCCCTTCATAAACTCACATATTGCTGTTTGTCTGTAGATCCTGCTGAGATATCCCATCAGATCCACTTTCAGCAATTGTGCTTTGGCATTTCTGAGCAACTTGAACCAACTGATTCACCTAGAGAAAAGAAAGCTTCATAAGTTGGAGTTATAAAGTCTGTACCCAATCTTATCTATTTTTATTTTCTGCTAACAATTTGATCTATTTCATTATATTTGAACCACTGACCAAAACATAAAGCTATTAGAAAAGGTTCTCAGCCGTACAAGTATAATCAAGCTCAGTGGAAAACAAACATACCAAGAAATTACACCGGTATTACCATTTTAGAGTGGCTTATGACATTCCCATGAAAGCTTTTGACAGAAAAAAGCCAGATTTATTACTCTCTTGAGTGTTAGCAAATTTTTTCCTAGATTCTAGAATTGCACATTTCACATAACAAATGAGCTAAATCACTGAATATCGTTCAGTCACTGTATTCCACAATTACCAAAACTCAAAACAAAACGGTACAAATCAAAATTAATGATAAGAAAGGGCATTGTGCTATTTGCTTATACATACATCCAGTAAAATGCATGGGTCAACCAAATAAAAGCAAAACTTAACAAGAGACACAAAACAGTACCTGCGGCGCAACCAACCTACGAGGAAGAAGTTCTTCATGGCGTCGTGCGCAGAATTCCCAAGACAATATCTGAAAACGCATAAAGTAGAAAGTTAGAAGCATACCAAGAAATAAACACCAACAACCAAATGAAGAATTTTTACCTACCTTTAAATCTTGCGTAAAAATTATACGAAGCTGACCCTCCCGAACAACACGAAGTTGCTCGTATACACTCTCTTGAACTGCTTTCCCATACTCCAACATCATTACACCAGAAGGAAATCTACATTCACGTGGCAAGTCCAAAAACAAAAGTTCATCGATGACTCCACTACCAAATTTGATCTCATTAAGTCTAGGGAGCACTTCAAAGGTTGCCTCTGTAACCATGTCCATGAAACTAATTAGTTAGAATCAACATCATAAATATAAATATTTCAACCATTTTGAAGAGGTAATGCCATATGATATCCTTAAGCATATCTAACTTACTAGAACAAAAGTTAAACCATGAGGAAAAAAGAGAGTAAAATAATACAGATTGTAAAGAGGACTAGATAGTAGAAGCTTAAATAAATAAAATGAGTGTACTCTTTGACTTTGATGTATCCATCCAAGCAAAAAGCACAAGACTGGTGCAAGAAGCACCATAAGAAAAATAAGGGGCAAAAACCCTTTCTTACCAAAACCCCTTCCAGATTTAGAACCGCAAATGTCGCATTGCCACGCATCCTGGCCAAAAAAGGAAGAAAAGATTCACATGTGAGAACCACAAACGCATATTCAAGAAGGGCAGATAACAAAAAGACAAATTAAATAGGAAATTCAACGTACGAAGATTCAATTATAATGGAAGAATTAACCAACACATAAACTAACCATAGCAGCCTGAGGGAAAACGCCAAGTGCATGATGCCCAACATTATCATATAATGACAAACACCATCTTTTCTTAGCACGAGGCGAGTAATACTCTGTCACAAACTTCCTCCAATAGGCAATACTATTGTCCTGTAAAAAATTTAAATTCACACATAATTTGATAAACGTTACTCATGGAATTACCTCAAGTGAACAGAAAAGTAAACATTGCAATTTGGAATTTTAGATACACTAAGAACAAGAATGTGTGAATAAGATATTATTAGGAAAGGGAATGCATATATGAAGGAAAAAAAACATCTGAAAGGGAACCGGTAAAAAAAATTGCCAAATGAAATGAAACAAACAAGAAACTCACAGAAGGCCGTTGCCGCTGATGATATAGATATTGCATCAGTCTACGAGCACAAACGCCACCATCATAGGGGCGCTTAACGGAAGATACTGGCTGCAAAGATTGTTGTTGAAGTTGTCTCAACTGCAACTGATGTTGTTGTTGTTGTTGTTGTTGTTGCTGCTGCTGCTGCTGCTGCAACTGGGCTCTCTGCAGTTGAGGCATAGACTGCAAAATCTGATGCTGTTGCCGCAATCTCTGCTGCTGAAGCAAGGCTTGTATTTGTGGATTTCGGCCTTGGAACTGCATGGGATCTTGCCTTTGCAGTAGCTGCTGTAACACCTGCTGCTGCAACATATCCTCCTGCTTGATATCCAACCGGGGTTTTTTTTGGACGTGGGCCAAATTATTTGGATCCTGAATAAAAGCTCCAGGTACTCGCGCCCCCATGGGAAGGGAAACCTGGCCAGTTTGAGACGTGGCTAATGAAGTAGCACTAGAAGCCCCTTGCTGCCGCGGGTGCTGGTGCTGCTGATTCTGCTGGATTTGTTGAGAGTTGTGATCATGCTGAGAATTTTGTTGCACTACGGAAGACCCATCCATAATTGATGACCCTGACATGCTAATGTTGTTGGATGAGAACGACATGGGTGAGGCTGGTAAGCGTAAGTATGACTCTGTATTGATGCTTGCACTTCTCTGCAAATGGGGACCGCCTGAAAGTACAGAGTTCGCATCTGTGACCAAAGAACTTGCCCCAACACTTGGACCTGAGTTTGCCACACCGCTCAAAACTGCATTATTCATGTCCCCAGAAACCGGACCCAGATTTGAACGCCCAGTTCCAGGAATGGAATTAGAAGAGTTCCCGAAAGATGAGCTCAAGTGAGAGTTAACTACAAGCTGAGACTGCCCATCCCCTTGGAAGAAAATTCCAGAACTTGATGAAGATTGCGCTAATCCTCCAGCCACCCGAGAAGGCACCATAGGAGGCACCGCCCTTTGGTGGCCAGAGTCTAAGTAGCTCTCCAGAGCCAGGCCTGACTTAGTATTTTTACAATAATTAATATGCTCAACCCACTCAATCAAAAACAGAACAAATAAGTATTCTTCTAAAAGAAACAAAAGCTCACAAATATATTACGGGCGGTGTCACCAGTACAAATACAGACAATTTCAGTATCCCCACCTCACTGTGTCACTAATATCCCCAATTATTCGATAAATATGCGACCAAATTGGTGCACAATATTTATATTCTGTATGAGCTTTCAACAATTTCTCATGGGGATCTAAGATAAACAAGAGGAAACAACACTATCAGCAGTAGAACGAGAAAATTAAAAACAGAAACTAAACTAAATTCCAAACTAATATTAACCAGATAAGTAAAGTAAAGACTAACAACTATCAAAGAAATAGACCCAAACCCAAGCCCTGGGGTTCGAAAGTGTTAATCTTTTAGTTAGCCCCACAAAACCCTAATTTTTAACCGAGCTACCCATTAGACAATGTCATAAGCTTATGAGCCGTGAAGCCATCATTTATAGAGGATCTAAACGCAACTCAGTTCAACTGAACCGACAATTTTGAAATTAAAAAAAAATAAAGGAAGGGAGACGGGTTTAGCTTAATTTTTATCAAAGAGACTGAGAATCATAGACAAAGATCGAACCCAAAGTAGCTCGATTTGAAGAAGAAACTATAACTATAACAATCCGCAAACAAAATAACACTAGTAGAAGTCTTAATTAAGCAGAAGAAGAAGAAGATCGAAACGCAGCAATGAAATTTGAAAGATAGCTAACAAAGAAAAAGAGTGAGCTTTTTGCAGTCCAGAGATCGATCAGAGCATAATATAATTAACCAACACGATTAATTAACTGGTGGGAAAAAAATTGGAGCAAACATTTTAAAAGAAACAGAATTAGATAAATGTACGGCCGCTACTGACCTCAGAAATCGGGAGCTGTAAAAAGCGAAACGTTTCCTTTTCTCGCTTAATTTGGAAAACCGAAATTTGCAGAGAGCAATAGAGAGAGAAAGAGAGAGAGACGGAGAGAAGTAAAGAGTCGAAGGACTCTGGTTATATACCTAGCGGGAATTGGAGGAGGAGTGACCGGCTGCATCGGTACCCCTCTGCCCTATATCACCGGCACGTGTCCTGTTTTAGGTAGAAGAAAGAAGTCGGTGATAGATCGCGCGATGGCGACCCGAGGGCTAGGACAACGTGGCGCGATGTTATTTGTTCATCTCTAGGTTACCTATGATGGGCAGTGAGGATAATACCTGGATTAGCCTGTAAGAGAATCGATTGGGTGCATCCAGTTCTATGCGAGTTGGTCTAGAGTCTTACCCTTCTCGGTACCCAAAACGAGGATAAATATGACATTTTGCAAGGGTATTATAGTACTTTGAAGAAAAAGCGTACAGGTGGGCCTACTGTATTGGGTGTCTCATATCCCTTTATAATGACCGAGTTTGGGTTTGGGATTGAGATTTTAGAACACCGTATAGTGTCGTTAAAGGATAGAGAGAGACCTTCGGATTGACACGTGTGACTGACACGCACAATAGAACAACGCCTCGTGTGGCTTCAGCAAGCAAACAGTAGAAAGTAGAAACTGCTTAATTAACTTGTTTCAATAGTTGTTTTTGTCTTGCACAAGTGGTTAAGATTTTAGAGGGATGGACCCTTAACTACCATTGGCAACATTGATATTGTCCTCAACTTAATCACCTATTTAGCAGATGTGAGGTTTTATACAAAATGCCTCGATATTATTAGGAGTAGAACCATCTATTATATGAGACTTTCTATTTTGTTAAGTTTCCGATGTGGGACTCGTGTATTCTTCAGCATAAGCTAAATCAGTCGGTCAAGGCAATGAGTTGGTCGTTTTTATTATTGTTTGAGTCCCCCTTCCTCTAAGTTAGAGTCTCCCTTCTCGTGTATTAAATTAATTTAAAATATTATTTTATCATACTCTGAGTTAATTTTCTAAAGCAAAAAAGAAACCATAAACTAGCTTTTGCTTCTCAATGTTTAATTGAACACGCGGTGGTTCAAATGGAAGTTGCCCTGGTACTTTTTTGACTAGATTATTTGTTTGCACTATTCATATTTTCTAAAAGTAATTTAAAATTCCCACCATCCAAAAAGGAGGAAACTGATACTCAAAAAAGAAATAAAGGCAAAAACTCATCATATTATATTACATTGAAAGAAATCAAATCGGGCTTTGTAAATTTGGGCCGACATTATTTTTATTTTATTTTTTTGTTCCTTAATTTATGGTAAGATAACACATGTAAAGCCCAGTCCAATGGAAAGGGTATAAAAAGAAGAGAACTGAGAACAAACCTAATCGTAGGTATTTTTCATGGTCCCATTGAGGGTATTTCTGTCAATCAAAGGCAACTATCTGAAAACTGTAATATCAAATTTAATCAAAATTAAAAAGAGGGGTGGTGTGTGCCTGCCACGCGTTTGATATATGCATTAAGGGCCTTTAAAATTGTTTGCCTTAGATTAGATTCATGCTCTGCATATAAACTCACATTGCCAGTTCAACTATAATGTTAGTTAACAAAATTTTCATTAATTCTTATCTTTTTTAGTTACAAGGGAGTCCAAATGGAGGGAGCGGTAGAGGTACAAGCCCCTACAAAAATCTTCCTTCTTTCTCTTCTGCTGTTTCCTTTCAAATTAAAACCATATTCTTTTGAATTTGCATTTAGAGGATGACAGGAACTCTCTATATGCGGTTGAGGTTTAACATCAATGAGATTGAAGAAATTAAACATGGATGTTTATAAAAATTTCTCCAACCCATACACCAGGTTCTGCAATAAGAAGACATGATAATCAGTATCGAATATCGATTCAAGCATGATGCTTGAAAAATTTAAGAGATGGTTACCTTAATGCGCACAATCTTTCTAATTGCTAGGAGAAGGCCTGGCATGAGACATTGCACATCTGTGATGTCATGTTTCAGAGAGTAAACCTGTGGAAAGCAAAGTTGTTCAAGCCAATACTTACTCAAATGAGAAGAAATGAGTACGCCCAGAAACATACCTCTCCTACACGAGAAAAGTAAACCGTTGTGCTGGCAGGAAGCCCTGGAAGGACTAAGCTGTGCACACGAACTCCATCTTCTCCCAGAACTTGGCCCCTTGCCTTGTGTCATAAGATTAATAATAATGAGTTCCATTCCAATCCAAGGCATCAACTATAAAAGCAAGTTCTGTACTTGGGCTTACTTGAACATCTGTTGAAATATCCTCTCTGTTGTAAATCTGGCCAAGGTTAGACAAGTTGTTGGCAATTTGGGTTGCATCTGATGATGGAAAATCCTGTTTCCCAAACACAGCTTTAGCATATCTTCATGACCGAGTTTGCAAATTTATTTAAAGAGTAACGGAGTTTACCGTTGCAGTTGCCCTTGATTCGACGATTTCTACATTGTTGTAGTGGAAGGAAGCTGAAATTGCAGCTTGTTGTAGAAGTATAGATCCAATGGATAGAGTTGGTGCAACAAGACAACCCTGAACAAAGTAGCAGCTCCATTATCAGTGAGAAACTCAATGTTACAAGGAAGTGAAAAAGAAAAGCACATAAACTTGTGAAAACTTATTGCATGACATCTCACTCTGTGCTCACCATGCTGGCTTTCTCACAGAAAGCAGACAATGCTGATACTGTTTCTAACTTAATCTGAGGCACATAAACCACACTTCGCATCCCAAATGCTGTTGCCTAGTAACAAAGAAAGTTTTAATTAATGTTTCATACTATGCATGGAAACTGAGAAGCAAAAACTTACATGAATTAATGTGGCTTTTTACCTGTTTTACATTGTCATAGACTTTGGAAGGCTCAGTGAAATCAACAACTACCCCCAATGCTTTGGACTGCCAATTAACACAAATGGCAAGATTGAGAGAAATTAACATTGACAGAATGATCACAAACACATAGAAAAGGAGGTCATTTTGATTTTGATTGTGATTTGTTACCTGAGAAATGGAGCCTAAGACCATTGTGAGATCATTGGTTATTGGTATTTCCAGAGGCTCTTCCATGTCACACACCTACTTTGTTTGAAGGAAGGATCAAAACATCCCCGTTATATTACTGTGTTGTTACTTCAAATATACAATGTATTACAATGTAGAAAAGAGATAAATATACCTTGCCAATATCTTCTCCTACTAGATAAGAATCCACTGCACCAGCCACCTCCATCCCTCTGGCTCTAGTCACTGCAATTACAGCTGCCCTTCCTATTTCCTTTGCTGCTCCATTTATAATTACCTTGATGTTGTTCTGAGGAGGTTGCATTGAGCAAAACATGGAAGGTCTTGATTTGGCATTGGGATGTTGATAAGTCTTGCAGGCCAGAGAGTGAAATTGGCAGCTCAGGCCTACTGCCATGGCTTTTTCTCAGCCCAGCAATGTCTATGCCCAAAAGATAAGCTTTACCGTTTTCATGGTCTCTAAGATAAGGTTTTTGTTTTGTTGGTTGGTTTTGTTTGGAGGGAAATCTGTGACAAATGGACACATAGACAGGAATGCATGTTTCTCTTGGAGCTTTTCTTTTGGTCCATGTTGCCCATGTGTCCCTGGGAACCAAGCAACACATTCTAATTCTTTTTTTTTTTTTCTTTTTTTTGTGGTTATCACATGCTTCCATTCCTTTTGTCAAATTATTTGGATTTCCACCTATTACTATTTTTGTGGTGAATTCCCAATTTCTCCCGCTAGCTAATGATGATTGGATGCTGACTGCTGACCTGTCATAAACAAATAATGCAAACCAAAAAGTCAAGGTGTCACGGTCAACACTCACGTAATTATGATTTTTTTTTTAAAGTAACGTAATTATGAATTTCTAGATTGGATTAATGGAGTTTGATTTTTCCTCAATACAAGAATTAAGCTGGTTTTTATTTTTAATAATGTTGACGAAGACTTGTTCTTAAAATTTGTATGTAAAAATAAGAAATTCTTGTGACCTCCTGTAAAAGATTAAACAATTGGCTCATTTGGGTTACCCTATGATACAGCTCAAATTAACTTACCATAAGAAGGAACCCACTAAGATAATGACAAGTAATTATTATTTAACTATTTTATCAGAGAATTAACAAGTAGAATTGATTTGGGTAATGTGGATCAAAATAATTATAATATTAATCTAACGCAATTAAACAAGGTAAGCAAATGATTATGAACCTCTGACTTGGTAATGTGTAATGAGAGACACCAAGCCCAAATGACCAACCATATACCTTTCGTTCTTCAACGATGATGTTGCTTCCAACATATCACATTATACTATACCAACCTCTCTATTTATTTACCATTAATCTTTGAAAAGAAACCCAAAAAATTGGAAAAATATGAATTGATTTTTGAGGTGACAGAATTTGATAGCACACCACAATTCTCGCGCAACGTCAAAATCAGGCAAATATTGCGAAGAAAATCAGTCAGAATTTTCAAAACCCATATTGCTTGTTGAGGATGTCACGCATGAATGGAGATTGCCTCTTTAGCAAGCGTTTTTGGGCATGCCAGCCTTGCCTGCCTGCCTGCCTGCCTGCTTGCCTGTGACTGCGAGTGAGGTCCAAATCCAGTGCCCCATCATTTTCCAACACAAAAACAAAAACTTTCCTCAATGTAAATTAAAGATACAACAAACTTTGCCTTTGAATTGTTTAATTCTGGGCAGTTGGATTTTCGTTTTCAAATTAAAACATAACTAACCATTAAAGAGACCTTCCACCGCCTTTTGATTCCTATAATCAAATTTTTTTATAAAAAAATTATAAGTAATAGTCTAACCTACAAAGAAAATGAGGTTCAAACTTGAGACTGACCCACAAGTCAAGACTATTTTTCACATAGTTATAACCCGTTGGCAATCAAATCTCTTCTTTATATTCAAATACAATTAGTGTAACCAAATGGAACGTTTTGGTAGAACCAACAAATACTAACTGCTTATTATACTCAGCCAACAACTGGAACTGCACTTAAATCGCAAGATTTAATATAACTTCTTGTATTAATTAATTAGCAGAATTTTATGAAGACCCAAATCATTGGAATTAGCAAAAATGATTAGGAGTTTAGACTTTAGGCACATGCACTTTCCACGTGCCTCCATCTAATTTGGAACACCACCAACCTTAGGGTTTAGAGTTGCCTGTGGTGTGGTGTGGGACCCATAAAACTGGGCCATTTATCTTGTATGATTATTTTGCTAGTGATCCAAGACTTGCCAAATACGGGTCGAAACTTATAGCCCCTCCCTTTCCATGTTTGCCAAAACAAGTCACCAAGGCCCCAGGCTAGCAGCATGCATTCATGCTTCAATAGTTTGATACTTTTGTGATGAACAAGAAGGATGATAAAATGTATCCTCAACGAAAATTCCAAATGCAACCGACTATCATTATTTTTATTCGACAAAAAATATGGTGTCTACATAATAATAACGTTTAAATGTCTACACAATGTGTGTTTGCTGTAACTACATGCATATTCTATACTTTTAACTTTACCACTATGAGTTAGGGGTAGGTTTTGGTTCTTTTTCCTTTGTGTTTTTAATTATATATTTTGGTAAGTATTAAGAAAAATATAATTCTTCATCTTCTTTAAAAACAAATACACAAAAAGAACAATTGTGTATGTTTGTCACGTGCTTCATAATTCCAAGTCTCCCACAGAAATTCTATAAAACCACTGCGATGTAAGCCAAGCCAATACCCTACCCACCTTGCCAAAAAAAATAAAAAATCCAATACCCCCTTGCCGAAAAAATAAGAGGGGGAAAATAAGCCATTCACCCGATGACCAATTCTATAGACCAAATGGTCGGTATCATGTCCCCAATCAAAGACAAGACATATTTCAAAAAAAATAAAATAAAAAACAATAAGAAAATTACAAATAATCCAAATTAATTATTAATTGCTTGGATTTGGGGCAGACACATTTGTTAACGAGAAAAAGATTAAGATAATCCTCCCTCCTGGTTAGACAAAGGCAACAACCGCCCCTCTCCATAATCTATAGTAGGTTGCACCGTCTCCATCCATCCACGCCTGCACACAGACACAGTCCCAACTTTAAACAAATCACACGGTTCATACTTGGCGGCGACTCTCTTTCTCTATGGTTCACAATTCGCCACGTGTCACAAAGTTCGCCCGTGTTTGGTTACACGTATGGGAGTGTCGGTGCGACGGTGGTGGCGTCAGCTTGTAAATAAGTCAGTTTTTCTGGGGACAATTTCTCCTGTGACGTAAGCATACAGATAATTGTTTAATTCTTCTTGGCTTTTATCCTTTTTGTTATTTCAATGGCCAAAACCTTTTAATAAGTAGAAAATTAAGGTGGCCAAAACAAAAAAACCAAGAGCATCAAAGCAAATAAAGTTTTATTCTTGTCTTGCCAAGTTGTTGTCAATAAGAATAGCAAATAATCGAAGCTACATATAAAATTTTGCAATGCTCCAAAGTGTATTATTTTCTTTTGATACTCCTAGATATGCTTAGCTTCACCAATTTGCTCCAACATTCCCCTTTGTTTTTTTTTTAATTTTATGTACCCATATATTTTTACTTTATTTTATGAAAATGTATCATATATATTTATTTATTGGAAAAGTAAGAAATTTGGAGATGAAAAGGGTTTTTTTAAAATAATTATTTAACATATATGAATGAAACAAGACACAGCAAATCAATCCGAAATTTACTTCATCAATAAAGTCTTACGGACCAATGTGAAAATCAGAAAGAAGGCACCCTAACATGATCATAGCGCAATGATTTGATTATTCCTATAAATAAGTTAATTTAAATAAACAATACATGATTATAATGGCGGAAAATAATTATAAAATAATATTAAAGTGAAGAGAGAACGACTTTTCCGGAAAGAAAAAAAAAAAAGAAATTTATTTTAGGGTCACCAAAAATATTTTAAAAAATAAAAGTAAAAATGAAACACGTGTGCGACGGGGCTTACTTACTGCCACCACCGTTAAACCACAAAGTTAGCGCCGACCCTCCACGTTAATCTCCCACGTGTGTGACGTAAACCTCCCTAATTAGCAGGACAATGATTACGTCGCTTTTTAGTTCCCAAACTACCCCCGGTTGGACGCGTGTCGAGATACCAAAGAAGGTACGAAACTTTTCTATACCACTTCTGCAAGTACCGGAACTAACCCTGGTTTGGTATGACCCAAAGTTTCGTTTCCGTGTTATTTTAACCTTTAAGACAGCTTTGGCGGCTTTCGTAGTTTCTTTCTTTCCCTTTCTTCGCTTTCTTTTTCATTTTTATTTCTTACAAATTCTTATAGAAATAATTATTTATGCATAATTATGTACCCATATTTTTTTTTTTGGTAATTATTATGTACCTATATTTAATCATTCATTCACATATATAATAATGAGGTGCCAACAGCTCGGTTAGCTAGCTGGCTCTGGCCACTTGATTTTTATACTCTTCCTTTTTTTTTTTTTTCCTCTTCCTTCTCTTCTTCCTCGAGTTCTCCTGAACCAGAGAAGAGAGAGAGAGAGAGAGAGAGAGGGGACTTGTAACTCCTTTGATTCTGATTTCACATTGATTTTTCCGGTACCCACTTTGGGAAGATCTCAGGCCTGAGCTTGTTGGGTTTTTGTTTTTTTGGCAGTATTTTTCCTAGAAAATTTCTGTCAGCTCTCTTTGACTTGAGTACCGCATTTGGCTGAAGAGATCTATAATCTGAGGCCTGGTAGGTTCTGTCGTCTGTGTTTTCTGTGTTGCAGCCGTTTCAGTGATTTTTGTACTTTTTTCTTCAAGTACAAGGCTTTAACTTTACAGGTGAATGGGTTGGGTCTGTTTCTTCTGCCAGACGCCATTGATTCTTGTGTAAAGCAAAACAAAGTTATGGTTTTTCTCTCCACATGCTCTGTTTACGCGTCGCGGTTGATGTGACGCTGGGGTCAGAATCAGAGAGTTCTAAAGCAGGGTCTGGTCTAGCAAGCTTTTCTCTCAATTGGGTATCTATAATTTTTGACGCAGATCGACAGGAAGAAAAAATCTGAGAGATCTCTCCAATAATTACAGAGAAAAAGATGATGAGAATGAAGACGAAGACAACAGGGGTGGCACTGTCAGAGTTGAATGGAAGTTCTGGCAGTGGCGGAAATGAGTCGGGGCCGGCCGAGTGGGAGCTTAGACCAGGAGGAATGTTGGTTCAGAAGCGAAATCCAGACTCTGATCGGAACATGGCCCCTCCACCGACAATTAGAGTTAGGGTCAAATATGGGTCCATTTACCATGAAATCAATATTAGCGCTCAATCTTCCTTTGGTAATTTGTACTTCTCAATTTCGTAACTTTATTATGTTTCTAAATTTGTCTATTTTAGTATGAGCAAATTACATTATGTACTGTTGGTTGTGCAGGGGACTTGAAGAAAATGTTGGCTGGACCGACGGGTTTGCATCATCAAGATCAGAAGCTGATATTCAAAGACAAGGAGAGGGACTCAAAGGCTTTTCTTGACATGTCAGGGGTGAAGGACCGATCGAAGATGGTGTTAGTTGAGGACCCAATTAGCCAAGAAAAGCGATATCTCGAGATGCGACGAAATGCGAAGATGGAGAAGGCTTCAAAGTCCATCTCTGAAATCAGCTTGGAAGTAGATAGGCTCGCTGGCCAGGTATTTTATTGCCTTTTGGTCTTTGCAAGTACTATATCAGAAGTGTATGCAGAGATTTCTCTTCGTAATTTAGAATTCGTGTTTCATAAAACTGAATGTTTTGGCGTTGGTAATTGTAGGTGTCGGCTCTTGAATCAATAATCACCAAAGGTAAAAAAGTTGCAGAACAAGATGTGCTTACTCTGATTGAGCAACTGATGAACCAATTGCTTAAACTAGACGGAATCATGGGCGATGGAGATGTGAAATTGCAGAGGAAAATGCAGGTAATTTCAATTACTATGGTCTCATGTTAGTAATTACATGCACTGCAATGGTAATTTATAATGCGATTATAAATTTGTTTTAAAGGTGAGGAGAGTGCAGAAGTGTGTTGAAACTTTGGATATATTGAAAGCTAAAAACTCCACGCCTAGCAGCAATGGAGGTCAGACTCCAAAGCAAGTTCAGCAGAAGCATTCTAATGGGCATAGACATGGAGCAATCCATCAACAGCCTCAAAGTCATTACAATGGAAATGAGAATTTGCTAACACCAATTCAAGAGCATCAACCAAGGCATTCAGTTGGATATTCACCTTTACATCAGCAAGGGCAACAACAACAACAACAACAACCATCAAGGCATTCAGCTTCAGGGCCAGTAGTTGTCACCACACAGTGGGAGACATTCGATTCTGCCCCGGCATTGATCCCAACCTCTTCGACATCCAAATCGGCCTCAGCCACCAATCATTCTGGCTATCCTAAGTTTAATTGGGAATCGTTCGAGTAAGCCGGCCGCCACGTATTGTTTGTGTGTGTGTGTGTGTGTGTGGATGTGTTTTGATATTGTGTCGCCAATGTGCTTGCTATCTCTTCTACATTCTTTTCTGTACTTAGATGAAAATGTTTCCAACCCCTTTTAATCTGCCATTCAGTTCACCAGAAATAAATGGGGTTTACTACAATAGGGATTTATTATCAATATGTTCCTTCTTGAGTTCTGTTGTCCTTTGAATTCATTTTCTATTTCTGTGGTTCTGTTCTTTTATACTATAAAATTGGCTATCTATCTGTATATTTGTTACTAGAGGAATGATTAGTGTCCAAACTTTGAGATGTAGATCTCTGTCTCGAAATCCAGTGATTTAAATTTGTGCTGCCATAGCTTCTGTCTCCCTCCCTCCAATAGGGTAAAGCAGTTCAATCACACTCTTTTTTTGGGTTGGGGGTGGTGGGGGGGGGCTTTGAATTTTATATATGAAAATGTGGGTAGTTGATGAATTTATACCTTGCTTCCAGCAGAGGCTACAAGCTGAGCAGTGATGAAAGGCTATTCTAATCTGTAATGAACTAACCAACCCCTCCGATGATAAAAGAACGTGCGGATAAATTGGGAGATATGTCATGATTTGGGTGAATTCCTTATACTAATGATAATATTAGTTAAGAGAAGATTTGTTCCTCCCTCTGTTATGATTATTTTACAAACTTGACCTTTTCCAATTTAGGAATCCCTCCTCTTTTGACCTCAAATCCAATTTAACTTGGAGGCTATCATATTCATACCTACTACACAAATAAGATATAGTAAGAAAATATAATAGTGCTATTATAATAAGAATAAATAGGCCAATGATGAAGCTTGGTTTGGACAGCTTATGATTGTTGATTGCTTGCAAACAAAGGCATTGCATGTAAGCTACACAAACTCCTGCAAACTAGAATGAAAACCAAGTCAATATATCTAAATCACTTCCCTGTTGTGCTGATGATTCTCTTTTTTCTATTTTTCCTGTCGGTTCCCTTAAAGCAGGGCAATTAGTTGCAAGAGGTACAAAAGGAAAAGAGGCTCAAAAATTTCCTCCTATAACTTATATATTAGAATTATCAAAATGGAAGAACTAGGTAGGGTATAAAAGGTTGTATTCGAGGAGGAGCGGGCATTGGCATCTCCGAAAGTAAGTTACTGCTCACAAGCTAAGAAGAACAATTCTTAGCAGGCCACAAAAAGATGGGAGGGGATCTGTTGTCCCCATTTTCTATGTCCCTTTATGTCCCCCCACTAATTTCTTGACAAGTGTCTACTTACTTAACTCCAACTTAACATTGTTAAGTTAATCAAATCCTAAAAACTACCACCCACACCTCCCCATTGGCCCCTAAGCCTCCTCACTTCACCACCAGCGAAGCTGCAGCATCCTCTCTTCTTTGTCTCTCTCTCTCCCCTTATTTCTCTCTTTCACTGCCTTCTTCCCCTGAATTTAGTCCTCTTTTCCTTTTCTTTCTCGTTGTGGGTACTGGGAATAGTGTTTCTTAAAATAAACTAGTCCAAATTCCATTCAATTCTAATTGGGTTTTATCAGATCGGCAACAACGATTACTAGAACAAAAAATATACCAAGAGCAGCCACTTCTCAGTACAATATGGGACCAAATTCAGAAAAGGGGCAGCGAGAGAGAAAGGAGGAAAGAAGGAGACAATGTATTATATTTTTTAGCCTTAATATTTTTGAGTCATTTTCACTGAAATCAAAAGGTTGATTCGTATGGCTGGGATTGATTACTATAACAATTAATTTAATCGAGACATGGATTGTTTAGTATGGCTGGGTTTAATTCCTATGAAATCAAAAGGTTGATTCCTATGGCTGGGATTGATTACTATAACAATTAACTTAATCGAGATAGGGATTGATTCCTATGGCTGGGATTGGTTTTCTTCTCTGAAATTTCCTAACAGAGATTAGGAGGGAGGAGAACTGGGTATTGCAAGCATTTGAGAGTTGATGGTGGAGAAGATGCAGAGATAATGAGGGAGGAGAGTGGGTATGGCTGGATTTTGCAAGGAAGGAATTGATGCTACAATTGGAGAAGAGGAGAAGACGCTTGCTGGCTCGCTAGGATATTTGGGCATTTTTTTAATTTTTAAAATTGTCAAATAAAAAAGTTAACAGAGTTAACTCCTGTTATGTTAGTTGACATGTATTGGCAAATTAGAGAGTGGATACCAATTTGGGGACTGCGGATCCGCTCCCACAAAAGAATAGAAAGGAGCTTCTACAATGAGGGGCTCTGTTGAGGGTTAAAATGAGAGAGTTCAATCCAACAGTCCAATAATAACTTTGCATTTGATCAAAAGGCTATTAAGGACCATCTCATTATAACTCCTCACAAAGAAAGCGAAAATCTATAGTGAGGGTGTCATATGGACTTCTCACGTGGACCTTCATATTAACCACATAATCATTCCATTAAACTTAAGTGAAGTAGCTATTCAAATGAATTATCTGGCTAATATGAAGGTTCACATCTATAATCCATATATAACACCCTCACCATAGAACAACTCGTAATTACTGGTCACAAGCTAAGAACAATTTTGAGCTAGCAACGAGGCCAAAAAGATTGATAGAATCACAAAGAAAATGGGATGGGCTGGGCTGAGTGGTCCGCTGCCAATATCCAATACCCATGATAATAATAAAAATCTTATTAATAGTGGGTTTTTCTTAAATCTGTTGAGCAAAATAAGCCCAGCGATCTCAACAAAAAGGAAGGAAAGAAAAAAGCCCAAATCGTGCGAAGGTGTTTAATGGGCACACATATTTCTTCAGAGAAAAAGATGTTCCTTGGATGAACATTCTTCTAGTTATTTTGTTTTCAATCAAACTGCTCCCACTAACATAATTCTAGAACTTGAGGAGGAAAGTGATCATGGGTAGGGCCCAACTAAAAATAAATAGTTGAAGAAAGAAAGAAAGAGGAAGCAGTAGGGCCCAACTAAAATGGGCTTCTTCTTCTAATGCTGCCGTGCCGGCTCCCAACTTCTTCTTCTTTTCCAAGTCCTAGTTTTCTTCTAGTAAGTAATTAGATGTGTGGAGTTGATTTTAAATCAAAAACTTGTTTCATGGTATCAAAGTCATAGTTCAATTCCTCATAGGTAAGCTTTTGGGTTGGAGAGTCAGTCACATTTTAGTTCCAGTTATTGACTGCTTTTGGGATGTAAACAAACAGTATTGCTGTAGTAGGTAAAGGTAAGCTCTGCTTTTTTTCGTTTAGGTTGGCTTTGGCTTCTATAAAAACATTAAAACGAAAAAGAAAGACGGTGAAAATGCACAAACACCAAAGTCAGTAAACATACATGATATAATTTCAAAAGAGAGCATGTTAGAGAGAGAGAGGTTCATGGTGGGTGGGTGTCCATTTTTGGACTTTTAAGCATGCATGAAGAAGAAGCTAGCTGGCTTTAATTTGCAGTCAAATTTATACTTTATTGAAGATTTCAAAATCAACCTCGCGAATATAATATACTAGTGCGCAACCTATGATCATGGTAGAAGGTAACGATAATATCAGACATATATAAATCAGTCTTACAAGATATGTATATATGTGTGTGTCTGTCAAATGAAGCCAGTAAAACTTAACGGAAAGTGATTGAGTTCTCATTGAACGCAAACATATCTTGACAAATTGTCTGTATGTCTCCAAATCTCTCTGCAAATCCAGTTTCTCCCTCGATCTCTCTGTACAGCACTTCAAATTTGTATTTGTATGACTCTTGACAAATCTGGTTCAAACATACTACTCAGCCATAAAATAATTAAATAAAATTTGAATAAATTAACTTAGTTTTTGGCTATCTAAGATGGATCAGCAACAAGCTACTATCATCAACTTGTTGAACTAAAACGCTTCAGGCTTAGCTGACTAGTACTACATACTATTTTTCATGTAGGCTAAGGTCGTGATGCCAATCTTGTGGCGCGTAAATTAGCTCGATTTTCTTTATATGTATTATAAACATCTTTTTAGTATGAGGAGCGTCTGATATCAATAAAAATGTTCTGAATGTTATGTAATCTCGTTTTTGCATCAATTTATCACTTATTTTCCACAACAACAAAAAACACCTCCCAATTATCTTTGATCCAAGTTTGTAATTAAGTATTAATTTGTTATATTCTATGAGGAGAGATGAGGTCTAATGCAACGCAATGCAAGTTGCGAGGGAATGACGATCGAGCCTCAGCCTGGATCTCGGAGCCTCGGGATCGGGTTGCTTCGGATGCCGAGCCTCTGCGCTCGTTCCGTACGGTGTCCTTGAATTGTCTCCGTGGAGGGTGCCACGACCTCTGTTGTTGCCATTATCCCCGTAATTATGCCCGCTAATTAATTATATATTATTCTTTATCTTGTGTTGGGTCCTTTTAATTTGGTCCACTCTGTGACGTGACGTCGTCTCTGAGAGTGACCCTTATCCTTTGATTTTCTATCGCCTCCCTTTTCTCCGAGCAATCCTGTTTCTGCTTTACAAATCATCACTCAAACTTTCCTCTCGTATATTATACAAGACTTGTAATCGAAAAGATATATACGCATTAATTCCGTGATTATCAGATCAATCAGATAAAGATAAAAGAAAAAAAGATAAAAGATAAAAGATAAAGATTGTTTGGGTTAATCTGATTATGTGTCTCATCTCATGAGAGAGAGAATTTCGGCTCATTAAGTTGTTCTCCTGAGTGGAGGCAAGTCATGTGACAGATTCCTAGATTTGATGCCAACCGAAAGAAAACTGATAACCATAATATATAACGGAAAGCTATTGCTAGTTTAATTTCCCAAATTCCCATTTTTAATTTATGTCTCATGTGACAGATGGTTCATAAATTACATGTAATTTGTGCTTTAGTTTGATTGGCTAGTTAGTTGTCTCGATTGTTCTCAATAATAACTGTAACCGCATTTGTGGTGCTTAAGTGGATTAATTATCATTGTGTTCAAAACGTGCAAAAACTTCCTTATTCTTGTTTTATTGTCTCATTATCTCTATCTCATCTTATGTTACTCATCGGAGGAGGAGAAGAAGGATTTAAAAACTCTAATTGCAATAAACATAAATATAACTAAATTTGATGACCTCTAGGTCCAGGGCAGAGGCAATGAGAGGTGAGTTTAGTGATCATAAAACACTCATTCTAAATGAGAATGACTCAGCTTTTTATGTTCATTATTTTGTTCATCAACTTCAGCTAGCTTTGGTAGTTGTGGCAAAGAAACATTTAGAAATTGCATATTTATTTACTATGGTTTCTAGTGTGGTGAATGTTGTGGGTGCATCCGCTAAGCGCCGTGATATGCTGAGAGAAAAGCATGCTGATGTAATTTTTGAAGCACTCAATAATAATGAGCTCTTAAGTGGGTAATGCCTGAATCAAGAAACTAATCTTAAGCGGTCTAGTGATACACGATGGAGCTCTCATTATAATTGTTTAATCAGTTTGGAAAACATGTTCCCATCTATGATAAATGTGCTTAAGATTGTAAGAACAGATGGATCAGGTTACGAACAAAAATTTTAAGCAAAGGCTCAATTGACTTTTATGCAATCATTCAACTTCATTTTTGGTCTACACTTGATGAAAAGAATTTTGAGAATCACAAACGACTTGTCTCAGGCATTACAAAAGAAAGATCACTATATTGTGAATGCCATAGACTTGGTCAAAATATGTAAAGGAAGATTGCAAAGTATGCGAGATAATGGTTGAGATTCTTTACTTGATCAAGTTTCTTTCTTTTGTGGCAAATATCATATTGAAATTCCAAAAATGGATGATATTTTTTCCAGTGGAGGGAGATCAAAACATAAAGCTCAGCCCATCACAAACTTACATCATTATCATGTTGATTTATTCGTTGATGTCATTGATATTTAGCTCCAAGAGTTAAATGATTGGTTCAATGAGAAAAATACCAAATTACTTATTTGTATGGCATGCTTGAGTCCAAGTAATTCATTCTCTGCTTTTGATAAAGCAAAGTTGATGCGACTTGCCCAATTTTATCCAAGTGATTTTTCTGAGCACGACCTCAAATTACTTGAAGAACAACTTGAGAATTACATTTGGGATATGAACTCTAACAATGAATTTACAGAATTGAAAGGGATTAATGATCTTTCGCAAAAGATGATTTAGACAAAAAAAGACCAGATCTACCCTTTAGTGTACTTGCTTCTGGCACTAGCACTAATCCTACCTATTGCGACCGCAAGTGCAGAGCGAGTATTCTTTGCTATGAATATTGTGAAGAATCGGTTACGCAATCAAATGGGGATTTGTGGATGAATAATTGCTTGGTTGCATATATTGAGAAAGACATTTTTAATAGTATAGATGACGAGATTGTTATGCAACGATTTCAAAATATGAAAACTCGTCGAGAACAATTATGATTGTAATGAATAGACAATATAGACAATATAGACAATATGATTTTTGATGTCTTGATGTCTTGTGAGTTCGAAGTTTTTATTATTTATATTTTGTGAGAGGCCTTCCAGACACATAAAATTCTGGCTTCCACTGTTTAGGTCTAAACAGTATTATAGAATGCGAGTAGGTAGTGATAGTATAATCTATGGAGCTAGCTAGGCAAATTCAAATTCAAATTCACACACACACACACATATATATATATATATATATATTCTAAACAGTATTTGAGTGTTGCTAACGTGTAAAACATGACTTTGCACGTACGTTTGATGTATTAACTTGACTCCCATAATCTTTTTAAATCAATCTATCAACTCAATTATTTTATGGAGAAATAATAATCAATAAGTAAGCGTGCACTAGACTTTTGGGGTTTGGTTCATCAAAGTCCAGTCATGCTGAGCAGCAACGACGACCTTCATGCTTAGCTACCTATATAGCAGCAGCCACCATGACTGTATTGATCAGGGTGAGCGCACGCACTGTCATATACAATGGGGCTTTCTTTCCCACCCACCCCTTTGTATATTTTTATGTTTTTCAAACATTTGCTTTGGAGAGTTTGATTCATAGTCCTAACAAAGTACACTTAATTAAGGGTCTTCGTCGGCGCGCGCTTCATCACTGTGTTTTCTTGTGGGTTCCGTGTCTCTGCATGTTTGCATATATGTACACATATATAGACATATGTCAGGGTGAGTTGAATCAGACTCAGTCAGTGACTGATTTGTGAGTCGTCAGTCATATACATGGGGCTTTCTTTCATCATCATGCTGCTTCAGCTGCTGCTGCTTTGTATATTTTTATGTTTGAATTCAAACATTTGCTAAGATGCCCACCCCTGGCAATGTGACTTTAAATATAATATTTAATATTTTTAAAACTTAAAATCCATAGTAAAAATTAAAAGCAACTTAAATCTTTTATATATATATATTATCTCCCTCTTCATGTTATTTTTCCCTTTCCCTCCAAAATCCATAAAAAAAATATTATATTATATTTAAAACCAGTCCTATTGGATGTGTGGGCTCCACACAATTAGTTATCAATTTAACAGAAAAAGACATTAAACATGACCATTTTTATGTTGAGGCTAACAGACAATTAGTGTCACAAAAATATATTAGGGACGAAAGGTGATAATTCCACAAACCTCGTGAATCATTTGTGATAAAAAGAAACAAATATAACAGAAAATTTGATGGAAGATAATGACAGGGATCATTTTGATGTATGGAAGCTAACCTTAAGGACAATTAGTGTCACAAAAAATGTTAGAACGAAATTTCATAATTTCATAAACCTCAAGGACCATTTGTAATTTTTAAAAAAAAAACCTATATTTTTAAGACATGAATGAAACATTGACAACAACAATGTATACATGTAATACAATAATAATAATAATAGAGCTACAACAATTGCAAATTCGAGGATTGAAAATAGAGTTTAATATTCGATGATGCACAACGTGTAATGGGATGGGATCGTTGGTCTATCTCCTTCATATCAATTTTGAAACCAACACAACACCATAAATATTATAAGTATTCAAACACTGCTGCCGATCCCTATCGCATCCTCTATAAAGGGAAAGGAATATGAAATTAGTCTAAAGAAGCTTAAAAGGGGGAAGTGGGGGGGAGAGAGAGAGATAGAGAAAGTGGCCTTAAATTTGCCTTTTCATGGCCTCCAAGAGGTCCAACTTGAAGTTGACACGGAACTGTGGCCATTCAGATTTATGAAGAAGTACCAATGTAATCCAAATTAATTAATAAACTAATTAAACATAAAGATTAGATGATGTTAAACTAATTAAGTTGTATACTGTTTCAGGCAGGCAGCCCATTCCTGAACCCTGGGCAAGACGATCGATCCCCCAAATCCTACATGGTCGAGCTGTGCGCCGTCTTGTCTCCTCCCAAGGAATCCACCATCTTCTCAGCTGATTAAAGACTGATAGAGACTTTCACTACTCAAAGTGAAGACCTGTCTATGCGATGCGATACGATTGATCGAGTTAATCAATGAGCGTCAATTAAAGTAAAGTATTTAGTAAATAAGGGATACAAAAATATGTGGAATGCATGCCTCGTGTGAGTGGTCCATTATTATCTTCAAAGATAAAATATATTTTTACAACCATATAAATTATATATTACATTAATATTTGAAAATGAAGCTCATGCCATTGACTGTGTTTACGTCATCTCTAAGTAATATTAAGTGTAGGTAGATAAGTAATGTTAAAACCCATAATTAGAGGAAACTCCTATGTCTAGAGGTAAGTGCTCAAAACCCTTATTATCATTTTCAACATTTGACACGTGTTCATTAGTATAATCATAATTAACTCTTTACTTTGAATTTATGGAATCATGATTATATGAATAGATACGTGTCAAGTGTTGAGAAGTGTGATGAGGATACACCTTTGTTAAAGTAGTGAGAAAAAATACTCTCTTTTATTATAATAAAATTAAAAAAATGCTATCAAGCCAACTCCAAACCTTACCCTCCCCCTTCGCCGCATCACAGGGGCGGGGGTCTATTTTAAGTTTTGATTTTGTATTATCGTAAAAGTTGAATTAACATATGATGACATAATCTTGGGGCTTAATTGGTTCATTTATATACCTTCATGATGGACATCACATATACATCCACTACCATCGCACACGATGGAGTATTATTAATTAGTGATTGATTAACGACAATGGAGCCAGCTAATTAAACAATCTAATCTAGTTAAAATGTTCACGGGGATGGGATATAGCACATGCAACTACAAAGTGGTTGGTTTGGTTGTATTAAGTCAAGGATTCCACCAGCAATTCTCTGAATAATTCAATTTACCTATCAGCCTCAAATATATGAGAGAGAGAGAGAGAGAGAGAGAGAGAGAGAGAGAGAGAGTTTCCTTAGAAATGTGCATGTGTTCCTTCAAAAATGGTTCACCCTCCGGTCAGTAAAACTGCATATACTTTGGATGTGTGGGGCGGCATGACATATTGATATGATATTGACCCCAGAAGCAAAAGCAAATATGTAATGTACCTAGCCAGATATAATAATTTTCCTAAGGAAATCAAATGTTACTTTCATAAACGTCAGCTTTTACTTTTTCTTGAAATTTAAAATTCCGATGACAAATATCACAACTGGGGTAAGTTCAGTTCATTTGGTTTTTTCTATTTTAAAATTTTATTTCTTTTCTTGATTACTCAAACTCCGCCAATGTACGTAGGTTGATGAGTACGAATGCACAATGTTAGCTTTTCAAATATTACTTACAGACTTGTCTCATAATTTGAATCACGAATTAATGGAGAATGACATGGACTTCAACCAGGCAAAAGTTTCCAAGGCTGTAAATTCCATTCTGAAATTTAATTATAAGCTTCTGATGAGTCACACACACATATGACATATCTGATCGCACTCGAGATAGAGATAGAGATAGAGATAGCACTCTCTCTTTTTTTTCGTGCTTGATTTATTGATTATGGTTTTGCTAACTCAATTATTCTGTTTAATTTATTTTAGTATAAAACAATGCATATATTTAGGATTTACCTGGGAAGTGGCTAACTGATTCTACTTTCTCTATAATCCTGAAATTAGCGTTTTCGAATCGAGTCTTGTTATATTGAAATTAATACTTGTACGTACATTCATATATAATTGAGTACGAATATTTCTGCATGTAATGTTGTAGCAAGCAAGATGCATGGTGATTATAAACAGCATCACCAATAGATTGTTTGGATTGAGCTTGGGCCAGCTTGTCAGCATATATATATATATAATTATTCTTCGTTTTATATTTTTCTGAAAATCTGCCTTACTAATTAGCACATGCTTGCATGCTCATGTTCTACTCCGTTCCATGAATCATGACATGTGACAATTGCCTAATTCTCATGAATTTATAATTAATTTATTATTGTCATGGAAAAATAAGTTCATTGCCCGTACTTTATGATTGCATTATTATTGAACAACTATCATCTGTTAATTAGGACAACCCAAATGATGTCAGGATCGACGTCAGTCTTAGATTCATGTACAAGGCTTCTCAATTAATTATTTATGATTATGTACTTGACTTGATCTTCCTTAAGCTTAAAATTAAGGAGATTTTTAACCGGATGAGGTTAAAGGAGCTAAGTAATCACAATCAGAATGAGCACATTAGATTTTTCGATTGTTAATTAATTGTCATTACTCTTAATTAACAATCAGGGCGGCAGGCACAGCAGCCAGTAAACTCTTAATTAACATTTCGGCAGCCATATATTCGTTTGGTCATTTTCTATTCTCTTAATAATAATATAGTTTCAAGTAATTAATGAATGAATATTCAGAATTATCTTTAAAAGATGTGCATGCAGTCACTAAGCTTCAGCCACGCCTAGTAATAAAAATGCCATTATTTTAAAATAAGATTCTTTTGACTCTCAAGTAGAATTATTTTAGGCCATGCAAATATAAGATATAAATTGTGCCGGCCTAATTAAATTGTTCATAAGATAAGATATAATTAATTGACTAATAAGTCCCATAAGCCATGCAAATATATATTAAATTTGATATTCCAAAGGCCTTAGCCACCACAGCATGCAGATCATGCATGCAATCAGTAATGTTAAATTATAGGGTACTTGTCGCATTTCCCACGCCTGCGCAGAGCTGCACTAGTTGTCTTTCATGCAATCTCTACCCTTACGCCATAGACAATGCCCTTCACACCTTCGTGGCTTTTAAGAGCTGCATGTGTGTCCCTCATGGCCAAAGATGGTCCCACAAGTTAATTGAAGTTATGCATACAAATAGTGTGTAAAGGGTTCTTCTTCAAGTTTAGTAGCTTCCTTAGACAAAATTCCTTCATCAGTAGAGACCCAGGGCCATGGATGTAGACTAAAGCAATCTTGAAATGAATACACATGTCGCAATATCAATGTATGAAAGATTTTCTCTTATAAAAATATCAAGTATGGTATGTGTGTGTGTGTATATATATATATATAATGTGTATATTCTCTATATAGACAAGTTTGGCAATACTGTAGAATAAGAAAAATAAGGTCAACCATCATCTTCTTGATGCAGGGCAGGGCCTCCCTCCCTCCAGCTGTGCATCTACAAGTAGTGTCTTATGTATTTGGTGGCATCCTGGCACATTTATCTGCATGGGGATCATCTCTATGATTCATTTGACCAACCAACAAGACAACTAAAATATTGCCACTTAATTCAAGACTTCAACGCTTGAGTCAACTAACTACGTAATTCAAGCACTTGTGTCCTTGGGTCATTTTAATTAATTTTCCAGGAGTAAAGGCCACTCCAGCAATTCAAACTCCTAAATGAATAATTTGTTTATAATTAAGCACTAATTATATACGTATATACATTTGTATCTAGCTAGTTAGGTGGCTAGTTACGAGGTTTGACAGACTGCCCCTGCCGGCTTATTATCGATTAAGCATTGCATATGCAAAAACTTGTAATTAAGTTAAGGGCTTCAAATATATTCATCTTTTTAGTTTGATGCATGCATCCTAATTCCAAATTTTTTTAAAGAAACTCAAGTCACAAATTTATATGCGTTTTCAACCAATTTAGGGCATGTTATTGGGAGTGCTTCTAAAAGGGCTAAAAGCGCTTCCTAACAACTAAAGGCATTTCTGACAACATTTGGAAGAAAAACTTTAGAAATATTTATGGGTCATAGAGATGCTTTATTGTGAAGCACTTTAGGAAGCACTCCCAAGTGCTTTCAGGAAGCACTTAGATTTCTTATGAAAATTTCAATATCTTTATAATAAAACGCTTTTACATAAGCACTTTATGAACAAAAATGCTTTCTAAAAAGCAGTCCAAACGAACTCTTATTTTAATAACAACTGTTTTTATTCCTAGATTATTTTGACCTTATTCCCCTCCAAAATCTGATGAGTTTCATTTTGATGTTGATCTGTTGCAACAAAATATATGCTTTACTTATAGTTAATTAATAGTTAAGCGGATGTTAAAAGTCAATGGCAAGCAAAGAGCCGAAACCAAAAGTCAAAACAAGCCTCATTATATTTTTTGTAACCCAAAGGAAAGTCAAACTCAGTTGTCGTTATTAGCTGCTCAGCTCCATATAGAATAACTTTCTTTTAAATAATTTTTATGGGTACGAGCAAACATATAGAATAATAAGTGGAATATGAACCTAAAGAAATTAAAGGAAAAAAAAACCAAATCTATGATGATAACCTTTTCTATGAGTATGATGGGAATATTTTGGAGGTAATTAATTTAAAATATTAACCTTTACTTGTTACTCAGACCTTGACATGTGATAATGTGCTCATCATGATGATGAATTAAGCTAATAAAGGAATAATGGGATATGATTCCCTGCAGTTTCCAATTTCCAATTCTGATTTCTGAAAACTCTTGTAACAAAGAAATGCAGCAGATGATATATATATATATATATATATATATAGAGAGAGAGAGAGAGAGAGAGAGAGAGAGAGAGCGCTTGGAAATTAAGGGAATTATTAGGTCATGTCAGGCTCAGAGTCTTGAAACTGACTGCATAAAAGGAGTGAAATTGGCTGGTGGTTTAGGGATCATTTTATGCAAGTTGAGGTACAAGTTGCAGTTTTTATGTGGTGTGAGTATATGCTCTTTAATTAGAATTAGTCTTTTTGTTTCAATTCAACAGTATTAGTAAGATTCCCAATTTCAGCAGCAGGACTCTCCTTACTTTATACTCATTTAATTGCATTGCATGTGATCATTCATAATCAACTCACTAATCGCTAATTAACTGATGACTAACACATCACCATGTTGCCCAAAAACGTGCATATATAAGACCAAGTCTTGAACTTGCAGTTGCAGCCGGCCTTTTGCACCGGCCAGCCAGTCGTCGTAGCTACTTTGGTCCGGCCAATCAATGAACTCACTCAAATTTCAGTTGAGTATTATTGAATATCATGATAATGTGAATTAGACTCACCCTTTTAAAATGATTTTAGTTTCTTTTTTTTTCCTTTTTGCTGGGTTTGGTAACCTTAACATGGATCTTTAAAACAATAGTTAATTAGCAAATCATGAAAAAACAAATTTAAGGAAATTTTTGGGTCTGTGGTTAATAAATCTTGTTTCAATTTATCTTTGTATCCGAGTACAAAATACAGAGAAAGGGTTGGGATCGTCTGTTCCTGACCATGTTGTAATTTTGCTACTTCCCGTGGAAGTCAGCATCGTACAACAGATTTTGCGGTTGAATTTCAGTGGAAGTATAAAAAAAAAACTCCTGGAAAGACAGTCCTGCCAATAGAAATATCCTCCCAAATCCAAAAAAGAACAAAACTAACTCTTCTTCGTCTACATGCACATTGCACCCACCCACTACTGTACAGTTTAGGACAAAACCCAAAGAAACAAAAAAATCAAAGACAAAAAAAAGGTGATTAAAAACTAAACTAAACATGTGAGTTATTATTATTATTATTATTAGCGTAATCTAAACAATCTTCCTTGATTTTAGCTTTGCTTGGCTTGTCTTCCTCAACCTCTTCGCTGTCATCAACCACCTCCTCAGCCCCGGTCAGCTGTTTGGCTTTCTGAGCTTCAAACTCCCAATCTGTAACACCTAAAACCACCAGCATGGTCAGAGCACAGCATCCCTGTGCAGCCAACAGGCCTAGCCACAGCCCCTGAAAATCCAACTCAAGAACGAAACCCAACCCCACAGCCACTGGCATTCCCACGAGGTAAAAGCACCCCAAGTTTATGTTTGCTCCAACTTTAGGCCTCGCTGTGCCTCTCAGAACTCCACACCCTGTTGTTTGTGGGCAATTTCCAAGCTCGCAGAGACCAATTATAGGCAAAACCATCGATGTTAATTTCATTATCTCCTTGTCCTGTGTGAACATGCTTGCCCAAATGTTCCTCACCATGACTGCAAAGATCAGAGCTGCAAGGCCTAGTATGAAGCTGCAACACAGGCCTACAATGGCTGCAATCTTTGCTTTTTTCGGTTGGTTTGCGCCTATTTCGTTGCCGACTCTTGTGGACACACTGAAGCTTAGGGACGAGGGGAATATGTAGATCAGAGAAGTGGTTTGGATCAAAATGCCCATTGAAGCAACAGTGGCTCTTGGGTTTAACAGCAAACCACAGAGCAAAATCATGATCTCATACCACCACCATTCTAGGCACACAGAAATGCAGCTTGGCACTGCCAAATTGAGAAGAGTCCTCCATTCTCTGAAGCAGTCCATTGAAATCCCTCCCCAGGTTTTCTTGTGGACCCCAGAGATAATGATGTAGATGATTAAAGAAGCTACGAGATTGAAGTTAGACCAAACCCCACTTAGAGCCACACCTCTGATGCCTAAATTGAGGTACGAGACAAGAAAGTAATTGATGGGAATATGAAGGATGATTGCTAGAGTTGCACAAAATGTTAAAGGCAGGGTAATGGATTGAGTTCTGAGGTAAATTCTCAAAGGGTGCAGTAAAGACTGAGCAAGAAGGTCAGGGAGAGAACAGAGGAGGTAAAGTTGAGCTTCAGAGGCAATTGTTTCATCTTGGCCACAAAGGAGGAGGAGTTTCTTCATGTTTAGCCAGAGAAGAGAAATGGGTAAGGATGTAAATATTAGAAGAAGTACTGTTCTCTGCAAAGAGAGGCCAAGCAGAGTATGCCTTTTGGCACCAAAAGCTTGACCACAAATGGGTTCCATTCCCATGGCGAGCCCAGAGAGAATCGAGTAACCGGTGATGTTAGCAAAGCCGACGGCGAGGGACCCGCCTGCTAAAGCGAGCTCGCCGAGGCGACCGAGGAAGAGCATGGAGATCATTGACCTGGAGTAAAGTAAAAGGCCAGTGAGTATCATGGGAAAAGCTATGCTGGCTATGGAATTGGCTTCTTTTAGAGCCAAGGAGAAATGGGATTTTTGGTATGGTTTGTGTGTTTGGTGGTGTGCGTTTAGTTGTAGCTTCTTCTGTATTTGTTCTGGTTGGGATGTTGTGCTTTTGGAGATCAATGGGGTAGTGAGCGTTTTGGGCTCTTCTGAGTCTTTAATGGAGACAAGGTAAGGGTGGTCTGAATTGCCATTGCAGCAGGGAGAAGGAGATGTCAGCTTGCACATTATTATATGCGCTTAATAAGGATCAATCAACTGTAAGTTAATTTGTACAGGGAGGGAGGGAGGGAGAGAGGGAGAGAGAGAGAGAGAGAGAGAGTTGAGAGTTGAGATTGTTGGGGTCTTAAGGGGGGGTAGTGGAGGGGTTTTTATAGGGGGTTTATGTGGGGCTTAGAATTTAGTGGAAACTTTTTTTGGAGGGACTATGGAGTCTTTGTGATGACCGGCCAGCAAAACCTAGTGAGAGACGGGTGTAAAATCCACTTTCAATTCTCAAGAACTAAGATTTGGTTTAATTTTGTTTCTTCTTCTAAATTTATCCCCAAACCTTAAATTAAAGAAAGCCCCGAGACAGAAGAGAAGACGGATATACAGATTAACAACCGGATTAATATAATAAAGGCAGTCAAAGTTCATAACGTTTTCGGTTAAGAGGCCATAATAGACAGAGGCTAGGACAAAATTTGCTGTTTGGAGTGTCTAGGCCAGTTATACATAGACTCAACTTTTTCAATCCATCCAAAAGCCCATCCATTTGGGCCCACCCCACCTATGCTGTGTGACAGTGTCTTTGATACAAGGAAATTTTCAATAACATTTAACTTAGAGCCGGACAGAGCAGAGAAGAGAAGAGAGAGATTAATTTAAAATATGAGATAACCTTTGCAAATGCCAGCCTAAAACAACTTGTTTGCTTCATGGATATTACACAAACGGCTTAAAGCTTTTAATTTTTTGTTTATTTCAACAGTTTGTGGCTTATGGATATGTCCAAAGAAAAGAAAAGAAGCCGTCATTAAATCGTTCTTCTTGTTCATGATCGCATGCATTGCAATTTGCTTTCAATCAATTTAAATTCAACCATGTTTCAACTGTAGAAGGCAGATGTTTCAAGGGCAGGCGCCACAAGTACTTGGGTCTCCTACGGAACCTTTTCCATTCAAAACTTGCCAATTTTGGGCATCATATCTTGAGAGTAGGAGACAAGTCTTTTGGGTTCAACTCTCTCAACTCCAAGGGCACCATTTGGTTCAAACTCCATAGGCCATTGCCCAATAGGGAAGCTCTCCGGATGAGAAAAACTTACTTGCAATGTGCTATTTCCGATCAATAATACTATTACATCTGAAAAAGTTATTCCATATATCATTACGTTATTAACAAAGGACCCGTTGCATTGAAGTGTTTCTTCTCCGGATGATGTAAACTCTCACTTGTAAATCAATTTGGAAAGGAAAAGGTCAACTTTCTGTTGGGATTTTTCCTTTGAATGTGCCCCTTAAAAATAAATATTATTATTCTAGTAAGTCGTTGAAAGTTCTGTTGCTTCAAGTCACAGCTCATTTGAGAGAAACGTTGCCAAGTGGATGGCAGCCATGGTTCAAACACTCCCACACGGATGAGTGGGTTGGTCTCCATACAGTTTTTAGCTCTCTTCCCACCCGCATCAAAAGGTCATAACCCATTAGTAAGCCCATAGTAAGGTGCAAAGACTCATTTTGAGTCAAATTATTTAGACAAAGACAACGAATTAGTCATAAAAACGTGTAGAAAATTCTACACAAAAAAGAAGTCTGCATGCTTTGATACTGTGGCTCACAACTGTGCTTTGACCCAACAATTCGACTTCTCCTTCCTGCCTTTTGTACTATTCGATTATAACTTGAGCAAATTGCCCATCCAATCTCATTTGTAGCTATTAGGATTTAGGAGAACCTTTTTTTGTCATTTTTATGAGTCCAACTTTCGGTGGAACCTTCGAAGTGAGTGTGTGAAGGTTCACAAGAAAAGACGTTACATAGATCAAATTAAAATGAGACATATAAAAACAAATATTTAGAAAGAAAAAAAAAAAAAGTATGCAAAAGCCAAAGTTGGGAGAAAAGAAAAGAAAGAAAAAGAACTGCCGACTAGATACTATTTAGATGTTGCAAAAGAGTCGCAATCAACCCAACCGTGTGAATTTATGCCTAAAGAAGAAGCGAATGCCATGTTAACTTTGTACTCTTAACAATTGGGAGAAAAACAATCTCTTCCAATAAGAAGTTCTATTTTTCTTTCTTCTTTGTTGATACAAGCGATATGAAAGAGGTGAATTTGAACCTATGACTTTGAGTGCATGATTAAGTGTTCTTAACCACTTGAACTACACTATTTAAAAACTGCTTTAGTCTTAACTGATCAAGCTCATCACGATATGAAATTTTTCATTACGAAACTCAATGAAATCCTAATAAAGCAATTCTATGTCGATAATTAAGGCTAAGATCCAGCACCGACTAAATCTCTAATGTGGGCTGAAAATGAGATACAAAGTTCTACAGAACATGATGAATCTTTGCCGACAATTAACATGCATGCCACAAAATTCTTCGGCATGCAATAAAAGCATTTGGACTATGTTGTAGGTGCAACTTAGAACTCAAACTTCCCCCCCCCCCCCTCCCTCCTTCATAATCTCTGTTGACAATGAAGAGACTTTTTTGCAACTTTATTGTTTATATATACCAATTAAGCACATGCATATACACATGCATACATATATGTAGATGATGACTAGTTGTATTTCTTTTACTTTTGACTAGTTGGTTCACGTAGCCAAATTATCAATCACAATCAAACAATTCTAAGACAGTATATACCACAAGAGAAGGAATCCTTACTGTATAAGTAAAAGATGAAAACAACATAAAACTAACAAGTTACAGAAAGTTCAGACGTTGATACTAATGACCAAGTTTCATACTTGGTTCTTTGCTGATCTCAACAAAATCTAGAGAAATCTGCAATAGTGAACTCAGTCCTTTGTAATCAGCTGTAATCTTGGCTTTCTTTTTCTTTGAAAAGAAAACAGGTACAAAACAAAAGGAGGCAAAAGTTAAGGAAACCTAGTTAATTTGGCTTTACAAAGCTGTACGTATTTAGACCAATAGTTTGAAAACAAAAAAGCTCTTGTACAAACCGCTGCTTCCTTTAACGATAATGTCCGAGTCTTGTCCTTCCATCTAAAATGTCGAAAAAGTTACATGTAAATATATATATCTTAATGAGATGATAAGCTTAATGGGGGGTCATGAGTCATTATTACCATATATAATCCATCCGTTCACATTCTAATCCCAACCCAAAAAACGAATTAAGGATCCAAATTCAATGAGTCTTTGTTGTAGTCAAGAAGATTTTGATTAGGATGTAATTATATGTTGAACATTGATTGGTCAATGAATTAGGGATATTATCTAAGATCAACTTCTTAAAAGTTTCAGTCCCAACCCATAGATCAGTTCAAAACTAAACTCGATGGGTGCTAGCTCTTCTTTACTAAGAAAGCACTTTTGAGAGAAGCATATTAAAATTCCTTTTTTTGACTTCGTCTTCTCCCTAAAAGCCATTGTTGATGTCACCTTGTTGCATATTGTCTACTTCGCCGAAAGCCATTCCCATTTGGTTGGTAGTGTGGGAAGAGACAGAAACAGGGTTTCAACTTTGAATTAGAGATTAGTGAGGGATTAATTAGCTTCATGTTCACACGTGTATATTCAAGTGTGGAAAACAATTTACACGTGTCAGCCCTCCATACACGTCATATTCTAAGTTATCCGAATGTTTTACGCGTCAAAAATGGTCTTTTGCTTTGTCATATTCACATACTGATCGGCTGATACATGGACAGTGTAGTAACCAGAATGATATGGAATTTCGCACGAGACCAAAAAAAAGACGACAGTTAACTGAGATTCCAATTCCACCTGGATCATCAAGTTTGCCCAAGAAAAGATAGGATAACTGACCCCATCTTACCACTTGTGTGTTGCTTTTGAACGGTCGGGAAAATATTAGGCACTAAGCATTTCAGAAAACCCAAATTTTGGTCTCAGAAAAACTGCGCTCAATCAAAGCCATTGAATTGGACTTTACGGTGTTTATGCCGAAAGACCTAATTTATGTATATGGATTCGTTATTGTCAAATATAATCATCGAATTGATTCATCATCACAACACATGGCTCAAGTCATTTTCTGTGAAACTCCATCGTCAATCATGGGGCTCTTTCTCTTCGGTAACCAGTAGCTTATTGTTATTTATTTTTTCTTCTTAAATTAACTTTTTTTGTTAATTAAAAAAAATAATAATACTAACAACAGCTTCAACCTACAAGCTCAAATGACGTTTCTCTTTTCGCTCTTTTTATATATATTTTTTATTATTATACAAATAACATATCTCTCTTCCCTTGATAAAAACCGATAAAAAGGAACAAAACAAACACGGGCACGGTTCATTTGTCAGGACAAGGGCATCGAGCACTTTAACAAATCAATAACACAGGAAACAAAAATGCCACACAGCTGTAAGCAGACGGAAATCAAGGCCGGCCAAGAAATTTAGACATGAATCAAAGTCCAATTGAGGAATTTCCAAACACAAAATAACCTGCCTTACGAACGGAACAATCAAGAAATTGAAATTGAAATTGTAAACAACCACTTGGAGGGCCAAATTCTGTATCAAGTTGCTTGTTCAATAGCAATAATAAGTTCCATGAAGTTTTGGGCAGAAACAACTGCAGACAAGTATCTCTAAAAGCTACAACTCAGAAATAAGGCTACAAGAAACTACATAAGCTGTATTATGATTCGACTCTACAGAGGGAGTTTTCAAGGGAACCACAAACTGCAGCATCTCACAACCAGACAGATCCAAACCACTGATCAAGATCATCATCATTCCTCAGCTTGTGGTGAACGGCTGCAGTTAACAACAAAAATAGATGTGTTACAACAAAAGACAAGACTACATTTATTTACAAGTATGAATAACACAATTAATAATAATCCAGGAGAGTCAGATCGAAATTCAAACCTGCTATATCTCTCCTGCATGGGGCTTTCAGGCCCACCATAGTTAGGGCTGTCCCCCCTAGCTTCAGGCACAGAATTGGGGCTTGGACCGCGACCATGTTCAGGGCTGACCCTCTCTCTTTCATAAGGACTGCTGCTGGGGCCCCGACCATTTTCAGGACTACTCCTATCTCTCTTATATGGACTCTGGATGGCGCCATTTTCAGGACTGCCCCTATCTCTCTTATATGGACTCTCGATGGCACCATTTTCAGGACTGTCCCTATCTCTCTTATATGGACTATGGATGGGAGCATGGCCATTGTCAGCACCAGGCCTCTCTCTTCCATAAGGACTACGGCTACGGGTACGATCACGGATACGGTCTGCACTCACCCTCTCTTTCCGGGGACTACGACTAGTGATCCGGCCATGATCAGATCTCTCCCTTCGATAGGGACTTGGGCTGTGGCCTCGCCCATAGTCTGGACTTACTCTCTCCCTTCGATAAGGACTTGGGCCACGGCCATAATCAGGACTACCCCTCTCTCTCCGGTAGGGACCAGGGCTAGGGCCACGGCCATAATCAGGGCTACCCCTCTCTCTTTTGTAGGGACTTGGGGATCTTCTTCTATCACGGCCTCTGTCTAGTGATCTATCACGACTTCTCCTATCAGGACTAAAGCCGTCTCTTCTTTCATCATCATCACGAACTGCATACTCCACTGATATAACTCGATCCATCAGCTTGCTGCAAAAACACATTATCAGCCAATAACAAAATGACACATGAAATTTAAAAAATCTAATACAATGCTTGCTCGGGGGGAGAGAGAGAGAGAGAGAGAGGGATCCACCTCATGTTCGTGGCTTCCAATGCCCTAGTAGCATCTTCTTGTGACTCATACTGAACAAATGCGAAATTTCTTCTGATCCTAACACTCACAATTTTCCCATATGGATCAAAGTGCCTCTCCAAATCCTTGGTCCTAGTGTGATACGGATCAAAATTTATAACAAACAAGGTCTTTGAAGGTCTTGTATTAGTCGAAGATCTTCTTGAAGCACCCGGTCTTCTAGTACCACGTTCATGCTGCAATACAAACACAGAAGTGCTAAAACCTGTACACTCTGGAAAAAAAACCCTGACAAACAGCAACAAAGCAAAATGAGGATAGAAATTGCCTACATTTGCTACCTTCGTCCATTCAACACGAAGCCTGCGTCCTTTTCTACCAAATTCTTTCCGATCCAGTCCCCGAATAGCATACTCAGCATCTCTCTCATCTTCCATATAGATAAAAGCAAACCCTGTAAAAAACGCGAAGTAAATATTCTGAATAGATTGAAAACAAATTCCATGTGTTTTTTTTACCAAACAAAGGTAAGCATTCCCTGCATAAGGATTCTTCAATAAGAGGCGGCATTCCTCCGTTCAGCAATGTACAAACCACCTAAAATTCTATCCTAATTAAACAGTTTGGCAACCTCCGGGAAATCTACAAACTAAGTGACCAGTAAAATTAGTAACAGACCTTGTATTATGAACTAAGTGATGTCAAGGGACAACAATCCAAAAGTGGATGTCTCATGGTGGGTCAATGTAAAGATAGTGCCTTCTCCATCTAATCTGCTGCCTCTGCCATGGGATTGGGCAGTGTTTCAATCTTGAAACATGTCTGAAATTGAGGGCTGGGCGAAATTCATGAAGAATGAAAGGCAATTGTGACTGTGGAAAATGTGGGATGGCGGTAGTGCAATGGCAGATCAGAGTGACTCTTCTTGATAACAAGAAGAGGAAGCTCGTCACAGGCAAGACAAGGAATTCTGAAGAGCCCATCCACTAGCCTGGGAGAGAATGGATATCCCAAGATAATCCTGCGTCAAAGAAAATGTTGAGTATGGGGGTTTATGCGTCAAAATATATATGCTTTTTTTCTTAAACGTATCCGGAACCCCCAAAGGAACTCAACAAAGGAAGACTGCTGTCACTGAGATTTCTGGATGATTCTTCAATGTGACTGCCGATGAAACAACGTATAGGAAATGCCACCACTACAGATGCAGACGTGCCGTAGTTGAATTGCCTTTTCTGCTGTAAGGCCCAGTGCATTCTCACAGGGTATAATAATTTTTATGTGATTGTTATTACAAATTTAAAATCAATGCAAATTACATGCACATATGCACAAATTTTAATCTCCTGTTCTGGTCATGAACAGACTCCCCGGACAGATTATTAAAATAATAATTTGAACTCTACACTAAGTTCCTTCAAGGTAGCAAACTCAAAATTGCGTGAGAAAGGAATGCTAGATTGCGGCAGCTAGTTCAAGTTTATAATAATTTCTGTTAGTTCAAGAAACAAAGAACTATAAATCATTTATTTTACCAAAGCAAATGCAATGAAATACAAAATGATGACTAAATGCACTAAAATCACTTTAACACCAAATATTACCACACACAAGCTGTGAACTGTGTAGTCAGTTTTCAGGTGTTTAAGTAATTTAGTGAATTCAGTCACAATTTTGTATTCCCACATAATTGGTTCTGCAAAAGAAATTATTTATAACTCTTTTGGGATCAAAATTAGAGGATGAATTCTAATACAACATTTGAGTTGGTCTCTTCCAGGTTTGTCATGCTTTACCCTATGAGAAGTTTTTTGGAGGGAGTAAGATGGGGGTGGCATTGGGTAGATGTGCTGCAATGGCTATTTGATTGAGAGTATGTTTGTAGATATTTGGGCAGAAGAGATGGATAACTAGTGTCATTGGGGAAACAAGCACAACATAGAGATGAGGAAGGTTAACGCAATAATAAGCTTCATGCAGATACAACAATAGAAATGCAATCAACACGAGGTGAGCAAATAACTCACCAGACTTCATATCCACTCTGTCAACTTTCCCATATCTACCGAAAAGCCGCTCCAATTCATTTTGTCGAGCATCATATTCAAAATTTCCACAAAAAATAGGCCTCATTTTCTGAGACAAGTGAGAATAAGCTATTAGTAAACATGCAAAATAATCTTTCACACTGTCCAAATAAGAACAATAGAACGAATATGTTAAAAATGCAACAAGTACCAACTAACAATCCAACATCACCAAATTCTCACCAAACATTCTTCAGAAGCAAAAACAACGAGGCGCTTAAATTCAAGGTAACTATGTTACGTTCATAGGCAAAACTCACAAAAAGCTCGGGTCTTTTGTCATACAAGGGGCATTAATCTCAAATCATTACATTCAACCAGAAACTAAGACCTAGAAATCACAAGAAATATCAACTATTACTGAAGAAACAAAAGGTGCAATTCAGCTATGCATTTCACTAAAACCAGAAGTTTGGACCTAATTTAGCCAACGGAAAAAAAAAGGGCTATGCATTTCACGAAAACAAGAGCTCCAATTCAAATTTAGCAAAAAAAGAATATACAAAAATAAAATTGATAACCAAAAGAATTTCCAATCGGTGAAATACCGCTAAATAGACAACAAATTAATAAATTAATAAAATTAATAAAGGAAAAGAAACCAGAAAACAAAGACCAGAGTCGCAGAGCAGTCAGATCTACCGCTATAGAAACCCTAAATGTCAGATCCCCATTCGGTTGCCGAGAAACGGTAGCTAATAAAAAAATTGGCAAACAGCAACGCAAGAAGTAACCAGATCACAATTTTCGTTTCTTTCGAATTTTCTAGGGAACCAAGCGGAAACCTATGAAGCTTTTAGATAGGAAAACGATGATCAGGTTTCAGAATGTTTCTTACCTTCTCTTTTACAGACGACGATATAAAAGCAACGGAGCCTCGAACCCTAGCGATTTGAGGGAAGTGGGTGATATTTCTTTGATTTGACCGAACCGAAGCCCTCGTGAGTGTAATAAATAGTACAAGAAAACAACGTTTTGGATATTGTTGAAAAGGACCCTATATTTTAGTATATTTATACAAATGGTCCTTTCTGATTGATCGAGTCACTTTGATAAATAATAAAAATAGGGGGAAAATAAGATATTTTTATCATCTGAACCCACCACGTGCGCGGTGTCGGTTTGCCAAAAATATCTTTGCCGGTTACAAATCTAAGCTGAACATGACGGCCCAGTTTGGACTAGGGATCTTGGGTTCATTACTATTGGCCCACTAGTTTGGGTTGATTGAGTTTCTGGGCCCTTCGCTTCATAATTTGGAAAGTATTTAAAAAAATCAGAAATTATACGGCATAACCCCTAAAAATATGTGCAAGGAGTTTGTTGTTCGAGTGGTTTTACCTGAGGCCCTAGGTTCGATTCTTCTCCCTCTCCCAACATTGTTCGAGTGTTTGTACAGATAATTGACTTTTACTTGTCTCATGTATTACTCCAGCAACATCATACACAAATAAACTCTCTAACAACAATTTTTTTTCCATACAAAAATCAAATCAAGTAAACCAAGGAGCTTCAGAGGAAGAACCAAATTGGGTGTCCCCAACATTGATTTGGTCCGGCAAGAAATTAAAGTTGGGTTGAACTTGTAATTGGTAATGAGGTTGAGGTTGTTGTAGTCCTTCCTTGTCCACCACTAGAGCTAATGAAGGCAATCTCAGCTCGTGTTTTAGCTAATTGGCATTCTGCCTTGTTTATTTCTTGATGTAATTGTGAAATAGTCTTAACACAACCATACACACAATCTTGTGTTCTACATTCAGCTTCATAACACAAAGTATCGGCTGCTTCACCTCTCAAATGGTGTGGTAGTTGCTGAAGAAGAGTCATAAGTAGGAAAGAAATCATAGTTAGAGATGATATAAATACAAAATAAATTTCTCACAAGTTGGTAATTAAGGAAGAAAAGATGTATCGATCTAATACACGATATAGTTACATATGATAAAGATTTTGTCTAGTAACACTCAATCTTCACGAATCGAAAAGTGTCCTGAAAAAATCATTTGAACCTTTAATTTGTAGGATTATTACCTGGAGCATTTTGGCAACATTGCTGGCACCATAGATTCTATGAACAGAGGCAAATCTTTCAGGATTATTGGGAGGAAAATAGGGAAAGAATATGCAATCTGAAGGACATCTCCTTCTCAGATACTTGCAAGCTGCACAACGACCAGAAATCATGATCCAAAATCTCACCAAAATAGATTTTCTCAATCGTTTTGGAAGAAGAAATCTTAGAAAAGATTTGATTTGTGGTGTCTAAATCTTTTTGGAAGAAGAAATCTATTTGTATCGGGGCCATTTGTTTAGCTTTGGAAAGGATTTTCTCCAACGGCTAGTTTTTTATTGTCAAATTGAAGAAGATTGAGGAAATTTGATTGGGATGGTAATAGAATGGTAGACTTTTAATTAGCGTTTGGTTTCTCATTTTAGATTTTTTTGCTTATCAAAAAGATTTCCATTCGAAAGCTTTGGTATTGAACATTCCCATTATACATTTTTGGGAAGCTAACGGTGCAAGAGTTGACTAAATCTGATTTGTTTTAATTGTTCTGAAGAACTGATGCAAGGGCCTTACTCAACAATGCTGTTTGGTGCAGGCCCTGCCCAGGCCTAAATTAATGAGAGAGAGAGAGAGAGAGAGAGAGAGAGCGAGCAAACATGTACATGTCACCATATAAAAAAGTCTTAAATTTGCAAAACACAAACTAGCAAGATAGCCAAAATTATGTACCAATATTAGTCTCTACTGTATAGCTAGCTATAATAAGTCATCTATCTAAATCTAAATCCAATCACACTAATTTAAGAAACTTTTCAAAGGACTGGATTCGGATCGATCCTTGCTCGGCTTTTGACTGCTTTCAATACAAATTACATATCAGCATCCAATATGGCATTTAAGAAATCATCGTCACAATCCTGCAAGAATTTAAGTAAAACAAAATGAGTATTTCATTAGCGAAAATCATCAAAGAGCCATTTCATATATCATATAAGTGCGTGGTTGCTACAAATGACTATAAATCGAATTGTTGAGTTACCTGAAAAGGGTGCTCTGGATCAAATAATATGCTGTAGTCCTCTGAGTCAAAGACGTTGCCATCGAATTCGGGGTTGACGACTTGTTGATCACCACCCTCCTGCTGCTGCTGCTGAACAGTCACACATTTGCCAGTAATTAGTATTATGATAATATAATGTCTGTGAGAGAGAGAGTATGCAATCAGTAGGCATGCCTGGTTCCAAGATTGTTCATTAGCTGCATTATCTTCGACATGGTAAGAGTCAAGGTTTGGAACTTGGTCCGCAGAAGGGTCCGGCACTTCAACTTGATGTAAGAAACTAGCAAAGTCGGGAGGAAGTTGATCTTGATCTCCATCTTGTTGCTGCACACATTGATATAAACAATTCTGTGGTGAAACACACAGAGAGAGAGAGAGAGAGAGAGAGAGAGAGAGAGAGAGAGAGAGACCAACATTTATAGCTGAAATAATATATATTAACTAGGATGAAAGAAAAATCATTAATTTATGGTTTATTATAGGCACCTGAAAAGGAGGAGGAGAAGGTTCGTAGTTGTTCTGCTGATCCATAAACAGATTACTGAGCATCAAGTCATCAATGTCAACGACCAATTCTTGTTCATGAGAAATATTGTTGTTGTTGATCAAGGTAGGAGGAGCATCTGTAATAATAGTATTATCCATGACACCACTAACGGAAATTTCAACATTTCCTCGTCCAACATTCATATTTGCCAGACCACATTGGTCATTAACATTCCCTGCGGGCGGTGGCAGCACTGGAACATTTTGTTGCTGATCATCACCATTGTTCTTAAGCAAACTTGGTGGAAATTGGTATGCAGAACTAGCACTAATCTCAAACCCGGCAGAAGAAGACATCGACGATGAAGAAGCTCCCAATTGAGCCATGTAACCAGAATTAAAAATCCCATTATTGTTCCCAATTGGTGCACCAGTGAGACTCACATTTGGATATCCACCACCAATATTAATATTGTTAGTAATATTATTGAGCATCCCAGCTGGTTGACTACCCATTAATCCTACTAGCTCTCTGCCACTGCTGCTCATAATTTGGGATCCGGCAAAGTTACTAACCAGCTGGTGACTGGAGTTTGGCACCTGCTGGTTCACATTGTTAACATTAGACCCCATGTTCTCGAAGCTTGAAGACAATGGAGTATAACTTGAACTGATCTGGTTTCCTGATGTAGCAAAGTTGTAGCTGAATGGGTTATTGGTGAAAGTGAAAACTCCATTCTGCCTTGGCTGACTTTGTTGTGGGTGTACTTGCATCAAACTGTTTGTACCAATATTATTGTTGGTAAGTCCAATATTGTTGTTCATTAGGCCAAAAGACATACCTCCATTGCCAAAAGTGTTCATCAATTGTTGCACCCCAAAAGCTGCCGTGCGGCAGTTTGCTTGGCAAAGCAGCTGATCCCCATTACCATTACCAAGCATTGGTTGCTGGCAGAGAATGTTAGCTTGATTATTGCTCAATAGACGCGACTGGCCTGAACCGATTAGTTGAGGGAAGGATCTGCTGCTGTTGCTGCTTGAAGATTGATGGTAATTGGGGAATTGGATGGAGCCAAGGTTATTGGAAGCAGCAGCAGTGAGAGCTAGGGTGTTTCCATTTCCAGCTGATGGTTGAAATGTAGAGGCAATTGATGTTCCCATTTGCTGTGGGTTGAGGAGTTGTGAATAATATTGGTCTCGTTGGACATTGTTGAAGACTAGTGCTGGATGGCCAAGTGCAAAGCTTGACCTGAACACCCTCTCAGACAAGCACTTGGATAGCCTGGCTTTCTCCGCAACTCGTTTCAAGAAGATACGATACTTCTGCAAATTCATATACATGTTCAAACCATCGTTAACAAAGTGAGATCTTGAAGGTTAAAAAAAATGTTTTTAATACATGCATATATAAAATAAAATAAAAAGAGGAATTTTTCAATAAACACTAGAATGATCATTAATATATTTAGCTACAAGTGCGTGTCTTCATATAAAATAACGTTTCTTTCTTTGCATGGAGTGTGAAGTGAAAGAACTTTTAAAAAAAAAATTAAATATTCCCAATCGAAAAGGAAATCACATAAAATTTTAATTAATATAATTGATTAATTCTAATAAACTAATTGAATAATAACAAACCTGCAAATGGCTGGCTACATTTTCTCTAGTTAAGCCTGGCACATTCATGAACTCGAGAATCCTCTTTGGCACAGCCTCTGCATGAACCCAAAAGGAAAAGGAGAAAAAAGGCATACAAATGTTATCAGATTTAATTAATACAATGCAAGCTATACGTATAAACACATATAATTCGAAAGGAAATAAAAGATGAGATAATTGGTGATAAGCAAAGTTGCATACTGTCCAAGCCAATGTGTCTGATGGCCAGCAGAAACTGATTGTGAAGTGAATTTGTCCACACCACTTTTGGCTTCTTTGGGGCAACCATACGTTCTTCATTATCGTCTTCCCTGTGCCTCTTACGTTCCTTTTTGACCTTGGCCTCAGCTTTTTTCTCCTGTTTTTCTTCGTCGGTATCAGAAGATGTCTCAGAACTTCCATCCTCGACCTCACCAGGTGCTTCTCCTGGAGCACTTTCTATTTCCTCTATGATAACCGATTTACCCTTTTTAGCTGCAACAGCATACTGCCACACATTCTTAATGTCATCTTTGCTCACAGGCTTTACTATATAGTACACAACTCCACCCTCTAAACTCTTTAGTATCACACTCTCTTTGTCGTCTGCGGACATCACTGCGTTGAGAAAATTAAACGAAGTTAGTTTTATTAAGGATATGTGTGAGATTAGTTTATTTAATTACTACTCAAAATTAACACTCACTAATAACAGGTAGCTTAAATTCTTCATGGACATGCTTTTGCAATTCAAACCCATTCATCTGAGGCATATGAAGATCTGTAACAACTAGATCAAATATGCCTTTCCTCGCTCGAAGGGTAGCCAAAGCATCGATAGGGTTTCTAACCGAGACAACTGAAAATCAACAACCAAATGTTAGCGTAGTATATATATATATATATAGTTGAATAAAGGAATTAATTAAATCTTGGAACACATATAGCATGGATTAATGAAATCACATTTGGACCCTCACAAACACACACACATACATGCATGAATCAAGGATTTACTCTGAGACCTTGTATATATACCTGATGAAGGAGTGGATCTCCAAAGGCTTTTTTTTTTTTTTAAATTATAAAAAAATAAAATAAAAATTGCTACCCTTTGATTTCAAATAGGGAAACCAATATACCCAACAAAAGAGTAAAATTGTGACTTATAAGGGCCTTTTCTTATTATAAAAGAAATAAAGAAATAAAGAAATAAAGCTACGCTTATTTGCCAAGGAAATCAATAATCATCACCATATACAAGATATAATAAAATTGTCTAATTGGATGCACATTCATCCCCTTTTGTTTGAGTCGGGAAAATTACACACACAAAAACCCTAATCGCATATCACATATATTTAGTTTTCTTATCAAACATTCTTACAGAAAAAAGCTGCAGAAAAAAGTCCAAAGAATTCTCTTGGATCCATCGAAACAAAAGAAAACCTGATCTAATTTACCTAGTACAGGATGAGATCTAGATCTAGTCAAAGGGAAAAGGTTGGATTTAAAAAACATAACTGAGACTTCAATTTATGTAAGGAATTAAGAAAACAAGCGCAACTTAAATTCTCACTTATAGTGAAAAAGACATGCAAAAAGTCTTAGAAAAAACTCCATGACTCTTGTAATGTAAAGAAATTGACTAATAAAAATGAAACTTGTCGTGGAATTGATCAACAAACATGAATGCATAGAAAGTCTTGTCATAATCCCAACCATACACACGAGATCTAAAAAGGACATGCACGAATCTATATACCTTGGTAACTCCATGTTTTAAGCATTGCTGAAACTATAGCTAGAGTGGTTGCATCGTCGTCCACAACCAAGATATTGATCATATCTACGAAAGAGGGTTTGGTATTTGCAGAAGATTGCCTAAACTCAGACCTCTCTGTAGCCGCATCCATGGCTAGGAATGAATGAAGTGTCTTGAAGCACACTGAGAGGGGGTATATATAATACCAGATGCTTCTGGGTTAAATCAGCAGTGACATCAAATGAAGATGCAATATGTGTAAGAAAACGGCTTATAATCTAAAGAGAAAGGGAGCTTGTCTTTATCCAAATTCCCTCTCTCTCTCTATTTCTCAGACAATTGCATGCAGTGCAGAAATGTGAGTTACAAAGATGACATACATGCATCGCCCCCTTATTTCACACTAATTAATGGAAATATCTAGAGTGAAATAGACATTTATTTTGTTTTACCAAACATGGGAGGTTCTAATTACATGGAGTTCTTAGTGAAGAAGATTTCACAATCTCTCAATTTAATAGCATGCCACGGAAGTTTGTCTTCCAATTTTGGACTATAATTTGGAGTTTTCAAACGGGATGAATATCATTTTATTTGCAATTCAAATTTTAAAAAATTGGCTAGTGTTCGAGAGAGTATTTAATTCGTTTAGTCAATTTAAGATGCTTCATACACTTATGCAGTTAGCATATATGTTTGTTAGTTTCAACTTCTACAACATTTGAATGCTCCAATTTATAGTCACACAAGTTACTTGTCACATATTGAATTAATATGTGTATATGTTCTATTGCATTTCTAGTGGCTAGCCAATTTATATCAAACTAGATAGCTTCTCCTTAAGTTAACTTTTTTTTCTCATCTCTAGCTTGTGTTTAAGAATGTAGAGTGGCTAGGCTTTAGGGGTTCGTATTGAAGATTTACTAGTTGAAGTTTAATTGAAGAATTATTTCGATCACATAATGAAATATAGAATGTCTTAAAACAACTGCTCAACAAACTCTAACAACTTAACCAGAAACTGTTTATTAAACTGACTATTAACGCCCTAACGAATAACGGTTTTTTAACCTAACGATTAACTGATCAAACGAATAACTGCTTGTTAACCTAACGATTAACGGCCAATCATTTGTTTGATACAAATGTGCTAGCATCAGTCACCACGTGTTGATGGAAACCGAAACTGTTCAAGAACTACCAAATGCATTTTATTTTGGAAAAAGAATTCCTTCAAGTGTTACTCTGTTGATTGCTTGACAAAAGGAAGGAAAATATAAGTAAAGGGTTAGGTCTCTTTAGTTTCACTCAGAACTACTTCATGTAAGATCTCTAAAATGAAAACTAAAAAACTCTTCGTCGTAAGAATATTATTGATCAAAAATGAAAAGTTGAAAATGACGTCAGTTACAGCAGCATTCGTCGGGAGAAACGTGGACAAATTTCACTTGTTTTTGAGTAGTTTCCAGATTTGAATATAAATGCTGGTAAATGTTGCTGGATTTTGTACTGTTGCACTTTACAGCCTCAGGTTTTTTTATTTCAATTCGAGGGAAAGGGATTTTTATGTAAGTCAGACCAATCTTGGCTGGAACCTGAGAAACTCTGCCAATTGGTGGCCTAATAGGGCTGGCTTTAGTTACCATTAAAACTAAAGTTAATTTGTTCATATTATAATTGCTGTCATCAATACAGAATCTCAGAACCAAAACCAGGATTAGGCGATTGGCTCCTCGTTTCTGAAACCACTAATTCCCTTGGTTGAGTTGAGTCCATTTTTTTACAAGCAATTAAGTCATGTAAATGACAATATTGCCTCTGTATTTAGCGTGGTGTTCATGCATCAAGCACACACCCTGCCATGCACCTGCAACAGCTAGCGCACACAGGTGAAACATTTTCAGTGGCTGGTTTCCACTAAAGGAAGAAAATCAAAATCCAGGACTATTTATTACATTCCAAAAATTTCACCTCCTTTAGATATGATTAGCTAAATTGTCGTGGATTTCGTTTAATGACATCCTTATCACTTAATTAATTACAAAAGGGCTGGCAATGGCATGTTTAATTTGAACACAATCCTGAGTTTGTTTACCATATAAATCAAGCTGGTTTGACATCCTTATCCAAGCAGTAAAAATCTTAACAACAAAGTGAAGTACCAGTTGTAATTTTTTTGAGGTGCCTCTGAGCAACTGAGCAAATTTGTATACAAAAAAAAAGATTGTATTTTCAGCCAATTGAGATTTCAAATCTACTCTACTCTATAATCCACCTTTTATCTGCTCATATAATGCCCACAGAAGGGTGCCAATGACAGTGTCTCTGACCAAGTCCTGGACCAATTTGACAACCCATCTGCCATCAGAACTAGCATCAGTACCTTGACTTGAAGGCCTCTGTCCTACAAGGTCCCTAAACCGCAGATCTCCCAGGTCAGCTAGCAATGCATATATTACACCATTCATGTGTCCCTTTCCAATAACCCCTACCACTCTCTTACTCTTATTCACAGCTTTGCTCCTCTTTAGAGACCATGCAAGATACTGAAAACAACAGCAACAACCACAATATCACTAGGTCGTTGGGGCCTTTATTTTTACTAGCTACTTTTATTTTTACTAGCTACTTTAGACAATCATCATGCACAGTTCAAGTCACTCAAGATTATATATATAGACAGTAAACTAATTAAATAAGGCTTAAAATCATATCATGGTTGAAATTACGATACGTATTACTTACAGTGTCTCGTTCATGTATCAGAGGCTGGAGGAGTGAAGGATATGAAGAACTTAGCTGCTCATAAAGCTGAAATGTGCCATCATCACTTGCACTTGATTCCTACAGCAAAAATGTAACAAGAAAGAAAATTTCAGGACACTGCAAATGTTCTGTTTGAATGAATCAATAAACTTATGATGATCTAGAAGTTATTGAATACTTTTACATTATTTAAGTTCCATTAATCCTGTTATAATTTCAGAGATGTCATAAGGCATTAGCAAAGAAAACCTTGAGATTGTTTTGGGACATATCAGATGGTGAGGTTATCCCGCGAACAACTGAGGCCACCAAGCTCAGTTTCTCTGTCCAATTCAGAGAATTCCAAGCCCTTTCAAGCTGCAAACACGAGTTAAACATTTTTCAACGAAATGAAGAAATGTACGGGTCAAATACAGTCATCTGTTGCGGCAGGGTTTAAATTTGAGCATAGTACAGTTATTTCAATCGGCCGGTCCCCCAGAACTATTTGAGCACCAACTTCTTCAGAGACCTTTCGAGCAGCACGGAACTGCAATTAATCAAATTAATATCACAATGCCATTCATTTTCAGCAGTACATTATACATCTTTAATAAATTTAATTGCATTCAACTACCTCATCACCAAAAGGACGATTGGTATCTGACGAGATCTTTGATGAGAAAACCGCCAAAAGTACTCGTAATGCCAGAGCAGTTTGACCCCCTGTCACGTAAAATTCAATGCAAAGTAACTTGATTGCATGTCAAATAGATTGATGTACAAGAAATAAGTTTTTTATTTTTTATTTTTACGAAGCGTTATTCTAAGGTACGGAGAGGAGAGGGGATCGAACTTGTTTTGTTACCTAAGTTTATGCTCCGACCAACGGCGCCAAAAAACCCAGTTCCAGTCAAAGAGAACACATTTGACCTTAATTGTTGGCCTGCCTCACCATCCATGGAGGCATTAGCATACATAATCCCAGCTCTGAAATTGGGCTCTGCAACAATTTAAGTTAAGATCATCCAAAAAAAGAAAAAAGAACTACTAATCTTATAATTATGTGACGCTTTAACGTTAATTTCCAAGTAACTTGCCTGCTTCTGCAGAGCTCAACCACCACATTGTCTGGCTTCACTGCCCGGACAACGCGCTCAACCTCCAGAGCAGAGTCTTGAGAAATATGAGTGGTGCCAACTAACCAGATGGCCTCCGGTTCGACGAACTCGGTCCTCCAGGCCGGAACTGGACCAAACCGGCTCTTGTCGATGAAGAACAAGGTCCCATTTTCAGCCAAATCAAGCAACTCAGGGTGAGTTTTGGCTATTGTGGCTTTTGAGTGGTCTGAAATTTCTGACCTGAAATTGAAGTCTGGTGGTGGAGGTTTGATGGAAACCTTGAAGGGTTTAAGAGGCTTGGGAGTGAGGAAAACTGGGTTGGTTTGGAAAACTGGGAAGGTTGATCGAATGGTCTCCATGGATGATCTGAGACAACCGTGCGCTGTTTGCTCAGAGTTTCTACAGTTCTAGATAAGGAAACTAAGATTTAACGGTCAGACTGAGAAACAGAGAAAATATGCTTTATTTATTTTATTTTATTTTATTTATTAATGTATAGAGTAAATGTGGGACTTTTGTGCCCATAAAAAAGGGATGTGGGTCTTAATGGGTCTTTTTTCTTTCTTTCTATTCAATGTAAAGTACTGTGGATAATGACTTGGCTTGCTAGGGTAGAAAAAGTACCCGAAAACTTTTATTTTTATTTTTATTTTTAATGAAACATGACAACACTTTGTTTTCCAGTTTTTGGTTCACAAAAACTCTGGTTTGGATTGTGCATGACCTAAATGTGTTAAAAGGAAATCTTAAAAATCCCTAAAAGAAAAAGGATCCGTATCTCCATCGGGGAAAAAGAAGAAAAATAAAGGAGGAGATCCGCACAGTCAACACCAAACACGAGATGGATGGAGAGGGTGGTGTTGTGCTGCTGACTGCTGACTGCTGACTGCTGACTGCTGAGTGAGTGCTGAGCATGATGCAATTAAATTATAAATATCATCCCAACAAGCCCACAGCACAACACAAAAGCAAATCAATGAATTAATTATGAAAAGAAAGAGGGAGATGAAGAACGAGTTTGATACGTGAGTCTGACTGACCGGACCAGATCGGTACCACCAGCTAATCGCTAGCGAACTTTACTCTTAATTAATACGTGTGCGCTGTGTGGCCTCACCTCACCTCACATCACCACCATGTCACTCGTTAATAAAAAGTACTAATTATTAACACTCTTTTGTCACACCACCATACCATTACCCCCCATACATAGAAAAAGTCAGAAAAAAAATAAAATAAAACAAAAACGGCAATTAGGTTATCTCCGCGATTCCCCCACGCTTCTTACAAAAACAAAACCCCGTTTATATATGCATTCTCATGACGGGACCATGGTCACGAATTCATAAATATATATATGATATATACATCATACATGCACAACTTGTATGTCTAGTTGATATATTATTTATGGCCGATCCGTATCGTAACGTGCCCAAAAGTGACCAACCAACTCCAACCTCCAATTCTTCCAACCCTGCCTTTATACTACTTCCTCCTCCCGCTCCTCCTGATCCTACTCCGCCAGCAGCACACGATCGAGACTGCTCCTCGTCGCCCAGACCCGGGCCCTCGGGCGCCTCCACATCCTCATCGCCCAGGGGCCACCCGGTGTACAGGGGAATCCGGTCCCGGAGCGGGAAATGGGTGTCCGAGATTCGGGAGCCGCGTAAGACGACGCGCATATGGCTTGGGACGTACGCCAAGCCGGAGATGGCTGCGGCTGCCTACGACGTGGCGGCGATCGCTCTGAAAGGACCCGATACGGCGCTGAACTTCCCCAACTCGATTCTTACGTATCCGATACCGGCTTCCTCTGCTGCGAGTGACATACGCGCTGCGGCGGCTAGGGCAGCTCAGTCGAGGGCAGAGATGATATCTGCCGGCGAGAGCGGAGGGAGATCGGAGCCGGGTGGGGTAAAAAATGAGGAGGGTAGGGTTGGGCAGGAGGAGGAGGAGGAGGAGTTTATGGATGAGGAAGCGCTTTTGAATATGCCGAATTTGCTGGTGGACATGGCGGAGGGAATGCTGGTGAGCCCCCCGAGAATCTCTTCCGAGGACTCGCCTGGAAATTCCGATGGAGGAGAAAATCTCTGGAGCTATTAATTGATTAGTTTTCTTTGAATGCTTTTTGGATTATTATTCAGGAATCAATAAGCAAATTTGTTGGTGGATATCATCAGTGGTTTGAGCTTAATTCGGACGAAAATTAAGGGTATGATTCTCTTCTGTGTGTGTGTGTATTTTTGTGGAATAATTTTTGTACAACGATATATGCATTTAGATGCTAGCTTCATCTCTACTGCAGCTGATTTGTGTTACTAGCTCTTGGAATTAATGGTTAGGAGGTCGATTTTCTTACTATGCTATAATAATTATTAATAATTAGTTGTATATATTAATTTGCCGTATAAGAAAGAATAAAATTTGCTGCTTGCTGTAACTAGTCTACATGTTGATGGGTGGATGGTATAAAATCTTCCAAAATCTACTCCTCAATTTTCTTATTTCCTTGTTTCTATTTGTGATTAGTACCTCAACTCAACTTTTAGGGCATGCTGTGCTGATCATATATACTTTATCACCCGAACCAAAACAAATTTAACTATAATTCTTGATCATGATTGGACTTGCTGATCGAAACCTTTGAAAGAACTATTCACTGACTGACTGAAAGTCTGCAGAATTCATGTTATTATATGTTGCAGTCTGAGTTCCATAGATTCAGTTACAGACACACTAGAGGCTCGCACCTAGCTATACATATATCTAGACAGTGGGGAGAATATAATAATTGGGTTTGGTTTTCAGATGAGAATTAGTAAATATGAAGGAGAAAGGAGATATGAGCAGGCAATGGCAATTGATTAATCCCATGTGTAGGTATATAGCTAGTATACTCCTCGCCTTACGTACGTACGTATTAGGTAAGCACACAATTCAATACTAGTGTTATATATATATATATATATATATATATATAGAGAGAGAGAGAGAGAGAGAGAGAGAGAGAGAGAGACTAGTGGCTTAGGTCGAAGAAGAAGCAATTACATGTGTAAGGCAACGCTCTATGTGGCGGGGCGGCCCCTGTCAACTAACAATCAGCGTGGCCTTGTCCTTGTCTCGCATATCCATCCAAAAATGGAAAGATTTGTACAAAGATTCTTTCTCTTGGAATCAAACATCATATCTGTTATATATGTTGTATATGTGAGAATGTGAATGTAAAGAGTCTCACATTGGAAAGTTGAGAAACCAAACAAGAGCTTATAAGAAGTTAGGGAAAATATCAATTCTATACTCAAGAATGGGGGAAATATCGGTCTTAGTTTGGAATATGAGTAAGCAATCGATGGAATCAGTCTCAAAATTCAACATAGATGAGCTTAACAAATGTATTGGACTTTAGTTTGAGCTGGTTTATATCTTCTCCACATATACCTAGCAAGAGCTCATAAGGAACTAGGGGAAATATCGATCTTAGTTTGGAATATAAGCAAGCAATCGATGGAATTAAGACACTACTCCACATATACATCATAAAAGATTTCTAGGGTTCCAGTCGACACTACTCCTAGGTTAGGTGCATAAATGAAGTTTCAATGCCAACAAATTAAGACAAAACATGCAATTTTGGAATTTTTGTTTTCATCAATGGGGATTAGAGCATTTGAGTTTGGGATTTCAATAATAACTTTTGCAAATGGTTTATAAGATATAATTTTTCTTTCATAAACACATTCTATTATTATTATTGATTTATACTCTTCTTGGCGTGTAGTGAAACAAGCAAATGAACTTTTTACATTATTTTTTAAACTAATTATATAAATGTATATATTCATCTTCTTTTTCACGGTTAATTCTAAGATACTAAAAGTCACAAAATGATCTTTCTGGTTTATCGTAATTGTCACTTTATGCATTATTTGGTTAATTTTACCTTTATGATTTACTTTCTTTATCAATTTTAGACAAATGTTCAATTTATTTCTTCATTTTTTTATAATTTGGTGGTCAGGTGCGCGGATAACGTATTACTTTGTATGCAATATTGGAAGAGCTAGATTAAGTGTTAGAATGCGGCTTTGGGGAAAACTTAGAGATATATGCAACCCAAGATTTTTAGGTTTACTTAGAGCGAAATTGGTGACATTCCAATTGAGTTAGAGAAATTGGACAAGAAAATATTACATGTTGACCCTAAGATATTCAAATGGATGAAATTCAATATTTAACCAAAGTTGATAAAGGGATTAAAGAATGTGAGCAAAATTAAGAAAATTAAAACAGGAGGACTAAAAGTAATAATTACAAGAAATATGTATAAATGCATGTCAATAAGCGTCACATGCCCGCAGGTAGCGAGAGCTATTTTGACATAAAATTCATGCACAAATTACCCTAAATGTACCACTAGCCCCTGCTGTCAATAGCGTAATTTATCAACAACAAAAAAAGACAAGAATGCGTGTGACAAAAAATGGCAATAGTATTTCTCCTGGAATCTCTCTCTCTCTCTCATGATCTTTTTAACTCTCTCTCTCTGACAAAATAAAAGATGCGATCAATTTCTACTTACAGAAAACTTATTGCCGTTGCCCGTTGGTTTAAATGCATCCACCATGATGCTTGCATTTGCTTTTTAATAATGAAACTCTTCCTCTCCATCTGACTCGATCTGACTCTGAGTCCATTCTGGTTGCTATTTAAACCAAAGCAGCATCTAGGGTTGAGCGCACGGTTTTAACCCTCTTGCCGAACTTGCCTTGGTATTTGAAAGTCAGAGAGAGAGAGAGAGAGAGAGTTTTTGAATTCCTTAATTTGATGCTAAATATGACATATCTTAATCGAATGATGAGAATCGGCAAGCAGTTAAGACACAAGTTTCTGTGATCACATCACACATGAAATGCATTATTTGCAGCCTTAGTTATGCTAGCATTTCAGCTTTGCATTCAAAACAACAGTGAAAAGGGATGGCACGAATGATTAAAGTTTGTTTCAAGCAGGCAACAGATTGGCTTTTCCTATTTCTCGAAACAGCGAGAATGTAGATCAACTTGTTGAAAATTAGGGTATGGAAAAGTGGCGGTCCTCAAGACACACTAAGGTTAGGTTGAAATTATTAGTACAAATAGAGGTATGAAAAAGCGGTGGTGCGAGCGACTAGATCTGCTTTAAAAAGTTGCGAATGCTGTCGGATCGTATAATGGAAGTGGAAAGATTCAATGCATCAGGTGGACGACTGTTCCTAAAGCGGCTAAATTATATCAAAAACCAAAGAACAGAAAGCTTGCGGGATTAGCTTTACCTTTTCTATAATAAGATATATATATATATATAAGGGTAAGGTAAAAACAAAATGTACCAGTATTAAAAGAATAATAATACTAAAGATATGAAACTATTATTGGCATTTAAAAAAAAAACACTTGTTGAGCTATCCTATTGTTAAAATATATACAAAGCATAAATTTTACTGTAAAGAGTGCATGATAACCTTTTTGAACATGCAAGGAAACAATATAATACAAGATGACTACATTGACCATTTGACCTTTAACTTTATAGAGACAAGATCATCACCCCTTAGATTTCTAATTTGAGGAAAGAAGGAGGAGGAGCACACAAATGGATGTTGATTCGATATGGAGTCTCCCATGTCGGCTGGCTCGGAGGAAGAGAGCACTAGATAGCTCTAGTGGTGTTGTTGGCCCTCCAATGGATGCTTGGCTGATCCTGATCCCACCACCACTTAATTACATCTTGGGGATATGTAGTTCGTCATCCCTGTACAAGCTTTGTACGTAGGTTTGGAGAAGCTTGACCGCAAAACTAACAATGTACAGACAGGTATATACAGGTTCTTTAATCCTTGCCCTCCTGCAATTTAACATGGCATGTGATAAAGTGATGAGAATGGGGACTTTGAGTTATAAACTTGTAATTTCTTAATTTTATTTACCATGTCATGTTTTTCTTGACAAACCGTGGGGTATTTGCAAACTACTTTTACAACTACAATATACACATAACAAAAATCTTTTTTTTGGTCGGAAGATGAACTTCATTTCAAAGCCTCACCCAAAACAGGGAGGGCACTATAACAACAAATAGAGCAACCCAGTAAAGAAGTTAGAGAAACTAATTAATCTGCAATGTCATATAAACATGAACAAACAGATTGTCCCAAATAATGATATCATCAGATAAAAAAACTTAAAAAAGACAAAGCAAACTGGATTAAAAGGGGCAAAAGAACCCAGTAAGCAAAACAACATCAAACTCAAATGAAAGACTAATCCACCACAAATCAGCCATCATAAGCCAACCACTATAATAGCAACCCCAAGGCAAGGGAAACAGGACCATGAGAATGGAAAGAGGTGGTGCAAGCATCCGAGCCGTAGCGATGCCGTAGCTCTACACAAATTCCACGATGTACGAGATTTCTCGCTTTGCGGGATTGCTGCAGTAGCCAATAGATGAAACCAAATCGAGCGGGGAGAGAGGGGGTATGAGTAATGGTCAGCATGAGAATCTCCAACTCCACTAGAGCCATAAACACTTGTACACCTAGAGGAGGAAAGAATGAACCGATCGGAGGGCAGCCAATGAACAATGGCGAAAGGATTGGAGTGGGGGAGATCTGGGGAAGTAAACCAGAAAGGAGGCATAAAGCCCCAGAAACGAGCATTAAAGCTCGAGCATATCACCATCTCCTCACAAGGAGAGAGATTCAGACTCAGCAAAATGGGGGTACCCATATACATTTAGAGGAACCTCGAAAGAGAGAGAGAAGCAAATCAGGGATGGTAGGGAAGGTGGAGGGGACAAGGCCTCCTCCCCCAAAAGGGATGAAACGGCGCTGGGAGTTGGGCGTGTTCTTTCAATATACAAAACCGCCACAAAACAAAGCTACGCCACCACAATGGGAAGCACAATTAAGTATCGAACTCATCACAAATATATATGATCATCGTGATCAATGTGAGTTGAACTTGTGACATCTTCCAACTAAAATTAAAGAAAAATGTCACTAGACTAAATGCTAGTCAATAAAGTATCTCATATTAGGTAACTTGGGGTAAAATGGTCAACAATGCATTTCAACTTAGCTAAAGCGTAGGACTCAGTAGGTAACTAATTTTATCCAGACCCTATGCTAATTCCTTGGTCAAGTTTCTAGTAATCTACAAAACCACCAAGCATGCATGAAACTTCCAATTCCAAGTCCAAGTGCAAGTCCAGCCAACCCTTTGACTATGTAGGTACGTAGGTCCTCTTTATCCATATATATCTAGAAACTTGAACGGCCCAATCGTGTTTCATGTCCTTATCGAACAACAACAACAACAACAACAACAAGACGCCATACTGTTCGTTGCCCCAAGAAGCCATATCTTATAGATGAAGGAACAATTATATATTATTATTATTATTATTACTGTAATAATAATAATAGTTTACCAAGTCCAATTTGAATGGAGAAGCCTAAATAATTGGGCTCGTGGCACTTTCCAGAGACCCCAAGACATTGACACCTTCACTTTCCTCTCTCCTGCTTCCTGCTTCCTGCTTCCGGAGCCAGACTGACTCATTCAATTTGAAACCAACTCGAAGGAGGAGAGGGGGGGGCCCAAGGATAAGGTTATGCTTCATCCACATTTTAGTTTAAGAAAATCTGGGGGCGGCCCAGATGTTCATTTACTAATAGCCCACGTGGTCCACGCGTTTACGCGGGAAATCCACTGGATTCCTTGTGTGATCATGAAATCCAACGAAAAGCAAACTTCAGTTAACCTTCATATCTAAAGGTATCTTGCTTGTACTTCTGGCCACGTCACCACCGCCTTCCCCTTCCCCCACTAGCTAGCAGCTTCCTGGGAACCACCCCTCTCTGCTTGCTTGGATTGGACTTCTTATTTAGAGACAGATTCTTATTTTGGTCTATTTAATTATTTATTTCCCTTTGTACATACATATATATATATATTTTTGTAATAAGAAAGACAATAGAATTTTATTGAAAAAAAAAAAGAGGAGTTACAATTAACTAGAATAAATTCAAAGGCTCGTCAAATTTAAATAAAACAAACAAACTTATGTTATTGGCAACCAAAAAATAAAGAGATTGAATTCTAAACCACAAAAATAGTGTAGGAAATATAATTAGAAATAATCGGCGAGTAATCTGTCTCCCTCAAGTGCAACAGGTATGAATAGAAACGGATAAAAGAGGAGTGAGACCGACCCTTTGACTCTGACTGACAGCACAGTAGCAGAGGAGCCCAAGATTCATTGATTCACTTATATTGAATATAATATATCAGTCAAAAGTTCAAAACTGAAAACCCACACACTTGGCACACACAAATAAAACAAGCACAACACAAGTTGAGGGGGGACAAAACCACAGCTGTTTGTTATACTAAACCCAGCCTGGCTCCTTATCACCACCTAACTCCGTGTTCGCGTTTTTGATATGCCAAGTCACCTATACTGCACATAACCCTTCCAAATATATATATCTATCTATCTATCTATACCGAATCAACCATAAAAAAAGTACACAACCAAACCAACAATCAATCACACTGCTTTTTCAGTACTAAGTTTCTAACTACAAAATCCACCTTTCCATAATTTCCATTTCAACATCTCTGCGACTTTTCAGAAAGCTCTCTACTAATACTAGTACGTCGACCCACAACCTTGCGGCGCCTCCTCCGAGGTACCGGAATCTTCGTCCGCTTCCGATAACAGCAGTGCTCGCCCTCTATCCATGAACTTTTCGGACGACGAGGTCCTTCTGGCGTCCACTTATCCCAAGAAGCGGGCCGGTCGGAAGAAGTTCAAGGAGACTCGGCACCCCGTGTACCGTGGTGTCAGGAGAAGGAACTCCGGGAAGTGGGTTAGCGAGGTGCGGGAGCCCAACAAGAAGACCAGGATTTGGCTAGGGACTTTCCCCACCGCCGAAATGGCAGCGCGCGCTCATGACGTGGCGGCCATCGCGCTCAGAGGTCGGTCTGCTTGCTTGAACTTTGCCGACTCCGCGTGGCGGCTGCCTGTACCGGCTTCAGCCAACGCCAAGGATATTCAAACCACAGCTTCCGAGGCTGCTGAGGCGTTTCGGCCACCTGCGGAGGGGTCGGATGAGGTTTCTGGAGCTTCGGCGGTGGCCCCGTCAGAATGCGCGTCAGCATCGGAACAAGTGTTTTATATGGATGAGGAGGCTGTTTTTGGGATGCCAGGACTCCTCGCAAATATGGCCGAAGGGATGCTGTTGTCTCCACCTCTTTACACCGAGGATGATGATGACGTGGAATTTTATGCTGACGTGCCACTGTGGAGTTATTCCATTTAATTTACTTAATAGTTTAGTTTCAGTCTACAACGTAAAAAGAAGTATTGTGAGAAATTGTTAAATTTTGTACTCCCTTTTGGTCCGTACCTGTAACTTTTTGACTAGTACGGGGACAAACATATTGTATACCAGGAAGATGTAATGAAATAATTGAGAAGAAAAGGCACTATTTTTTAAGTTATTAAATCTCTGCAGTGTTATTGTATAAGAATTTGTAGTCTAATTCTCCAAATGTATTACATATAACAACAATGCAACGCGAAATTTCGTCCTTTTGGGGTTTCCTTTTCTCTCCTTGAAGGTGTCTCTGCATGTAAGTGAAGTCACTGGACAAAATTGAAAATCACTCGTGTTCATTGCTCAGAAGATATCTGTGCTTCCATGTGTTGGCTTGCTTCTTCCAGCGACAATTTTTCCTTCTCAAGCGAGTCGAGCTTTTCAGCATTGGCTTTTTGAATCTTCTCAGGGACCTTTTCTTTGTAACCAGCTACATTCATCGCCTTAGATAGCTTCTCCTGCTGCCTGTTAGGTATAAATATCAGCTGTCAGAACTCAAAAACATGCAGGCGTTTCACCTGAATCAAATTATACATTACAGATACTATATTACTGGTAATCTCAGCTTTCAGTCCCCATGTAATTTAATTTAGATGATGAGCTTACAATGTAATGTCTTCCATCTTTTTCCGGATCTTTTCAAGGTCTTCTTCTATAGAACGACTTCCTTGGAGCTTGAGATAGACAGAAAGGTTTTCATTTACAACAGACACCACACATCCAGTTGGAGCAGCATCGTTCTCATTGATTACCTGTAGGGGCAAGAATTTTGATCACATCCAAACATCTAATGAACTACTGGAACGCCAAGTTTAATTTGATGTAATAGGGAACATCATGCGTAAAATACAATCATCCAAGTTCCACACGTCTACTAAATTTATGTGAAACACAACTTTAGCTAAACATCATAACAAGCAGTCAAAAGGAAATCACTTTCCTTCTTATGATAATTTTTTTGGTTCCCGTACCCAGAACAAATTGATCAAAATTCACATAACAACTAAGGCCCTCATTTGTTCAGTACCAAAAGAAAAAGGAATGATGCTAGGGCGGATTTTCATAAGCAAAGCACTTACTGTCAAAGATGACAGATTGGCCAGGGTTTCAATCTCCAGTTGACGGCTGCATAGTATTTCCCTATCTAACGGTGTCCGACAAAGCACAAAAGCTGGCCGCCTAAAAGAAACAATACATATTGGATGAGAAACTATAGCTAAATCAATTCACTACATTAGAAATCAAAAGACATCACACTGCACGAGCAAGATATACCTTTCACGACTTTCTTTTGCAAGTGAACGGAGAGATTTCACAACAGAATCTACAAGGTTCATCTCTGATTCCACCCTTTCATTTGTCCAGCGCTGGAAGAATAAGAAGATAGAAAGACACGCATACTAGGTTAGGGTCAACAGCCAAACAATTGTTCCAGCAACTTATTTCAAAGGTACAAGGTAATGCATGAAAACCACCATTCCTCTGAGTAATCCTTTATGACCTAAGAAGAGCAATTGCCTCTATTTTTAGGCTGATCACCATCACCATATTTCATTTTGAAGACAAAGTACTTAAGCAATTCCCAATTATTAAACTACGACATACGGTAAAAAACCGATAAGGGCAAGAACTTAAAGAAAAACATGATAAGTATGAATGAGGGACAAGACATGCAGGGTCATGAATAATGGGCTCTGTAAAATCAACCAATGATTTCTGTCCACTGTTATCTGATATCATCAGGGATTCAGGATAACATAACTGTGTTTTGCTAACAAGAACCCCATTAAGTAACCAGACACACTCTGTATCCACCTACTGACAGAAACTAGCTATTTACCTAATGGTTTATCCAGGAGTGGCTTTCTCTTTTATTATAGGACCAAACTAACCTCTACAGTGGATGGATATTCGGATATCACAATTGATGTTGGCCTCTTGTGATCCCTTGGTGATGGAAGCCGCTGCCACAGTTCTTCTGTGACGAATGGCATAAATGGATGAAGCAACCGCAGCCCATTGTCAAGACATAACCATAGTGTGGCTTGTGCAAAACCCCTTTCAGACTCAAACTTTGGATCGTTACCAGAGAAGTAAGGCTTGATAGCTTCAATAAAAACATCGCACAACTGGTACTGCCACCAAGCATACACTGAAGTGGCTGCATCTGAGAACTCGTACAATTCCAGTGACAAAACAGTTTTGGATATGACTTTATTTAGTACTGAGAGAATCCACTGGCAACTAAAAGGAAGCACATCTGGATTTACATCCGAGGGCGGAACATAATCATCTCCAAGCCTGCTCATGGCAAATCGCACTGCATTCCACAATTTATTACACCATTGACGATAACCCACGACCCTTTGGATGTCCAGATTTATCTTATCAGACTGAAAAGACAAGACGAGAAAATCAGATATATTACTAAGATCCATGGAAGAAAACCGTTACCTGCAAAAAAAAAACAGATAGAAGCCTAAACCTGAGCAGTGTAAGAGACAAGAGCAAAACGTAGAGCATCTGCTCCACATTCTTCAATACCCTTAGGAAAGTCCTTTACTTGCCCTTCTTTGGCAACAGCTAATTCCTTGGGGTCCAAATTCCCCTCCAAAAGCCTCTTGTGTAGGTCTTCAAGGGAAATACCATTTATTACTTCAAGTGGATCAATGACATTCCCCAAGGATTTTGACATTTTACGCCCATGTGCATCACGAACCATTGGGTGCAAATATACCTGAAGAAAAACCAAATTCCACCCGTCACTTCAGTACTCAAAACTATAATATACAAATCATCACAGGAAGATATACATAGCAGAACGTGCATACATCCTTCAATTGTGTGTTCACAACCATCTTGCAAACATTAAAATGGTAGATTAAAGTCACGTGTCTCTAACAAACACCCACTGGACATCCTAACAAGCTAATATAATATGGACATGTAACATTTGGAATCTCAAAATAACAATGCAGTAAGATTCCACAAAATTTCATTTCCTTCAAACTTTTACCAGAAAAACACTCTGTGTCCTGAAGTAAAATATGCTATTACATTTAAAAGTCAGGCAACTGGTAAATTATACTTTCGGCAAAAGGTACGTTGCCACCCAATGTAAATCTATAATGTAAAATTCTTACCCACCTTTGTAAAAGGTACGTCACCACCCAATGTAATTCCAAGCATCACCATGCGAGCAACCCAGAAAAAGAGAATGTCATGCCCAGTTTCAAGAACTGAAGTAGGATAAAATGCCTTCAGATCTTCTGTATCATCCGGCCAGCCCAACACAGACAGGGGGAAGAGACCAGAAGAAAACCATGTATCCAGCACATCAGGATCCTGAATTAATTGAAACTTCCCGTCATATTTTTTACTAGCCTGTGCTTGGGCCTCGTCCTCGTTTCTTGAAACCACCCACCGCTCATATGATGCACCAAAATTGTCCGGATTATCACCCTCACATACTATGTACCATGCAGGAACACGGTGGCCCCACCAGAGTTGCCTTGAGACGCACCAATCACGAATGTTCTCAAGCCATCTGTGATAATTGAGACAAGAACTAAGTACAACTTTCAACCTTTTCGTTCGTATAAACTGATAAGAGTATATATAAAGAGAAGGAACTAATACAGACAAAGTGAACCAGCTATCTATGTTACCTAAAAGCAGTCAAACAAGGGAAGGGGATCGATAAAAGGTTGATAATCAAAGATCAAAAGAACCAGGCAACACGCAAAACAAAAAAAATTCCAAACAAGTAGTTTGAATACATTTAGCAGTAATAAATACTAGATAAACAAAATAAAGTTTGAAAGAAGAAAAGTGAAGTCATGTAGAAGAATAGTTTGCCAAACAAGCAGATTAAAACCAGAGCTAGAAAAATCCCGAAAAGAATTTTCATGTACTTTCCCGTTTCCGTAAATAAAATTGATGCACTTTTTACAAACTGGTAGCAGTACATGGCAACAGACTTTTCATACAATGGAGAGCCGGTTAAGTAAATTGCCAAGATACAAGGATAACCACTAGATTTCCCATCCACTAAAATCTTGTTCAAAACCTGAACTTCTGTTCTTGGAAATGCTCGAAAATAGAACTTACCTCCTGGAATTATGATCTTATTATTACTTACAATGCATACGCTAGAAATTTCAAACATGAAGGTAAAGAATGAAAAAAGAGCACCTCTTCCAATTAGCAGTATACTGTGTCGGGATGATCTCAAGCTTCTTTTTTTCATCTATAGCAGCATCAAGGGCTTCTTTTCCCATACCAGTGCATTTCACATACCATTGGGGTTTAATCATGGGCTCCACAACATCTTGGCTTCTAGAGCAAATTCCAAGGCGCATCTCATTGGCCTTAGCTTCTTTAAAGAGGCCCTAAATGCACAGAGAATAAGGTCACTGAAACATCCATAAACCACAGAGAAATGGATACAAATAGACAGTACCTCCAACACAAGGAAGGTTGATGCACATGCAATGCAAAACTGGTGATGTTGACAAGTTACACAATTACAAGCGATTATGTCAAATTGTATTGAGTGTTTGGAATGAAGGGAATGCAAAAAATTCCATTTTGAAATTCATTGTTTGAATGAGCATTAAGTTGAAAAGAATATTAAAGAAGTGTGGGAGGAGAGAGTCAGTGATAGTGTTAGAGGTGCTACTTGAATAGCATTGGGAGTCAGCTCAGGAGGTCACCACCAACAACAAATATACTGTCTCTTGCATGAGCATTTAACAGCCGCATAGATTCAATGACATGGTACGTTAATGAACATAAGTGTCTTTCTTAATCAGTGTTGATATATAAGTTACACATATATGTAGTACTGTACATAGATACCTTCTTCTTTAGTGCTTCAGTCACCGCCTCTCGGGCTTTGAAACGTGGCATCCCTGCAAATTCTCCACCATCCTGGTTTATTTTTCCATCATCAGTAAAGATGTTGATAAACTCAAGATTATGGCGCTTTCCAACATCAAAATCATTCGGATCATGAGCCGGGGTAATCTGCAGGAGGCAAAAGAGAGAGAGAGATCAAAGATATTTTTAACCTGAAACATAAACCAGAAAAATAAACTTTAATGTGAGCACACAACTTATCCATTAAACTTTACCTTTACAGCACCAGTCCCGAACTCTGGGTCAACGAGAATCGCATCACATATTATACGAATCCTTCTTCCATTGAAAGGATGAATGGCATGCTTTCCATGAAGATGCTGATACCTTTCATCACCAGGATGTACAGCAATAGCTGTATCACCAAGCATAGTTTCCACTCTAGTTGTGGCCACAATAATCTCACCCAAATCTTCTTCCAGAGGGTAGGCAAATGAAGTTAGAACCCCAAATTCAATAGGGTTCTCGTACCCAGGGACCTTTAGAAATGTCCTTTCTTTTATATCAATATAGTCCACCTACACACACCAAAGAAATTCAATAAATGCTGAAAATATTAATTAGTATTACACTGAAAGGAGAAGGCTAACCTCAATTTCAGATATTGCTGTCCGCAAGACACAATCCCAATTCACTAGGCGATTATCCCTGTAAAGAAAAATCCGGAAAGTGTCCTAACTAAGGTGAATAAAAGGAACATAGACAAGAGGGGGAAATTATGGGTGCGGATGACTGATGAGGTAGATTGCTGGTTACTATTATCACCCAATCCTTATACCAGCTGACGAAATAAATAAATAATATGTATAGGTATGAAATCAAACAAGAAACAGAAAAATAAAGCTAGATTCCACCATCATATAATGTTAAACCTAGAACAGCACAGTTGTATCTTCTCCTACTGAACTTAGCAAATTAACTTTTTCTCAAACCTATCACATAAATCGTATTTAGCAAGGAAGCTTATAAGTTTATACCATAGTGCTCTGAGCTCAAAAACTCAAAATAATCAAAGAAGCAGTTCAATATTGGGATAAACGCATACCTGTAGATAAGCCCTTGCCCATGAAGCCTTACAAAAGCCTCAGTCACAGCCTTTGATCTTTTCTCATCCATTGTAAAGCACTAAAATTAAGAAGAAGAAAAAAAATAGGCAAAATGAAAGAAATAATTAATATATACATGTAAGAAAGAGAGAGATCTTCATGACTAGGTCTAATAAACAGAAGATGCAATTTAACAAGACAACATTTTGCTCCAAACCAAGCTCCAGGAAACTCAAACCCTTACCTCACGGGACCAATCCAAAGAAGCCCCGAGACGGCGGAGCTGCTGTAAAATGGTGCCACCATACTTATTTTTCCAATTCCAAACCTTTCACAACCAAGATAGCCAGCCAACAGTGTGAATAAGTATGAATGGATCGTTAACTTTAGAACATCATATTTATTCATGGACCTAATTCTAGCAAGTTTCAGTTCAAACTCACTTCAGACACAAATTTCTCTCTGCCAATATCATGCCTGGTTAACTGGCTTTCGCGCATTAGCATCTTTTCTACAACAACCTATAAATAGCACATAATGTTATAGCCTGAAAACAAACAACATATGAAATGAACATAATCTAGACTCAATGTATATACGTCAACATATGAAATTAAAATAATCTAGACTCAATGTATATACGTGCATATGTATGGTGGAGATGATGAGGGTAACTACAGTTAATATTCAACAATTGTTAAAAGAAAAAGAACACAACCTGTGTTGCTATCCCGGCATGGTCCATTCCAGGCACCCACAAGGTATTGTATCCAGACATTCTCCGCCAACGAATTATAGTGTCCTGCATATAACAATATCACATAAAATAAAACTTTGATTAATTTTTTTAAAACAAACTTAGGAAGCCACCAATGAATAACACAATTTCAGGAATATATGTAAGGATGTTACCTCAATAGCAGCAGTAAGAGCATGTCCAATATGAAGGGCACCAGTCACATTGGGAGGTGGCAAAACCTGTCATATATGTGAAAACCGGTTTTTTTTTTTTGGCAACCAAATCAATGCAAACCCAAGAACAAGTTTGATGGAGCAAATGTGACACTCACAATGACAAATGGAGGTTTGGAGCTGTTAGCATCTGCCACAAAGAACCCCGTTTTCTCCCACCATTCATACCACCTAAATCAGAAAGCATATACATTATGGAGAAAATAGAAGTGAAATTGATGAGAGTAATGATGAAAAGCAAACATCACACTCACGACTTCTCTACAGCACTTGGGCTGTACCCTTTCGCCATTTGACTAGACATCCGTTTCTTCTCGCCCATTGGAGTCTCTGGGTCGATGAAGTCCTCTGGATTATCCTCTTCCTCATTGGAACGCTTTACCTTCTTCTTTTCACTCTTCTTAGAAGAACTGGATGCTTGTTGCGCCTAAAACCAAATAATTTTTTTTAAAATAAAAATAAGTAACATCATAGCATTATCTGAGGCAATGACAGTCTACAACGTTGCGACAGCACACATCACACAGCACAAAAAACTGTGATTGAGAAAACAGAAATTTAATCTAAAATTAAACCAAAATACATTAACCATCATTACCTGAAGCTTGGCAGCTTTCTCTAATGCTTTTTGCTTTTTCAATTCTTTCTCTCTTGCCTGCCAAAAGAACAAAACAATAAAATTAATTTTCTTCGGCAAACAAATAGTTCACGAAACATAGAAATCTCAGCCCAAATTTACAAGAAGCAATCTTTCATAAGAGAACCTTTTCTTCCTTCTTCTTTTTCTTCTCTGGGTCTTCATGTCCACCGTCCATCTGTGGCATTCAAGAAATACAATTGAACAATCGTAAGCCATTCCTTGTTTCAAACACTGTCAACTATCCATTCATATACACACATAGAGTACAAAATGAGGAAGCGAGGAACGCTTGAACTGTGGGGTTTGATGGAGCGTTTACATACCGCAGCTTTGTTGGCCGGAGAAGATTGAAGAGGAGTCTTAATGTGAAAATGACGGAAGAGGCTTGGCGCTGCAAGTTTGATCGGGTTGCTGATGAGGTGGTAAACGGATTGCGGCTTCGCTAAAACCCTAAAGCGGGTTCCAAGCATATATGTGCGTTTGGCAATTGTCTGCCACTGTCTTCTTTAAATTTGATGCAACAATGCCCCGAGCACCTCTACCAGACGTCACAGTAGAACACTTTTGAAGGAATTTAATTGTCAATTTGGGCCAAAAATAACCAGTTTGGGACCCTGTTTTAAAGGCCTTTTTAATTTAATTTTAATTTTACTTTTTCAGTGTGTTTACCGACCAGGAATTAAAATTGAAATTAGGAATTGAATTCCAATTAGAAAGGATTTCTATTTGAGATATTTAGTTATATACTAATTCCTAGCACTAATAATATAGATAAATCCTACATCATTTAATTTCTATAAACAAACCCAAAAAATGACAGCTGGTTATATTGAATTTATTTTTTATTATTAAATTACTTTGATACCCTATTGAGTATTTTTGGATTTTTTATGAGGTTTTTGGGTTGGGCTTATTTTAAAAAATTGATTGCAGCTTTGTAATTTATAAGAATTTAAAAGTCTCTTTGTTATGTTGTAAATAAGTTTTTGATGTGTTTCTAAAGTCCATTTCATATATGGTATTTTTATAATTTGGACTCCTATATTGGGTATAATAGTTAATCTCCCTTCTTATTTTCACATAAAAATTAAAAAGTAAGTGAGGTCCACGCAAAATTGGAATTGAATTTCTGATTTTGAAGGAATTCAATTCTTAGGTGGAGGTAATATTCTAATTACATGATAACTAATCCATTATGAATTCATTTTTTTGTACCCATTATATCATCATGCAATTTCAAATTTCAAATTTGTCATCTACTTTAACCAAACAACGAGGACATTGTCATAATTAGTAATTTAGTATCGCTCATACCCCAATTCCATATGGTTAAGGGCCAATTTGGGGTTGTTGTGCTATGCTTTGAAAATAATTAGTTGTAACCACAATGTGTGGTGCAGTTGGCCTATGTTGCACGGACACGGGTACGGGGACACGAGAACGCGACACGGCGACACGGAAATTCTTAAAAAATTAGGACACGGACACAGCTAGGACACGGCAATTAAAATAATAATTAATTATCAATACTTTTTTTTTTTTTGCTTAATTAATTCTCAATACTTTAATGTTACATAATTCCATAAAACAAAACAAATAACTCATTGTTCATCATCCATAAATAATAATTAATACACCATAAAAAAGAATCGTCATTGTTGCGTTTCTTTTCAAAAAAACAGAAGAAAAGAATCTTCACCTCACCACCAAGTCCAACTCTTCTACTGTTATGGAGGGACATAAGAAAAGAAAATAGAAAAAATAAATAAAAGCATTTGAAAACAAATGAAAAATATTTGCAAAAAGACTCGCCTTTGCAAAAGTTGGAGAAAAGGAGGAGCTGCTGCAAAGGAAGAAATGAAGTGAAGAGGTTGGCTGATACTTTTGTGAGATTCATTTAGATTTTAAAATTTATTTTTCCACTTTTTTTAAAACTATTTCAAATCAGTCCACTAAAGTTTCAAAAATCACGTTTAGACCCTTACTTTTATTTTCAAAATTTCAATCTGGTCCCTGCCGTGTCGGAGCCGTGTCTTGACCGTGTCGGAGCCGTTGATCGTGTCAAAGGCGTGTCGGAGGCGTGTCGGAGCCGTGTCGGCGTGTCGGCGTGTCCGACACTCCGACACTCCAGCATTTCGGAGTGTCCGTGCAACATAGCAGTTGGCAAACTGTCACCTCCAACTCGCGAGCTACCTAGTGCCTCAATAGCAGGGGGTTCGAAACCCGTTGTGTTGGAAGCATTTTGTGGCCATGGGCAAGCCGACCCCTAAAGGGGATTAATCTCACCCTTCAGGTGTGGGGACATCTCATGGTATTTACTATAAAAAAAAAACGAAGTAAAGTAGCTCCATATTTGGTAAATAATTATTTTAAAGTGTTGTTAATACAAAAAACAGTGCCAAAATTGTTTGATAAATTGTAATCTAAAAACTGTTGTAACTGTGAATAATAACTCAAATCGATATGATGTTGAAGTGTTATGCGCTAATTATGTGGTGGTAATGGAGGTGGTGAAAGATATGGAGGTGAAGATAGTTGAAAGAGGAGTGGTGGTGGGGATGGCGGTTGTGGAGGTGGAGGTCGTGTTGGTGGTAGAGGTGGAAGAGGATGAGGAGGTGGTGGTGGCTGCAACGGTGGTGGTAGAGGTGGTAGATTTGGATGTGGAGATGGAGGTGGTGTTATTTTTTTAAATGAATGATGGTATTTTGGGAATTAAAAAAAGTCATTAAAGGGTTATTTATATTTTTTTTGAAAGCAGCTTTGAAAAGCAACACAAAACATTCTTTTAAAATAATCGAGATATTTTATTTTTACCAAACACCTTAAATTGCTTAACTTTTAAGTGAAGCCGGTTTTGGAGAAAAAAACAATCCCAAACGGGGCCTTAATAAACAACTTCAATAAAAATTTAAAATCTAACACTCCTCAATCCAACTCATCTCAATTCAATTTCTCCTAATATGATTACAGATGACTAAACATGCCATTACTGTTTAATTGATGTATAAAAAAAAAGGCAAATTAAGTGTCAAAGATTTTTAGAATTTTGTCTTTAATGACTCAAGTATGAAAGATAAAAATTGAGCATGCCATCGAATTTCGGGAAATTTTCGAGTATGTGTTTTGGAACGGAATGCCTACCGAAACCCGTCCAGTTTAAAATATACACCGAGTCTATGAAACGTCAGTTATGGCCATCATACCCTACAGGCTACACCACGAGGTTAAAAAAGAAAGAAAAATGAATATGAATATTGGACACCATAAAATAAATAATTCATCGACATTGAATTTGCTTGATTGAAAAAAACGATATTACAAAAATTGAATTTTCCCCATGTTACCTTTTTGGTTAGACTTTCGGCCATTGCATTTAATATTACAAAGATTAATATCCGAATTGCATGTAATGTTTTGGCAGAATAAACCCCATCATTGTGACCCTTTCTGCATAAAAACTTATATGCCACAACTACATATAAAGACAACATGCTAAATGGTATTCCACAAAAGATTTACAGCAAAATACAGTAACTTGGTTATTTGATTCTTACATATGCGAACTGAGATTTTCCAGGGAAAAAAAAAAAGCACCAACACAGACCTGGAAATCTGGATCCCATCCCACATATACAGTGGAAACAATTGGATTACCAATGAAATGCAAAAAACGAAGGGAACCACATCATGGTAAGCATTTCGAAGAAGAAACGCATTACACATGAGAAAAAAGAGAACCTTCATAAATTAACAGCGGTGCGCACGTCATGTACTTTGATATATTGCACCATTTGATCACTCATGCTTTAGGTCCAGAACTGCTACTTTGCTTTCTTCAGGAGGGCCGATGTCATAAACTCAGCATCATCCCTGACAAAACTCCACCAAAGGTATGTAAGAGGTATGTTGATTGCATTCCAGAGAGCTAGCGCATCTATATAACCCCGGTAAGGTGGGAAGTCATATATCTCGAAGACCATGGCAAGGCCTCCTCCTGCCACCACCACCCACAACTTCCAGCGTGACGGATGTCGAGTAACACCAGCCCAAACTGCCCATGTAAGAAGCTGAGCAATGCCCATGGCCATGCACACTTTCATGTTCAAACCTGCAAAACTTGTATAAGCTCATTGTCCAAGGATTGAGTCCACTACTATGCCACAGCAAGTAGTGAACTAAAAGCAACAAAAACTATGGTTTGTCATTCAATGAATGGAGGTTTTTGGCAAATGTATTACCATAATCAAGTTTATAGAAGTTCAGGTATAGTATGTGTGTGGTCACGAATGCAATCAGCGGAGCAGAAACCATGACCCTGGCAGCCTCATCTCTCACATTAAAAGCTCGAAGTAATGCTAGAATGAGTGAGAATCCAAGTAGTGCTACAGCAGAAGAAATATCTAGCTTCTCTGTTAACTCCACATCTCTACATTGTACATAAAAAAAAGGTTAAAAACTGTCTGAAAATAATTAACATTACGTTTAACATGAACATATCAAAATTGTGTTCTTCCTCCCACTAGGCACAATCACTGCATTAATCGTGTATCAGTACTATAAGTTATAACATAGTTTTTCTGTTGCAATGTATCAAGTCAAGACAGAAAACAGAAGGTCTACCAATATTCTTTTGGCCAAAAGTTGAAATCATTCTTGATGTAAAGGAATTCAAAACCACTTACCGGCTGTGAAATACACCACTCCAAAACCTAGAGTTCATTGATAAGATCCCATAGATGTGCCACACGCCCGTATATTCGTAGTAAGTCCTCTTATTTGGATTCAAAGGCAATTTGTAGTATACAAGGATGAAAAAAGATATCCAACCATGAAACTGCATGGCAAGATTGAGAGCAGAAAGAGCAACAGCAACAGGTTCCTATGAACATGAAAACATGAGCAAGTTCATTCAAAATGATTAGACCATCATATACACAAGTAAAAATAGCTAAATCAGATGAATAACGAGAGAAAAACCTGGATGCCATAAACACGCTGAAATGGCCATTTTCCATGATACTTGACAGGCTTATCACCAAGTTTCTCTCTCTCTTCCTCCCTAGCAAGCATGCAGTGGTACCTGCAGTCACTGCGGCAGTCCCATTGTTTCCAGCGCAAATAAAGCGGTTCTTGCATGTACCATGGACCATCAATAGGTTTTCCATCAGATGAAAATTTACAGTGTTGAAAGCATTTCTCTCCTACACATCCAGATTTTTCACACTGCACCACACAAGACCTGAAAGCCCCATCAAAATCATAATGAATATTATTCTAACAGCCACGAGAAAGAGAACAGGACAAACGAAATCCTGTAGATATAAATTTTGTACTCATGAAATCACATCAAATAGCAGAACAAATTTACTCTATGTTCCTGGCATATAATTCCTGACACAACACTTTTATCTTTTTTCCTTCGAATAAATACCAGAGCATGCCAATTACTGATAATAATAGGTCACTAATCTTCATTAAAAAAATTAAATTTTTTTCCTAGCATTAAATGATTGTAGAATTTTCATCATTATCGTCATAAAGTAACAAAAACATCACATGTACAAAGACACCAATCGTTGTACGGAAATACGAAACCTTTTCCAGATTTTGGAGTTTTCGACCTCTAAAAGATGAAGACTTTATCGGATTATAACTAAAACCTAGCTTATCCGTCAAACAGCGAGAGCATTCTATCGAACTCAAATACTTAACTCAGTGAGTTCGATTATTATAGGATAAAGAAATCAAATACTACTGATACGAACTCGGGAAGACTCAAAGACAACGAAAGGGAAATTCCAATCAGTAAATTAGTTTTAAAATTAAACAGAAACATGTGAGAAAAAGGCATACTTGTAAATCGGATCAGCATCGCCAGCGCTAGCGTGAAGAGCAGGAATCAGAGAACAGAGTGCAGCGAGGAAGAGAATGCAACGAAGCGGAGCCATCTGATTCTGGGAAGCAGAAAGTCAACAGAGAAGGGGGTCTTCTAGAGGGTTCTAGAGCCGGCGAGGAATGTTCGTGTGGAGATGCGACTGGTTGCCTCCCACGGACTCGCAGAGCAGTTCTCAGAGAGAGAGAGAGAGAGAGAGAGAGAGAAGGAGAGAGCTTCACTGAGGACGGACTGAGTTAGTGAGCGAGTTGAGTTGAGTTTTGTTGTAGTGGTTTTGTTGGGCTTGGTTGGGGTGGTGAATCGAGGCGATGGGGCGGAGACCAGAATCTCGTGAGGGTCTCAACTCTTGGCGATTCTCGAGGAGACACGTGGGTGACACTGGACGTGCTGATGCTGTCTCTCCCTCTATTCTATTATCTCTCTCTCTCTCTCTCCACAGCTTTCTTTTTTATTTTCCTTTTCTTTTTCTAGTCTCTGTTTTGCTCGTGAAGAGCTGAAACATGAGACTGTATATGGTAAAAAATCGATCAATTTATTTATATTGAATTATTGTATGACCTAAAGCCAAGATTTTTTTTTCCTAATACGAAATTGAGTTTGTTTAATTTCACATTTCTTAAAATAGAAGGGAAAAAAAAAAAGGGTTTTGGAGCTAGCTCTGCCAGCCTGTTACAGATAGAGATACTTTGGTAGTTTCGCGCGTGGGGATGAAAGAGATTGTTCCCAAATTTTTTTTTACCGTTATCTCGCATTCCCATTTTGCCAAGAAGCAATCTGTTGGCGCTCCAAATCGCGCATGAATCTTCTACATCTTCCTTCAATCAGCCTCATATCTTGTTACTTGTTGTACCCGCCCGAGCTTTCCTATTGTATCCATTGATCGATACACAACCAAAATATTCTTTACACAATCTCTCGAGTAGAGAGCAGCAGGAACAGAGCAACAGCCATGACCTCTCTAACACTCCCTCTTCCCCCGACTCTCATCTCAACGCCCGCCCGTACAGTCAAACCGCAACTCGCGCTGTCCTCTCTCCGCCAATCACATCCCTTCCCACGCTTCTCACACTATCGTCTCCCGAAGCCGAAGCCGCAGCCGCCGCCGCCAAAGACCATCACCGCCGCCTCCTTCGCCTACGTGTCTGGGCCCGCCTCTGACCCGATTGTCAGCGAGCCCGACCCGAAAATCGATGAGCCGGACTCCAAGGGCCAGTCGCCGAGCGTGATTAGCTGGGGGCTCTTGTTGAGCCTTCTGCTCAAGCACAAACTCAGGCTCGCCATCTCGGCTTTCGCCCTCATTGGCTGCAGCGCTTGCACTCTCTCAATGCCCATATTTTCAGGTACTAACAGAACGAGAGAGAGAGAGAGAGAGAGAGAGAGAGAGAGAGAGAGAATTTCACTTCAAATTTTCATATTTTCTATATGTTTTGTTTGGTTGGCGAGAAAAAATGAATATAAAGAACGGAAAGAAATCGATGTATTTGACTTGTTTTTTGTTTAGGGCGGTTTTTCGAAGTACTCATTGGGAGGAGGCCAGAGCCATTGTGGAAACTGCTGAGTAAAGTTGGTGTTTTGTATGCTTTGGAGCCAATTTTAACAGTAATTTTCGTTGTTAACCTGAATACTATTTGGGAAAAGGTTATGTCCACACTCAGAGCTCAGATTTTCGGAAGGGTTTTGATTCAAAAGGTAAACTTCAGTTATTTCATTTGCAGTAGTGTTAATTAATACAAACTTGAACTCTCTCTCCTTAATTTGTGATACTGGTTTGTTCTTTTGTTCATCCTTGCAGGTCGAGTTTTTTGATCGTTACAAGGTATGTATGTTGACCTTTAATGTTATTATTTTAATTTTAAATTATGTGTGTTCAGGTCACGTTTTTATTTGAGGATTGTATATGATACCATCTATTTTCTACCTTTTGATTGAGTTGGATTTGCTCCATGTAGGTTGGTGAACTGACGGGGTTGTTAACATCCGATTTGGGTTCTATTAAAAGTGTTGTGAGCGAAAACATTTCCAGGGACCGTGGATTCAGGGCATTTACTGAGGCAAGCAACTCTACACCAAGTACAAGTGAGCTTTATGTTGCCTCCATTTATGCATGAGATACCTGGTTTTGATTATCATGAAATTCACTCAGTTTTCACCACCAGAGCACTAAAAGGTTTATTGATTTTCAGATTTACTTTACTGACATCATGTGATTGCTTCCAAATGTGTTTGTTACAATTATATGAATCAAATTGTTGTATTACAAAATGGAAATTAAGAAGTAACCCTATGCAGCAGAATCTTATTGGCGGATTCGTTTTCCATTTATCACTCATGTTCTCAAGTATACATCTCCATTTATCACTCTTTGTGCCTTATAGGTTATCGGGACAATATGCATACTATTTGCTTTGGCTCCCCAACTTGCACCAATCCTGGCTGTGCTGATGCTCACCGTGTCTATTTTAGTTGGTATTTATCTTATCTTCAAGACTGTTTTGAAATTGATATTGTATGCTTTTCCTCACATGAGGATGGTTGTGGATCTCTTCGTTTGCTTTCATTGTAGAAAATCTCACGGAACTATGGAGCTTTATAATTACTTTCATGATTGTTTTAAAATTGAGTCTTGCATAGGTTACAGTAGAAGTAACAAGCACCACGGTTGAATTATCATCATTTTTGTCATGTTTTAAGCTTCCTTTGGAAGTGGGGTAAAAGATACCAGAAATACAAGTCGGATTATTGACTTTCTGTTCTAAGATTTGGAATACTTTATACATCATAACCAGCTCCTAATTTGTGATATTTCACAAATAGTAGTTGTTTATATTAGTATCTGAAATTGCCAATTGTATCGGATTAGGTTCTTCACATCTTCCAATACTGCCAGTATTCGTCCTTTTGATGGTTGCCTAATGTTCATTGTAGCCTGTAGGTGTGTTGTTGAAACATTTTCTTTTCCCTGATTATGACTATTATCAATTTTCTGAAGCTGTATACAAAAGATCAACTGTGCCTGTTTTCAAGGCTTATGGATTAGCTCAAGCATCCATATCTGATTGTGTGACAGAAACATTTTCTGCCATACGCACTGTAAGTTTTTTGAAAATCTTGGCTACACGATAATTTCTTTATCAGCCACAGAAGTCAATCTTTGTCATTCAGAATTGAGTGTGGTTTAAGAGCGTGTGCACTTGATCATTATATTGGTAACGACATGCTGTTGCAGGTAAGATCCTTCGGTGGGGAAAAGCGCCAGATGTTAATGTTTGGCAGACAGGTAAAGTAATACAAGCTAGTGAATTTTTTCTTTTAGAGGAAAGCCATTCAATGCACTTAGCATCTTCTTCATGAGCTTGGCAGGTGCTAGCTTACCAGAGCAGTGGAATAAAGCTCGGGACTTTTAAATCCCTTAATGAATCTTTGACTAGAGTTGTTGTTTATATATCTCTAATGGCCTTATATTGTCTTGGAGGAAGCAAAGTGAAAGCGGTAAGCACTTGTGACCCTTCTAAAGCTTAATTCAGATTCAGTCCCTCATCTCCCATCATTTATTCATCCGTGTTCGCACTACCTCATCTTGTCAACAACCAATTGGGCAGAACATTTCATGGTTTCAGCTATGATTGATCTAAATTCATATTTTGCTAATTTTTTCCTGCTTGCAGGGTGAACTCTCTGTTGGAACTGTGGCTTCATTCATTGGTTACACGTTCACATTAACTTTCGCTGTGAGTCAGTTTCTTTTGTATGTATACCTTAGTACTATTTCCATCCTCTCAATGCTTTTTCTAAGTGTCTGAGCTAACTAGGTTCAAGGCCTGGTTAATACTTTTGGAGATCTTCGTGGAACTTTTGCTGCTGTGGAGAGGATTAACTCTGTTTTGTCTGGGGTAGAAATTGATGAATCCCTTGCTTATGGTTTAGAAAGGGAGATGCAACAAAAGAAATTACTTGATGAAAATTACAGATTGTTCCTCATTGATGGTTCAAGTGAGAAAAATCAGTCAGTAAATACACATTACATGTCAGCTCTGAAGTCAGCTAGTAACATTAGTCGCTTAGCTTGGTCTGGTGATGTTTGTCTTGAAGGTATGGATGCATTGTCTTTAAAGTACAGTGATTACCAACTTTTCTTTTTTTGTTTATTCCTCACTGTGGTTTTGGTTATAATATATACCATCTAATAAGCCCATGTAGTTATTAGCATGATCTGCTTGCTTTTCATGGGTTCTAATACCAATTGCGTTGTAAATTAAGTTGTCATGATGATTTTTATCGTTAGGGAGGAATTATCTCTGTATGATTTTGTATACATAGTGTTCCAATGTGCTAATGAGTAACCTGATTTTGTTATGCAGATGTGCATTTCTCTTATCCCTTGAGACCTGATGCTGAAATTTTAAATGGTCTAAATCTAACGCTAAAATGTGGAACTGTAACTGCTCTAGTGGGCCCAAGTGGTGCAGGAAAAAGTACTATTGTGCAGCTATTGGCACGTTTCTATGAGGTTTGCTTTTCTTCTCTTTATATGTTTGAGGCATCAATTTTGTTTTATTTGTCTTGAGCGGATGAAACCTATAAATAAGCTAAATGTCTGACTTCTGCAGCCAAATAGTGGTCGTATAACAGTTGCAGGAGAGGATGTCCGAACATTTGACAAGAGTGAATGGGCACAGATTGTCTCTTTAGTGAATCAAGTAATTTCTCAAATCCCCATACATCTGATATAACACTTTACGCTGTGGATAATTCTCACGTTATATTTTCTTACCCTTGGTTCTTCTCATACTTGATTACCTGAGCATCCAATTCTAGTGGTGAAAATACTTGTGCTGCAGATTGTAGACCACATGTAACCATCCAAGTTTCCTTGGATTGGTAGTTTCAGGTTCCTTTTGTCTTTCATTAGTTGTGGGGTGACAACTTGTGGTGTGTTCTTGACTGATTTTGGTCATTATACTACCCAATCAAGGAACTAACCTACGTTTTGCATACCTTTACTTTATGACTGCATATTGAGATTCTTTTATGAGGAATGTGCATCTATTTAGATCAATGATAGTTTCCCTAAAGCATTCTATGAACTTTTATTTTCTTATGTCCAAACTTGGTAGCCTTCCTTTTCCGGGTCCAAACATAGCTCAACTACATTTGATGCTTGAGCTTGGGGTGGTTTGGTGGTAGGACGAAGACTTAATGTTTGGTTGGGTAAGTCTAGTGAAATGCTTGCTCTTGGTTCAGTTGGGTATTGTTGTCAAACCTATCCAAACCCAAAACGAATATGAATATGAGCTAAGAGATACTGAATATTGATTATTCTTTGGAACCATTTTCTTCATTTATAAATGATACAGGAACCTGTTCTCTTTTCGGTGTCTGTTGGAGAAAATATTGCTTATGGGCTTCCAGATGATCATGTATCCAAGGATGACGTGATCAAGGCCGCAAAAGCAGCAAATGCACATGAATTTATTATTTCACTTCCACAGGTTGGTCGTCTTTCAAATATGTTGTGTTTACTGTGATTGTCCTGGGTTTTTTTTTTTATTTTAACGAAATGCTTATTTTGATTTTGAAGGGTTATGATACACTAGTTGGTGAACGTGGAGGCCTACTTAGTGGTGGCCAGAGGCAGGTATGAAAAATCAGTTGAGAGAGAGGGAGAAAGTTGGGGAGGAGGTGGCGAAACTTGATAGTTTTCTGTTCTTTTCTTCAATCTGCAGAGAGTCGCTATTGCAAGAGCTCTGCTTAAGAATGCCCCAATCCTGATACTTGACGAGGTAAAGCATTGTTTGCTTTTATTGCTTCTATACTCTAGTTCCAAACAACAAACTTGATTCCGATCCTGATATTGGTAACAAATGAATCTGAATACATCGAACTCTCGTCATTGTGCTTCCTTGTTGTTTTGAAAGCTCTTATTTTTAGCATTAGAATTTTCTAAGCCCAAACCCCGATTTAGGCTTCATTTGTTGAAGTTATTTTCCACAGGCCACCAGTGCATTGGATGCGATTAGTGAGCGCCTAGTCCAGGGTGCACTGAACCATCTGATGAAGCGAAGGACAACATTGGTGATTGCTCACCGATTAAGCACGGTTCAGAATGCCCATCAAATTGCACTGTGTTCTGATGGGAGGATAGCAGAACTTGGTACACACTCCGAATTATTAGCTAAGAAAGGTCAATATGCTTCATTGGTTGGCACTCAAAGGCTGGCATTTGAATGATTTGAAAAATGCTTAGACATTTCCCCAATGACGGAGCATACAAGTGAGTTGTACAACTAGACACTATACATAGTATCGCTGCTTCTCTGTTCTGGCAGCATATTTACTTCGATGCTGAGTTTTCATTTCATCATGCAGGGGACAGAAGTCACGGAACCATTTCTTAAAGCAAATGATGTTTATATAGTTGCAGAAAGAGAACGATAACAACACAGGAAATAGAAAAAAGAACATCATAAAATAGCTATAATTTTTGTTATCATCACTTGTTAAACAGTCAAATTCAGCTACATTTTAGTGTAAGGCTATGTAATACTCACATATATAAATTTTAATGATCATCATTAGAGGAATCAGTATAGATTCTGTATGCAACCCAACCCATATAGTGGGTAATTTTTTTGGGTAATTTTTTCGAAATTTAGAGAAAAAACGTGATTTTCAGTGTTGATTCGATCTCTATATATATTTCCTTTGGCTTTGATTATACAAAATTACTACAGAAAAAGGAATGATTGTCTCTCTTGAAACCACTAAGAACTAAGACAAGGAAATGATAGCATTGAGGTCGGCAAGGCATTCAGTGGGTAGGCCAAGGAAGGAGTTAATCAGAAAGTCATCAATAGGATCAACAGTTGCCACCCCAACCAATCTGCACTTTCCTTGTTCATCCAACCTCTCCCCTTTTCCACTTTTTATTGATCCTTTTGATTCTTCAGATGTCAAGACCGTTTTCACCAGCAGCGGAGGAGCCTTATAGATACTCCCTACAGAAAACCAGAACTTTGCCTTGAATTCAAGATCAACCTACAAACACAACAATACCAAATAAATTGGTCATGAAATGAATATATAGCTGAATTTGAAGGATGCCACAATGGTTTTTGTTGAAGCTTTTTGTTTTTGTTCGTTTTTTTACCTGGCCAGATTCTTGATTGATGCTCCCACTGAAGAGCTCGGGGACAATGTCAATCTTCAAAAATGGTGGCAATGGCAATCCCAAGAACCTTGTTGTTGCACTCTTCAATGGTGGGATGTAGAGTGTTTCGAGATCAAATGACACCGAAACTTCATCGCTCAAGTTGCTTTCTGCGACCTTTGCACCAGACCCAGTTCCTTTCCCACCTTCAGCATTGTATTCAAAGTCTGGATATATGGATATGCCAAGCTTGCAGGCACTCAAGGTCCTGAACTTAACAGAATAAAGTTTCGATTTTGGGTGTTGGGTTTGAGTGGCTGCAGTGATGGGAGCAAGTTCTTGTTGGTTTTGACTGTTGGAAGGGGAAGAGAAGGAGATGGTTTTTTTTATAGGCCTTTGCCTTTGTGTTGAGAATTTCCGAAGAACTGGAGGAGGATTTGAGTTGTTTATCCTGCACCCCATTTGGCGGGTACTTCTCGTGTCTTGTGAAGGTAGAATTAACTGAAAGCTAGTCCCTTTTCTTTTTAATAGTTTTTTTTCTGCCCCACTTTTTTATGTATTGCAAAACTTGAGGCTGGTTTTGAGTCTAAACCTTATCCTTTATGATGACTGGTTGTGCAATTGACACATGCATGGACAAGCGTCATCTGTTGGAGATTTGCTCTAGAAACACAACACCAATTTTGGTGACTGACCGCCCAAAGAAAAGAAAGAATAAATAAATAAATAACAAATTTGGTAATGGATGGATGCTCATGGCCCTGGTCAACTTATTATATCCGTTATGCAAATACCTTCAAGTTTATTTGGGATATAGAAAGATTAAAAGTCAAATCAAGCTTTTATTGATACTTAATTTTAATAGTTTTTGGTTATGATAAAATAATCATATTTTCTATGGGGCAAGCCAATAAATGATAATGGTAGACTGCTGTCTCCTAAAGTAGGGGTAGCAGAGCATAAATAATATGAGATGGTGTTTCTTTGCTAAATTAGTGAATTGAGTGTTGTGTTCCTCTCTATAAGACAGGTGATAATGCAGATATCTTCTTGAAAGCCCTTTAATTTGCCAGACCCAGACCCATTCATTCTAGCACTCACACTCCAAATCACTTGGCTTTAATTTATCCCGAAGAATAATAACCCAAACATGAAAATCGTTATTCATAGCCAAGAGAGGAGCCAAAAAAACAGAAATCTACAACCATTGGGATCAATAATTTACTATTCACAGATGAAACTGATATATAGGAAGAAAGAAGAAAAGAACAAAAATGCCCTCAATAGATATATATATCACAAGACTCGGAAAGCATTCTGTAAACAATTACTTTATACAAAAGGGCGAAGCTCCTTAGCCACAACTCAGCACTCTTCCTACCTACCGCTGAAAAACAAAATCAACTCACCATATCAGGAAAACATCAATCTCATCATACCACCTACTTGCAACCAATATGAAAAGTGGCACTAAACATCAGGAATCAGCTGAATGGGAACACATAGAGATGATACAACACATTAGCTCATAAACTTCACACGAGCCTCTTAATTTCTGCACACCATAATATTAATACTTCACCAGAAGCCTCCACCTTATCTGTTACTCTTCCTAACTACCAGTAAAATCCAAAATTCACTCTCCGTATCAGGAAGACACCTAATACCCCCCCAGCAACTTGAAACTGACATGAAAATTGGCACTAAGCATTAGGAATCAGCTGAATGGAGGCATGTGGACTTGATACCATATAGAGGCTCAAAAACTTTACATGAGCGCCTTGATTTCTGCAAACCATAATATTTCATCACGACCCCCTCCACCTTATCTTTTACTGTTTCAGGTCCACACAATTAACAGACAAGAGAAGATCTAAGAGAAGTAGGAAGATGTGTGCATGACGACCAACGAATGATTGATTCGGTCACCATGAAATCTAGTTGTTCACGCTCACCAAGTCCGATTGTACGGTTCCTCTTGCTGTGAATAGCTGACGTCCTGGATCCAATTGTTCCACCTGTCCTTTTAGCTTCCACTGGTTTGTTAACCATTTCTCTAGCTTCAAGTCCAAATGAAAGGGAATTTGGCAATAAGAGCAGCTTCCCTGCGATTGTCTCTGCATCACAATACATTGATACGATTGAGATGGGATTTCTATGATACTGGTGCAGGGAGCAGGAAAAAGTAACTCAAAATACCTCCATGAATTGCGTCTACTCTGGAAATGCTGGCTGAGAACTCTAACGCACAATTACTTTCCTCAACCAAAGAGCCAGGGCTGAAGAACGCAAAGCTTGGCATTGAGGGAACAGGCGAGGAGAATTCCAAACCATTAGAATCACCATTGCCGCAGAATGAAAACCCACTGGATGCTTTGCATGGAGTAAATGATTCTGCCATGAAAGAAGAAAAAGATGACCTGCAAGTAAATGCAGGTGACTGGGCATCACATATACTAGGTGATCCAGTCCCAAAGCTGATGTCCCGACTCCTGGACATAAATGAGGTAGAGAATGAGCTACCATTGTCACAGCCTACACTTTCACATTGACTCAGTTGACTACTCATCCAAGGATGATCTACAATAGGAAAGTTCACAAAGACCACAGAGTAATTAGATAATGAGTTATTTTTTAAAAAAACAGAGTAATTATATAATGAGTTAAAACAAGAAACAAGAAACATAAGGGTTGCATCTCTTGGACTTGAAGCCTACTAGATTAGTCAAGAACACAGATAAACTGCATTACTTCGCCAGTCAAACACAGAGTGCAGAGTTAAGAAAAGTCATTGATGCAAAATCTGTCCATAATAATATTATGTTGCTTTCTCAGAAGAACTACAGTGTGTAGATAAATAGCAAGGATCAAAGGTCTATTTGACTCCAATCTTGTATCAATTTATAACCACTATATTTTTGCATGTATTCATGAATCACCACAAAAAATGACAAGTATCTTTATATAAGCATTAACCTAAGAGTAGGCCTTCTCCAAAGTTCCAATCCCTCTACCAACCATCTTTTGTTAATGTTACAGTCAATATAAATGGGTAATTCATTTGGTTCTTCTAATAAAGATCATCTTAGAGAATTTGATAATATATTAACAATCATCCAATTATTACCTTCCACATTCCAAATATGCCAACCAGAATACAAAAATGGGACGTCCGAATTTGACAGTTACAGCATTTCAGTAAACCTTGTGTGTGTGCACGTGGTCGCATTTGACCTACCTAAAACCTGCTGAGCAGTGAGCCTTCGTGAAGCATCTGTACAGAGCATTCCTCTAATCAGATCCTTAGCTGATTCAGTAATGCAATCCCAGCGATCAGATGGGAACCTCAGATCAGCTGTCCTAACAGCATCAAATATCCGTGATTTTGTCTTTCCCCAAAATGGTGGCATTCCACTTAGAAGAATGTAAAGAATAACCCCCGCACTCCAAACATCCGCAGCCTGGTTATAGCTCCCTGCAAGTACCTCAGGAGCTATATAAAATGGACTGCCTACTAACCCATGCAAACTTTCCCCTGCTTCAACCAAAATATTGTCAAACATCTGACTGAACTCAAAGTTTGCAGAAAATTTAAATACAAAACAAAAAAAGCAAATCATCAAAAAGTAAAGAAGTATGGAAGTACCAGGCTTGATGTACGTTGCAAGACCAAAATCTGCCAATTTAATTGGAGATGAGGAGGCTTTTGTGGCCAATAGGATGTTCTCTGGCTTCAAATCTCTATGAACAACCCCATTTTCATGACAATATAAAACTACCTGAATCAGATGCCTAAAGAGAACCCTGGCATCAGACTCAGAGAATCTTCCATGCTTCTCTAACTGGTGGAAAAGCTCCCCTCCTGCACAAAGCTCCATCACCAAATGAACATACTCTTCCTCCTCATACACCGCCTTGAGATCTACAACATTTGGGTGTCCAGATAACCTGGTCATAATTTCAATCTCAAGCTTGATGCTTCGCACATCATCTGAGGTCACTAATCGATCTTTAGCAATTGATTTGCATGCCAACACCTCTCCGGTCAACTTATCTGTGCAGGCCCTAATAACACCAAACTGCCCCCAACCTAATTGCTCTCCAAGAATGTACCGATCTTTTAGATTTGCGGTCTGGTTTGCATCCAAAACGGAGGAAGTCAAGCTTTGGACTTCGTAACAATTGCATGGGCGTGTTGATGGTGCACTGCTGCTGTTGCTCTTGGCAACAGCCATACCAGTATTCTGCTCCCCCAACCACCCAGAATATTATTCACAAGCTTGGTCCACAAGTTTCTATTTTCACGGCTTTGTGTGGCTTATTTCAAAACTTTTTATTCCAACAGAAGAAAAATTTGAAGTTTGAAGTCAATATCTCGATTCTTTTGCTTGCACAGGTATTCCCTGGATTCAGAATCAGAAGAGAAGCTTCTTCCAAAGTAGTAATTAAGGTTGCCAACGATGCTTCTAGAACTTAAACCATCAGAACAACAAAAGCTCAAACTTTCAACGGGGAACTCCTTTTCAACGTGACTGGATCACGTGGATCTGGGTGGAAATCAAACTGTAAGAATTAAGAAAATTCAGTCTCACGCATTAAATTCAAAACTAAAAGCAATTATAAACAATACCCATTGGAGCAAATTCTATTTAGCGGAAAAACTATCTCTTTGCTTTCTACTAACATTTTCTTTCGTTTGGGCCTTGTCAACTTTCAAAATCAAGGACAAAGCAGAATGCAAATTCAATTTAGACACAAATCTCCCACTTTTAACACACCACCCAAAAATAGAAACAAAAACAAAAAAAAGTATCGCCACGCTTATGAACAGATCAATCAAGAATCTCCAGTAACAAGCTCTAGTCATCTGCAAACAAGCACAATTTTCCTTATCCACCTCGCAAAAGCAGAAGCACCCAAACCCATCACCCTAAAAAGTCCCCAACTTTCACGAACAAAACCCAAATTCAACTCAAGCCCTCCAATTTCAGTTGAAAACAAATCGACCCAGATCCATATTTTTAAGTAGTTACAAGCGAACCCACAACCCCAACTTTACACACACTCAAACAGATACAGAGAGACACAGAGAGAAAGAGAAAGAGAGATGGAAACGTACCTGTTTAAAGAGAGAGAAACCAAAAAGAAAAGGCAAAGACGAAGGAGTCCGTTGGAGCAGTCGTTGAGTTGAGCTCCGCAAGACAGAACTGTCCTGTCCTGTGGGCTGAGCTCTCTCTCCTTGGCTTTGGCTTCCTCCGAGTGCGCTTTAAACTCTTATTGCCTACGATGTTTGGCTCTCCCCCTTGTTTATTTACTTCTACTCTACTGTCTCATCAATATTGGCAATTTGCCTTGTTTTTTTTATCTTCTTCTTTTATATAATTTTTTTTCAAATACGGGTCTCTCTACTCGCTGGCTTAATTAAAATACCGCGTACTCGCTTTTCCTAACGACTTTCCTTTTTTCTTTACCACATCAAAAGAGGAAACAAAACTAACTTTCCTTTCCGAGAAACTTGTGACAATTTGAACATATACACACACTTCAATCCAATTGTACCGAGGAAAATACAAAGTAAAAATAAAACTAAGTTCTGATATGAGGTTAACTTATAACCAAATCATTTTAATAGCAGATTTTAATGTCGAGAATAACTAAACAGTTGGTGAGAAATTATCTTGGCAACAAGAAACAACGTGCATGCAAGTTTTGACTTCATGCCTACTTCATTATCTTCTTGTATGGACGTCATCAACTCTGAAACCTTCTTCTTCTTCTTCTTCTTCTTCTTCTTCTTTTTTCTTCTTGTTTCTGTTTTCTGTTATTTTCGATGAGAGAAAAATAAAGAGGTTGTTGGGAACACATATGTAGAAATGTTTCTCTTCTAGAAGCTGAAAACGACAACTTGTTAAGAGAGATAGAATTGACAAATGATGAAAATACATAATATAAGTTTTTATGGACTTTTCCTTAATTTGGTAAAAACCCAAATGACAAACCTATGATACGGTGTATCAAACTACTTGGGCTTTTAGAAGTTGAGACAGTCAATGTTTTTTCTGTTCTTATCCGCCAAATGCAAACGAAATCTACCTTCATTTGTCTTCATCTTAGGAATATGACCCCTTTAGCCTTTGATGAGGTGAACTTTTGAGACCAAAATGGAAAGTGCATGGCTTTGATGAGGTGAACTTTTGATGTATAATATTATATGGACTAGTTCTAAAGAATATACTAACTAGCAATATTAATGTTTTATCTTACTATATTGTATGACATGTGACCACATATCTCAAATAGTGTGATACTTTACAGATATGGGCTTAGCGAAGTTGGTTAGATCGGATGTTCTCCTCACTATGAACTCAAGTTAAAATTCTCATCACCGTAATTTAAATTAAATTAAAATAGACTATCGTTTGTAGATATTATATATATAAAAAAAACACTATAAGTTAAGTATAATCGACAATTTAATCCACATATTCAAAGTTTAAATTAAAGAATTAATGAGTTGGTAGAGGGAGAGGGCAAAGGCCCTAAAAATTCATGAGTGATTTGATGTGGATTGTTTGGAAACAATATGGCAAATACATGCGTTTATGAATTCACATTTTTTTAGTTAGTTTACTTATCTAATTTTGCTATATATAAGATTTGGAACATAACGAAGAAAACCTAAATTTACTTACTTTATCTAAAACCTAAATTTACTATAACGAAGAAAACAGAAAGTATGAAACGCGATGCCCAAGTCATTTTTATATTTTCACTAATTCTTTTGGCATAAGGGCCTGATATCTTTTTATTTTATTTTTTGGCAAATTTCTTAGAGGATGAGAATGATATCCTCAAAATTGCTCGGGTCGGGTGTCTAAAAAGACGAAGAAAACCCTATTATGACAGGGCATTTAAGTAATTCGACGTTCTCGTACACATGACGCAATTCCAGTTTTGTACATCGCCTCCCTCCCTACCGAGAGGGAGAGAGACTGAAGAGACTGAGAGACAGAAGAGAGTCTCGCAAATCAAAACCCCTCCTCCAAATTACGATAATTAAATTAGGGTTTGTGAAATTCAAATCTCCTAATCCCTCACCCAGAGAGAGAGAGAGAGAGAGAGGAATTTTGGGTTTCCGATTCTCTCCAACTCCATTATCAGATTCCAATCGACCAATCCATCCAATCAATATTGAAAATCTTTAAACAACACACACACACACACAAAAAGGGGGAAAATCGAAGCTTTGAGTTCAAGTCTAGCTACAGGGAGATTCAAATTCGTAGCTAATGGATGTAGATGGAGGGGGCAACAAACGGGTCTTCCACAGATTAGGCGGCCCCCAATCCGACCCATCCAAGAACCAGAAGGTATGCTACCATTGGAGGGCAGGCAAGTGCAATCGCCACCCTTGCCCTTTCCTCCACAGAGAGCTACAGCCACCACCGTCACAACAAGGTCTCAACGGAACGGCGTCGTCTAAGCGCCATCACGCCTTTTCTGCCACCACCGACGGTCCATCGGCTCGGAACCGGGGTCCAAATAACTTCAATGGCGGGGCTTCTTCGACGTGGGGCCGCACTGGAGGGACTAGAGTCTTTGTTAGGAAGATGGAGAAAGTCTGTAATTATTGGGTTCAGGGGAATTGTAGCTATGGGGATAAGTGTAAGTTCTTGCATTGTTGGAGTATGGGGGATAGCTTCAGCTTATTGACACAGCTTGATGGGCATCAGAAGGTGATTAGATTATATAACTCGGGTTGTCATTGTTTTTATGGGGTTACTCTTTCGTACTTTTGGCCTTTAATTGGTCTTTATGTTTTGTCAACTGATGTGGTTTCATGTGTTTTTCGTGAACAGGTCGTTAGTGGGATTGCACTGCCGTCTGGCTCTGATAAGCTTTATACTGGGAGTAAGGATCAGACTGTGAGGGTTTGGGATTGCCAATCTGGTCAGGTAGTCATTCACTTTTGGGCAACACCAATTTTCAATTCTATGTTTGGTTCCTAAGAATTTATAGTTAAGTAAGATATAGTTCTGTTCCCTTTCTATTTGGTAGCTGAAAGTTCAATCTTTAATTGGAATGGGCAAAAGAACTCCTGTAGCTTATCCCATTTATAAACTTTAGATGAGGGCTTAGTTTAGTTGATTTGTAAGCACTGGACACGGGAATTTCCTACCAATCATGATTTTAAGGATGTCATCCCCTGATAGGAATGTGAAAATTGTAATGCCAGGTAGTATCTCTGTAACGAAAGTAGAAATTAATCAACAACACTAAAATGCAGCTGACCACAGTACTTGTCAAATTGTAGTCAAATTATTGGAGAGATTACTTCAGCGAGTAAAGTGTGTGGACTTATGAGTGGCAATGATAAAAACTGCAGAAGGGAAACATGGCTTTTATTATGGGATGTCTAGAAGGGTCTTGAGAGATTTTATGGGGAGAACTGGAGAGCTTTCTAGAATTATTTTTTTCTCATGTCTCAATTATTGGCCTTTTGTTTTCTTAATCACCAGTTCATTGTTCTCAGTTTAGATAGTTGGATAATATTTTTCACATGTCTCATTGTCAATCCAGAGGGGTAGGAAAATAATTCATGTGCTTGTATTTGTTTATTTTGCAGTGCCTGGGAGTAATTAATCTTGGCGGTGAAGTAGGTTGTATGATCAGTGAAGGTCCTTGGGTATTTGTTGGTATACCAGATGTTGTAAAGGTAGGCAGGACGAATCTCCTAAAAATTAAGCTTATATCAGCAGACTTTAATGATATTTTGCCTCATTCGGTTGTGGATATGGTTTTGTAGGCATGGAACACCCAAACTAACTCTGAACTGAGTCTGAGTGGGCCTGTAGGACAAGTTTATGCCCTGGTTGTGGGTAATGACCTGCTCTTTGCTGGTACGCAGGTAATTCCTTGACCACTTTTATGGTTTAATTTTATGTTTGGTTCCTCTCCTCGTTAGGGCTTTCAGCTGTGAGTATTTCTGTGCTCACAGCAGCATCATTGTGTGAACCATCCAATTATAGACCATATTGAGGGAGCACGCTGGTTTTTATTTATTTTTATAATAATATTTAAATCTTGAAAAAAGCAGATTGCATCCCATTGTGGAAGGCGCTTGCATCTACTACTTCCTCCATTGCTTCCTCTCCATTTTCCTTTGTGCATGCATGTGTGGAATCAGCATTTTTCATATATTAAAATTTAGCCAAAATTTTCTTTTGATGCAGGATGGTTCTATATTGGCATGGAAATTTAATGCTGTTACTAATTGCTTCGAACCAGCTGCATCGTTGAAAGGTCACACTCTTGCAGTTGTTTCATTAGTAGTTGGAGCAAATAGGCTTTACTCTGGTTCAATGGACCATTCTATAAGGGTAAGTTGGATTTAGTATCATACGTATTCTGCAATAAGCATAAACGCTTGCTGGTGGAAGACTCGTGAAGACCTTTAATTGCTCCACAAGTGTAGTTCAGTCATGTCATGCTCATGTGGTATTCTTTTAGGTTTGGAGCCTGGAAACATTGCAGTGTATACAAACGCTAACAGAGCATACTTCAGTTGTGATGTCTGTTCTTTGCTGGGATCAGTTTCTTTTATCATGTTCTTTGGATCAACAATTAAAGGTTTGTCTCACTTCTATGATTTATAAGGATTTTTGTGGCTGTGTATGTGTAACTGTGTATTGCGCTAGGACTGTAAACTTATTTAGTTCCAATTGTTTGGTTTGTGAAGGTCTGGGTTGCGACTCAAAGTGGAAACTTGGAAGTAACATATACTCACAAGGAAGAACACGTATGTTGTTTATGTTTCAATATATGTCTTCATTATTCGGTTATATTGCTATTCCTGCATTGATTAAGAACAAGATAGGCATTTTTAAGTTTCCCCGGAGGAATATTGAAGGCTGAAACTCCATGGCCTACCATTTAGAAGCTCTAATGCAAGTTTTGTTTGTTTAGCAAATTATGTTTATTTAGAATTATGTAGTCATCTTTGTTACTGTGTTATGCGGGTAGTTTGATTTGAAATCCGTAGTCATAAGTTTTATTCCCCACTATAAAGTCTTTCACCTAGTGCTTAATTTTCAGTTTCCTGGACCTGTTATCATAAGTTCTATTCCCCACTATAAAGTCTTTCACCTAGTACCTAATTTTCAGTTTCCTGGACCTGTTATCATTATAGGTTATCTATGAATTTCAATTCCCGACATGAAATATCAAGTCTTTAATGCTTGTGACCTTGCTGTAGGGTTTGATTACACTGTGCGGGATGCATGATTCAGAAGCCAAGCCCGTCTTGCTGTGCGCTTGCAATGACAACACTGTCCGAGTCTATGATTTGCCAGCGTGAGATTTCAACACTCTCTCTCTGCCCTAGTTCTTTTGCTTTTCATTTTTAGGTAACATATTTTTCAAGCATCTTACTTTGCTCTAATTGTTTTCTTTGGTTCTATTATATGGTCTAGGTTTTCCGAGAGGGGTAAAATTTTTTCAAAAGAGGAGATAAGATCAATCCAGGTAGGCCCTGGTGGCTTGTTTTTCACGGGTGATGGAACCGGTCAAGTGAAAGTATGGAAATGGGTGGCCGACCTGGCTTCAACTGCCTAAGGAGGGAGATTATTTATACGGGCCACAATGTATTATTAATTTTTTTCTTTCTTGATTTTCATTTTTCTGGGGTTCATTTGTAAGTGTAGGTCCGAGGAAGAGATTATGCTTCTTTTTTATTTTCTTTTTTGGGGTCAAGACTGATATGATGGGTTGGGGAGCTTTTGGATTTATAGAGGTAGGAGTTAGTCGCATCAGCAGCAGCACTGTTCGCAGTCCGCCCTTTACTGTGTGCCATGGACGTAAAGAAAGCATCTTGGCCCATGCAAAGTTGCGACTGACTGCGGGAGAAATCTCCTTAGAGAGCGAGCTTTATGGATCATCTGTATGCGTTAATGTTTTAGACTTTGGAGTGTAAAAGCAGGACAAATTTTCTCTGGTCGTCTTTTAAAAATAAATAAATAAAAGTTAGCACATTGACAAGTCCATTTTACTTCGATGAGTTTGTGGGCTCTAAAAGATAATGTAATTTTTATTTTTTTGGTCATGGTATATATTTTGTGTACTGTTACTTTTTATTTGGACTAAAAGCATATTCGTATATTCTGTAAACGCAGAGGACTATACATGTATTTCCTTTAATTTGTTTTTTGTTTGTGGGCCAAAGGTTGAAATCAAAGGTCGGCAACCACATGTGCATGTGCATGTGCAGCCTTCTTACCTTGTCTAGGGAGAAATCATGGGCCAAGTTGTTCTGTTGCACTTGTAGACACGTGCCTAACTTCATGTTTATATTGTTGCATAATTCCCACCCACACGGTGCCCACCCCAGAATCCGAGTCAACCTCAGCCAATGGCATCCTTAATACCTACTAAAAGTCAGCTCTAACGAGTAGGTGAGAGAAGGTTGCATTCAGTGAGTAGGTAAGAGTTTGAGCCCAAAAATTTATAGGATAAGGGGACCCCAAGCATTTAGGGTTTATTTTTTTCTTGCTATTTCTTCAAGTATCAAGTAGAATCCAAGTCTCTTCATAAATAAATAAAAATTGTAGAATCCAAGTCCACGTGGGAGCATGACTCATTTTTGTATGGTGGTACCAACTCTCTTCGCCATGCTTTCTTTACCAAATAATACATCCGTCCTTGGTTATTTAAATTTGAATCCACTTTGTAACCAAAAAAATTTGAATCCACTTTGAAATGGCCCATGTCATTAACTAGCCTTTGGTCTTTCTCTATCGTTGTTTGGATAACGATGATGATATATATATTTGTGATTAGCTTGATACCTAATTCATACATAGCTTTGTTGTGTATTTATTGGCCCGTTATAAAAGTCTTTTATAACTATATTCTTATCGTTTCTATAAAATAAATAAAAGAAAAGGATATGCCAGTTGGTTTAGTCGGTGTGTGTTCACATCTTGCACCTTAAATTTGTCCCCCCTTGAATAGTTTAAAATATCACGTTGTTTAAAAGGAGGGCTCTAAACCTAACCTATTTTTAAGAAATAAGACTAAGATGTATAGAGTTTGACTCAAAATGTTACGATTTGATTTGTGATATTTATTAAGTGGATTAAGTTACACTCATCAATGGGCCATCCCTAATTAAGAGTGGTGAGAAAAGTAATGTCCAAATTTATTGGGTAGTTGATGATGACGAGATGCAACTACGACTACACGAAATTTATTTATTTTTTCTTTTTTCCCTCCTTAGGTATATATATTATATCCAACCGTCCTTTTACATTTGAATTGAATATCCCTTTGGGTAGTAATTTAAAAGCTCTGGCATGTATCAATACGTCATTGCATATGGGGACTTTGAATTGAACCCTCAGGTTTCTATCTTTGCTCACCTTCGACACCTTCGACGGTGTGCGGGTTTCTATCTTTGCTCATCTTCGACGGTGTGTAGGTATTTAGGAGGCAAATGGGCAGACTTTGACTCGGGTTGTTGCAATTTGTGATATTTATCAAGTTGATTGGATAACACTCATCCATGGATATTGGGCGAGATGAGTGTTTATGTTACCCTAATTAAAAAGATATTGGGTAGTTAATGATCACGACATCCAACTATATCTGGAAGAAATTTCTTCTTTTCTCCGTGTATACCCAAGAAAAAGATTAGCGCCACGCATCCAAAGTCAACCAACACAACCACAAGTCCACAGAGGTTACAAATAATAATAAAAAAAATACTATTAATATTTATTATGGTTTAATTCATACAATGGCACTTATTCAACAATGCCTTGTTAACGGATAATGTTCTCGCCGACCTTTCTAATAAGAAATTGGATAAGGTAAAAACTTGTAGTAGCTCTCTCAACTTTACAAATTAAACATGACTTTTATGGCATTTCCTCCACGCGCGCTCGTTTCGAAGGCTTCTTCAATCTCCTTCTGGGAGAATCCGAAACGGTGCGTTATGAGGGGCTTCACATCGATCTTGCCGGTTCTCAAAAACTCGAGGCACAGCGGCCATGTGTTCTTGTACCGGAATATTCCAACCACATCAACTTCCCTGTGTCAGAGAAAACACATTTATCAGACACGACACCCTCACCATCCACTAGGCCTAATAAACTAGTTTACTTGTCGTTATTAGGAGGGATTAAACAAAAGTCATTTACTATTAATTAATTACCTCGCAGCGGCAGGGGTGAGGGGGACAGTCATGACGCCGTGACCCATGCCCACGAGGCAGACTTTGCCGCCCGGACGGGTGGCGCTGAGGGCCGTTGACATAGTTTTATTAAAACCCACGCAGTCAAAGCTCACATCTACTCCACCTTTCATGGCCTTACTTATCTTAGAAACTTCATCTTCTAAATCCTGTTGAGATAAATTTAAATTAAGAATTAAATAAATGGTTTTCAAAATCAAATCTATGAATTTTCAAATAAACTTGGACGGTGGCAAAGATAGAAACCTGAGGGTTTGTTGTGACTTTGACGGCGTCATCCGCGCCGAGAGACTTTGCAAGGGATAAGCGCTCATCATCCACATCCACAATGACAATTCTAGCTGCCCCAAAAGCACGAGCAGAGAGCACCGACACAAGCCCGATTGGCCCCGCTCCGATCACCAGGACGTTTGTTTCTGGGCCGATGTTGGCTCGCCGACAGGCATGAACACCAACACTCAGAGGCTCGCACATGGCGCCTTCCTCCAAACTCACATTCTCCGGGAGCTTGAAGCACAGATCTGCAGGGTGCACAATCTGAACCCAAAACCGAAAAAGAAAAAAATGCCCATCAATAACTGGCTCCAGTTTGGTACAGAGATCATAGAAAGATGAAAACTTTCTGGGTCGGTTTTTGTTACCTGATTTGCCAATGAGCCGTGGACTGGTGGGGTGGCGAAGAACTTCATGTCTGGGCATAGATTGTATCGCCCGCCCTTGCACTGCTCGCATCTCCAGCAGCTGATGCCGGGCTCTAGAGCCACGCGATCTCCGGGCACCAGATTCTTCACCATGCTACCAACTTCGTCAACGATCCCAGCACATTCATGCCCAATTACCATTGGCTCTTGAACAACAAAGTCTGCACATTTCATGGTCTGAAAAATGGCCAAAAAAAAGAAAAGAATTAAAACAGGAGAACAAGTACTGATCTGTTGGATAAAACCAAATTTTGGTTCAAAACCATATGGGTTTTCAAAACCAAACCAAAACGGAACAATGAATATGCATCAGATTCAGAACCAGGGGAAAAAAGACAGGAGAGGGAGGCGAACCTTAAGGTAGTGGACATCACTTCCGCATATCCCAACAGCCTTTATCTTGACTCTGACATCATTGGGACCTAAAAATTTAGAAATCCCAAGAAAAAAAAAGGAAACAGAACGTTAGGCAGGAGCATCATTGAGAAGAATTTGTGAAAGAATGTCATACATGTACAAGGTTTTGATAACATAAACAGAGATCAAAATCATACCAACAGTGGGGATCTTGAAAGGTTGAATCTTGAGGGTGTTCACACCCACAAGCCAAGCAGCCATGTTTTCTTGTTCAACATGGGCTTCTAGAACCCCTCCCTGAGAAGACATCCCTCCCTTACCCATTTTTTGCTTGCTCTGTTTTGTGGTTGAAAGAAAAGAGAAGAGAAACGAGAGAATCTGGGCGTTTGAAAGGCAAGAAATTGAAGGAAAGAGAAGAAGGAAAGAGAAGAACTTGAAAAACAAAGAGAGAGAGAGAACGGGTGTATGAAGGCCTGAAGGTAAGAAAGACAAACGATGAGTACTTTCTGAATGAGCAGAGTGTGTCTACGATGTGGTATTTATATTAGTTTTTGGAAAAGGGTGAGGAGAGGAACAAGAGATGTCGATGGAGAAAAATACTATGATTTGGTCAAGTTGGTTGCGGTCACAGCGAATGATATCTGAGCACATTTTTTTTAATATTTTTTTATTTATTTATTTATTTATTTTATATCCAGGAAAAATCCAGAAATGAAGTATTTATCTAATTCGGAATTTTGTACGTGGGTGATTTGTTCTCATCTCATGCACGGTGTTGCCTACCCTGCTTGTAATCACCCATCTGTTACAATCACACTTTTGAATATCTTCTTCTTTTTTTTCCTTTTTCTTTTTTTTCGCTTTTGCTTTGTTTTTTTTTGTTTCTTTTGGGTTTTTAGGTTTGGCTTGCAATGGCTGGGTATATTCTTAGCTTAATTTCTCACGCCTCAAACACCAGTAACTAAGTTTTCTACATTACACAAATTTCGGGATAGAATTTCGGACTTGGAAGTATCCGAATAAAAGTATGCCTAAAAATTGGGAACCGTCAACGGCCATTATGAATTGGTGAATGGATGCCACGACATGCACAGTCAGATTCACGTAGACAGACCGTCCGCATTATCCTGTCTATGGTCCACATTTAATGCTGACTAATAAGTACTAGAATAATGAGTCTAGAGCAAGTTGAGATTATTACCTAATTTCTTATTTTAGATCGTAATCACTATGTAATTATCTTATTCATCTAAAGTTGAATATCAAATATCGAGAATGTTATCTATTTCATTATCAAACAAAGGGGAACGCATGGTTATTTGATTATCAAATATGGGGAACGCCAGCTACGTTCTCTTTGTATCTTCTTCTTTTACTTTATTCTTTTCGGTTTTATCTTTCAATTCTTCAATGTTACATACAATCAAAACAACGAGTCGTACAAAAATGTCAACTAAGTTGCCGTTGTTTTGCCATTTATAAACAATATCTTATGTTAGAGTTGGGAGCTTCTCTAATGGAGATATTTGTGTTAAGGACTAGGTAAGGAATTACATGTTAGTGCATTAAATTGTTATTTTTTTAAATATGTACCTTACAGGGATTCATTAGTTGAGATTAAAGTCTTTATCCTCTCAACGAAAAAAATAATAAAGTCTTTATCCAGTTCCTAACACAAAATCATTCCCGTTAGCGTTAGGTTAGGGTTTAATCGGAACATTAATTTATTTTTAATTTTTTAAAATTCTTAACCAATCTTTAACATAAAATCTTTCCCGTGAAGTTAGGGTTTAATCGAAACATTGATTTTTTTATTTCATAAAAATTAAATGACTAAATATTCCCTTATTTGGTTGGTTTTTCTTTAGAGATGACGTTGGATGGATAGCCTAAAAGATAGATAATTAATTTGGATAAGTGCACCGAGTTAGAAGGTGGGAATCAGAAGGTAGAATAGGAAAGTATAAAAGAGAACGTTAGTTGTTGTTAATTTTCTCCATTAACTATTTACTGAATAAAATAATTCACCAATCAACCCTTTTTAACTGTATCAAAATGATATCACGCGTGTGATTTATCAAATCCACAAATTAATGTTTCTAAAAAGAGAAGAAGAATAATTTAATTAGTAACATAATTACCCCCCTAATCATCCAATAAAATAAAGCTGAAATGTCATTTAGATGGGCTCTCTCTGTTGCCAGCCTTAGAAGTTAGGCGGGTTCTCTGTTGCCAGCCCTGGGTATCTGGCACTGACTAATTTCCACGTCAGACGAATGGTGGGATGAATTTGGGACGTTGGCTGGAAGAAATGTCGCATACAGATACAGATGATGCAGTTTAAAGTTTTTAAAGTGCAGTTGTATGTTTGTGTGAAAAAAATGAGGGACGGAGGAGAGAGAGTCGTGGTACGGATTATAATTGGATCCCAATATAGAGGATAATAATTGAACGCCACGACATATACAGTCAGCTTCGCGTAGGAGACAACTGTCTCTTAGATAAAATAAAACAAGTATATTCTCCTGGGACCAGTCACTTTGATGAAATTTTGGGACATTTCTCATCAACTTATACTTTTTCCCACAAATATCTATGTTGTAACTTGTCTTGAGTGAAAACTGTTTATGAGAAGAGTTAACCAAGAATGATGAGACTCTTCAAGTGGAAATGCAACTTTCTCTAACAGGATCGGGGGTTGGATGGAAGGGGTTGGAGTCACTGTCCCGATCAACTATTCTGATAAGCTATTCCGATTAATTAGTCTAACTCACCTATATTGAATAAATTTGTCAAATTCAGCACAAAAATCAAACTGAAAATTCAAGTAGAAGCACAAAAATCAACAATGCTGACTATGTTTAAGATAAGATATGGGGTTATGCCGTTATTGTTAGTTTTTTTTTTTCAATGACTTTTTTGGGTTGATTTTTATTTTATTTTTGACTCGGTCTATTTTTCTCGCTTATATAAGGCATAGAATAGTCACCAAGCTGACTTGCATCTCCATCAGCAGCTTCCCAAAACTGTAGAACCTGCCCCTTTTCATCTGAGCTGAAATCGTCACAACTTGTCCACTCAGCGGATTCTGAAAATGCAAAATCTTTGCTGGCAACATTTTTGATGCACCTCAGTTGAAAGACCTCTCTTCTGTTGAAAGACCAGCTGATGATGTTGAGGTTCAGATAAGCACTTCCTGCTACTGCTCATATATCTCTCCGCATTCGATTTTATTATATGGTCATGCACATGCACTGAAACATTTGTGCTGGTCTGTTCTGTTCTGTTCTGTTCTGGTCTGGTCCGGTCTGGTGAGATCAATTTTAGATAGATTCATCAATTCTTCTTGCAATTGAGAGTTATTTGATAATCCGCCACTTATTATATTTCAATGGAAGTACGACCAAATGGTTTCTGCACGTTGCTCTGCTCTCATTTTTATAAACATCATTGCATCCCATCATTTCATCTGACCCGCCGAAGTATTTGATGGATCCAACTCCAGAAGCTATTGCTTGTTACAGTCTCAGCTATCAGAAAAACTTGTTTGTGCTATTCTCAGCTATTCACGGTATGTCATGTGTGATAATTTTTTCTCTTGGCATTCCTTAGTTGGGAATTGCAAAACACCTGTTTGACACAAGTGTTTCTCACCAGAGCAACATGAACCTCACAAGCATATTTTATTTTGTAGCAACTTATATGCCTTGTCTAGTTTGCATAAATGGCCTACATTAGTTAAGTTAATTTACTTTTGACTAGATCATATAGTAGTTTTGAAGATAATTTACCTGGGTTGTTTTTTTTTTATTTTTTGAGACCTTTCCTATTGAAAGGGACGATAGCATACTAAACTCACACACAAAACACGGATGCTAAGATTCGAACCCATGACCTTGCCTAAGAGAATAAATACTTCAAACCACTACACTAGTGGGTATTTGCAATTTACCTGGGTTGTTAGTTGGATTGGCCCAAACTTTTGGTATACTTCAAAGTGGTCATGAGTTCAAATCCCCATGACATTTTATGTTAGTTAACTTTGACCCCCAAAAAAAAAAGGAAAAGAAAAAGAGAAAAGGATAGTTTACCTGATACTTTTGTTTCTGGATCCAAGTAGATTATTTACCTGTTTTGCTATTTGAGATCATATCGGGGGACATAATTAGGTACTGTTTTTAGGTGAGTGATAAAATCAGACTTTGATATGATACATTTTTAGGTAAGTGATGAATGAGATAATTGATTTGATCTGATATATGTATAGTTATGTTACTCATAGATAAATCAGACATTTGATCTGATGTAGATATAGTTAAGTAATTGAGTGATAAATCAGACATTTGATCTAATGCAGTTATGGTATAGGGTTAATTTAGTAAAAACATGATAATCGAACATTTAATCATATAAATATATATATATACGGTCCTGATATCTTGGACTACAGGATTTAATAGATTTGTAATCGCTCACCGTTAGATGTAAATTCAACGATTCACTAATTCTTGCACTAATTTTAAGAAACTTTATATATATATATATATATAGTCTCATTTTATCGAGGGATTCCTCATTAATTTTATTTGAAGGAGGCCTCATATATATATATATATCCGGATTTGAACTCAAAATCAAATATGAATTAGATGAGATGGGCTCCACGTTGTCGGCTTTAGAAATTAGATGGGCTCTGTTGCCAACCTTTATTCTGGCACGCCACAAATCCCTGACTAGTTTCCACGTCAGGTACACTCAGATTCGCGTAGGCAACAACTGTCCCTTTTGTTAAAGAAATATTATTCTCGTGAAAAAAGTGTTTTCTTAATGATTTTTGCCAACATCTATTTGTGTTCGTGAAAGGCGTTGTTGGCGAAATTTAAGCCAAAATATTAGCCCATACAATGATGAGATTCTTTTTGTTTTTGCTCAAATGACAATGATGAGATTCATAGGTAGTGGAATATGCTACTCTTACCGTAAGCTTTACACACTTTTCAATTGGTTAACAGAGACATATAATGACAATTTAAGATATATATATATTATTTTTGAAGGCCTCTCAATTTGAGAGAATTATGAACCAGTATTATTTTGTGTACACTCGACTAACTCTTCGTTTAGTGATATTTTATTTATTTATTTATTTATTTTCAGAATTGAAAAGATCCCAAATTCGAATCTCCTCTTGTCGTGAATCTTTTCAGTGTATTTTACTAGGTTACAGAGGTATATAATGGTGATATGTACATCAGCAAAGCTTGCATCTCATCAGAAGGTTTTAAAGTTTACCCCAATTCTAGAAGCTGCCCATTTTTCATCTGAGATGATGATAGCTTCCAATGCACCACAACTTGTCCTCTCTGTTCCAAGACCAGCTGGGTCAGATAAGCAATTCTTACTGTTCATATCCGTTCAATTTTATAAGCCCATCCACTAAAAGAATTGGTCTGCTAAGATCAATTTGAGATAGATTCATCGATTCTTCTTATAAGTGAGTCCTGGCTCCTGAGAGTTATTTGACAATTTGCCATTTATTTCAATGGAACTACGGCCAAATGGCTTCTGCACATTGCTCTCATCCATCAGTTCTCTTATTCTTATAACATCTTCCCATCTATCTGAAGCTGCATAAGTATTTGAAGAGAGAACATAATTCCCACTGTTAGAAGGATCCAGTTCAAGAAGCTTGCTTGTGACAACTTCAGCTAGGGCCACATTTCCATGAACCTTACAAGCACTCAGCAATATCCTCCACACTACAACGTCGGGAACAATAGGCATATTTTGTATGAACTCGTAGGCCTTGTCTACCTCTCCAGAGCGGCTCAACAGATCCACAACACATCCGTAGTGTTTCATTTCTGGCATTAGTCCATGAATCTTTTCCATGCTTTCAAAATATTCCAATCCTTTTTCTACCAATCCAGCATGAGCGCAAGCTAATAAAATCCCGGCGAACGTTCCATGAGTTGGTTGAATACCTTCTCTCAACATCCACGAGAAGAGTTCAATTGCAGAATCTGCAAAACCATTCACAGCAAGGCCTGAAATTACCGAAGTCCATGACACAGAATCTTTCTCTTCCATCCACTGAAACACCTCCAATGCCTTCTCAGCCACCCCACATTTGCAATACATATCTATCAAAGCATTTCCCACATAGATATCTGCTTTCACACCATGCTTCCTTATGTAGCGGTGGACAGCCTCTCCCACATCAAGCGAACCCACATGCGCACAAGCAGAAAGCACACTAGCCACCGTTATTTCATCTGCTCTCACATTAGCTCCCATCATTTCTTCAAAAAGGCTCACCGCCTCAGCATGTTGGTTAGCTTGAGAGTAACCAGTGATCATGGAAGTCCAAGAGACCACATTTCTCTTCGGCATCTCATTGAAAAGCTTTCTTGCATTGAAAAAGTTTCCCGCTTTTGCATATCCCTTGATCATGGAATTCCATGAAACTATGTTTCTTTCATGCATCCGATCAAATACTTCCCGAGCCAAATTCGCCAAACCACGACGTCCATACATATCTATCATAGTGTTTCCCAAGTAAACATCAATGTCAACATGATTTTCTTCAACATAGTTAACCATAGAGTCTGCAATTTCCCATTCACCCAAGTAATTACACGCGAAAATAACTTTCATCATTGTGACCGCATCAGCCCTCACATTCGCTGCCTGCATTGCGTTAAAAAGACCCAACACATTCTCAAACCTGTTGCACTGACTATATCCACATATCAAAGAATTCCAAGAAACCAAATCTCTTTCCCGCATTCCATCAAACACTTTCTGAGCAAAACCCAAATAACCACAAGATGCATACATGTGAATTAAGGCATTCGAAACAAAAAGATACGGTTCAAAGCCAAGTTTCAGTGCATGGGCATGGACCGTTTGGCCATGTGCAATATCAGGAGCTCGAGCACAAGCCTTGAAAATGAATATAAAGGTCAAATGATTCCCAGCCAATCCTTGGCGGTACATACGATTATACACGTGAATTGCTTCACTGAATTGGCCACTCTGTGATAGTCCACGGATCATATGGTTCCAAATCAACAATGTGGGTTGCTCAATTTGATTGAAGACTAAAAGGGCTTTCTCCAAAAACAGAGGAGATAGTGCGTAATATCTAATAACCTCTGAGACCGAAGACGGGTCTTTGTGGAGCTGGGTTCTGATAAGGTGTGCGTGAAGCTCTTTGATTTGAGTCGAGGAGATTGGTCTGTTGTTGGCCACACGCTCTGATTTTTGGCTGGCTGTGGAGGTGCTGAAGTGGCGCCTAATGGGTCTTGCGAGTTTCATGACGAGCGGCGTTGGTTTTGGTTAAATTTTGAATTGGATTTGGGGCAGAAAGTGAAGTTCTCAGGTCACCAGAGGTGAAAGATCAAAATGCACATCGACTTTCCCGCCACTGGCCTAACTTGTGCCTGTTTGTTGGCTTTGTGCTGTGTTGAGCATTTCAATATGGGCCTTTTCTTTTGGGTCAATCAGATCCCTTTGCTTGTCCCAGTGCAAAAACCCTAGTTTTGGTTTGAGTCCAAGCTTGGCATAGACTTGCTTGATGGGATGGGCCTCTCTGGTGCTATGCCACCAACTTAATCCAAAGTTCCATCTTCCAGGAAGCACGTACAAATGTTTATTCATGGAAGGAAGGCATTGTGGCTTGTGCTTTCACAATTTCTTTCTTTCTTTTAGGTCTTCCACAGCACAGAGGGATGGTGGTGATTATGCGCTAATGGGAAATTTCGTGGAGAATAGGATAGGAGTGATAAGTCTATTACCGTGATGTCCCTTCCAAAGGGTTTAGTGCTCTAATGTGGTTGAAATATGTTTCAAGATAATTGACTTTACCACTATGTCCACCAATTAAAATAAATGAATCCTAATTGTGTTTCCCATCACTTAATTCAATTCAATTGGATGACCTTGTTTGAGACGTTTTCTCTGAAAAAGGGTGGATGGTGACGCCAATTATAGGGTTTTGCCTAATTAATGGCAGAGGTTTAGTCAGAAGCACCTTATTATGAATCGTATCTGCACAAAAGATATCATAAATTAACATTTGGTAGTTATGTAGTTGGTAGTTTGTAGTCTGACTTGCCTTTATATAGGAGTTTTGTTATAGAGCTGATTTTGATTATTGAGAAAGCTTTACTCATGTCCGTCATATTGCTAATCGAGATGACTCTCTTTGTAAAAGCTGTCATATTTTGCATATAGAGTATACTAGTTTTCTATGAAATTAGTTCATATTTATATGCATACACACAAAATAACCGAACCCTAGAGATGGCCCTAGATTGAACATTTATTAATATGTCCTAGTATTATGGGTAGGATGCTAGATGAAGAAAAGAGAAAACGCGAAAACCAAACTAATGTTTCACCAATATTGAACAAAAATTGATCAAATTGAAACAGGATGGGCAATTAGGCATTGCCAGTGCCACTCCTACCAAACAAATTTAAACCATTCATGAACATATTACACAACAACTTACAAGCCGCCTACCTGAGTTATGGTAGAGGCATCTGTCTAAACTTGTACCCATATGACAACAATCATATGCCAAACAGTATATTATATACATCAATCTTTGGATGTTATACTTATATGACAACAATCATATGCCAAACAGTATATATGTGCCAAACATTGAAAGCATGGAGTGTGGGACCATTGCTGATAAGGATTATATGTGTATATTAGCAAATACATGAAAATAAAGGATACAATATCACATAAGCTAACATCCAAAGTAAGGCATTATTGAGAATATTAATGCGCCTTAGACAAAAATGAATTATTGATTTAATAGGCTACTTGCATAATAATAATAATTATATTATTTTCGTGACTTATCTTCTTTTTCTTTTTTCTTTTTTAATTGGGGTGGGTTCGAACTGGGGTGCCATGAGGGAGAGGGGAAGCCACTACTCCCATTGGCTGTGACTATCTTCTTTCAATCATACATCTCAACTCTTTACCGACCTGGACACTGTCCGCCGACTGATTAAATGCATTCCGATGAAAAATTCCCGACTTGTGTGGCTAGCATCCCCAATAAAGTTCCAAACCCTCCAATATGTCAACCTCTCATCTCTTGGTTGTGCGTTGGGAAATTGGGAACGATGGTTTGGTCCACCCCTACACCAAACACAAAAGAAAATAATAAAAAAGCTAAAAATTTGGTCCATCTATATTACCAACGTATACGGTTGGCTGATGACTTGGTCAGCTGGTTCATAAAGCCAAAGCATCTGGAGCACGGCATGAGGCAAAAGTCCAAAAAGATCTCAAGACCCATTTGGCAAAAGAACATGTCAAAGCCCTATTTGGTTCACGGAATAGATTTGAGGGGAAATCATTTCTCATATCATTTTTCAATGAATGGGAAAGGAACGTTTGGTAATATCGGGAAAGTAACCGGGAGAATTCACTTTGTTTTCTTTCCCATGTTTGTTTTGAGTAGGAATAGAAAACAAAGTTTGTATAATTTTTCAATTGTACCTATATTAAATCAAACAAAAAAAGAATACATTTAATGATACGTTGTAATTATAAATTGTTCATAGGGACAAAATAGTCATGAAAATTGTGTATTGAATGTTGGCTCATTTTCCCAAATTTTTTCATGAAGAGGGAAAACAAAACCCAAGTTAAGAGGAGAGATTCACTTTCCCCCTTACTTTTCCATGTGCCAGAAAACTATTTTTCATATTTGGACTTACCAAATATGAAAAAACAATTGAATTCCCATACCCAAGCCTTCTTTCCTATGAACCAAATTGGCCCAAAGGCTCTAGGCAATGGCAAGCACAAATTTTGAACTTCTTTAGTCGCTTGCGTTAGTCTTTACACGATAGTTACAGGTTTTTTTTCCTGTTCTAGGTGGTGAGTGGGGGCGGAATGCCCGCCTCTATTTCCTCACGCAATTTGCCACTTTCCCCAGCACAGAATTTGCCACACCACATTTTCCGCCACTACCTATCTTTCTCTTCTCGATCTTTTTGGTTCTTTTCAGTTATCAAAACCCATGATCAGCATAATATTTCTAATAATTACCTTCATGTCCAAATTGATATTCCCCTAGAACATACACAAATTCTATATTGATATAAAGTTTTGGTATCTGAGTATATATATATACATCTTCTAGTAGCTGTAGCACTGTAGCATAATATAAAGTTGTTCATGTTCAACGCCTAAGTTGCAGCATCTCTGACTAATAGACAACTCCCACCTGCCATAATTGAAAAATATTTACTGATTGATTGTCGTAATAATTAAAACAGAGCTTCTTTCTACCATTAAAAAAGAAACACCATGCATGAAATTAAACTATAAAATTCATAATAAAACCTTAGAAACTAAACCTGTCCTTTTCAGTAATTCAATATAGTAGCAGTGTCTGTATAAGCCAAGTCCACGTTGAACCCAACTCCCCTCCCTACGCAAACAACCAAAAACCTCTCTTTCTTTCTTCACATAACTGCAAACATATCTTTGCTACACACATGTACCTATATATATAAAGACGGAGCCTTCTTTATGTTTCATCAACAAAACCCCATAACCTCATCAGCTCTCTCTTTTTTTTTTTCTTCATCTTATGGCATCAAAGCCTATGGCTGATGCAGCCTCTTGGTACTGCGCCACAATCCTATTGGCCTTGATCTTGTTTGCTTCCATCAGAGAGAACGATTCTATGCCGGACAACGACCCGGTTCGAGGGGCTAAACACTTTGTGATCAACCGGCCCTGTGATGAAATTTATGTGGTCGGAGAAGGCGAGACCCTCCACACCATCAGTGACAAGTGCAGCGACCCCTTTATCGTGGAGCGCAACCCGCATATCCATGACCCGGATGATGTTTTCCCTGGCCTCGTCATCAAGATCGCTCCGTCCAGACCTTGATCAATTTCCTCAGGCACTAGTATATATTTTGAGCTCTTCTTCTATAGCAGTAGCTAGCAACTTGTAAGTTGTAACACATACAGAGATCAATCATGAATTTCATTTCATGGATAGAAAGTCAAATTTGCTGCCAGTTTTTCTTCTTCTTCTTCTTCTTAATTTTTCAAATGAACAGGTACTGTTTTTTTTTTCTTTCTTTTCGGTTTTTCCCTTCACGGCTTAATGTTAGAGGCTCAGACCTTTTACTCAGAGGGGTCCCCTATGAGCCCAGCTGGCTTGTGTAATATATTTATATCATCTGTATGAAATGAATGAAATCGACAGAAAATTAAAGCTCTTTGTATTTGCTTTTATTGTTATCCTTATCCATGCTTCACATATATTTTGGCTTTTCCATGGCTTTACTCAGAGGAGAAGGAAAATCTCATGTCAAAACTTGAATTTAATTGGATATGGAAATTTGCATTAATATTATGCATTAATTAACGACATTTTTTGTTTCCTTCCTGTTAATTCCTTTGTCTTTGGTTCTCTGTGACTGGGGACAGGTTTTTGAGTCATCCTTCGGAGAAGAAATAACCAAATTCGTGAGTAAGAAAATAATATACACAACTAAAAAAACAGTTTGAAATTAGGTAAGTAAAGTAAGTAGCAACGAAAAGGGTATGGCATGCAGTTGGGAAGACGACAGTAGGCTCAGAGCAGCCATCAACTTTGTCTAAACCAAGAAAGAATTCAACCTCTTTGAAGAAATTGAAAATAATAATTCACTTCTAATACTTTTACAAATTTTCGTTTTACGTTGTTTGTAATTACACGTTTGCCGTATGCTTTTTGTTTTTAAAGTTAAGCAGCCATCGACTCAGCCGACCATATCGCCTAATAACCATGACTTCACATGTTCATCAAAATTGATTGGACTATATTTTCATTATGCAAAATGTTTCTTTCAAATTTCTTTTAATTACGTACTTATGAATCAAAACGATGGATGATGATCCAGGAAAACCTTCAAATTGGGTCATAAGAATGGACACATCAACATTTATAATTTATTAGCATGGTTGACAATCTTTTTGTAAAACTTACATTTACACGCATAATAATCTAAAAGCTATTAGAAAAAAAAGAGAAGAAAATATATATATATGGCATACATTATAAATACCCAATAATTCATTTAAATTTGGATGGAGTATGTGGGATGTTGGGGATGATTTTGTTTTCTCTCTTATCCAGCTTAGGTAGGCGAACATGTTACATGTTTGATGGATGAATCCGAACAAAAACCAACGACGTGCTATGTGCTTCAAACTTCCACGTACACTAGGGATAAAGTTGACTGGCTCAACCAAGCAAGCAAGCAAAAATAAGTATAAATATAAAAAGGGAACACATAGAGGGAAAGCTATCAACAACCTATGACTTGGGTAGGGATCACAGCGGATTCATGATTTGATAATTAACTGGGCGAAACTTACACATTAAACTCAATGACACGCATGAGCAAAGCCAATTAAAGTTTTCTAAAGCCCAAACCCAAACCCTAAATTGTGGCCCACTCTGTAAATACACTAAACACTAAAACCATTATGACAAGGAAAATCACTTTTGGGCTTTAAAAAATAGCACACATTCATTTGAACCCCAATAAACCATTCTAACCAAAATAAATAAATAAACCATTCTTTTTGGCCTTAAAAGAACATATCAGATAATTTCTCCAACATTGAGGAACCTAATTCACAATTTAAAGCTCTTATTTCACAAGCCCCAATTCAATTAAGAAATCCTAATTCGACAAGCCATAAATTCAATTTATCATGACAAACCCAAATTCTACAAGAGAGACGCATCCAAGAAAGAAGAGAGAATCATGAAGAGGATGACTAGAAAAAAAAAAGGAATGAGAGAAACGTGACGGGGAGAAAGAGAAAAAAGAGAAAATGTTCATTGTTTAAAGGAAAGTGTCACATTACAAGAAAAGCATGATGAGAAAAGTTTCGATGGAACAAGTCAAGCGTACTATGTAGTACAATCTCTTCTTCCATTATATGATGGGAAAACTAGAAGCTATTACCATAAGTTTTGTTTTGGTTTAACACGCTGAAAGTCCAATTATACCCTTACAATAAAATTAACAAAACAAAAAAATGAAACCAAACCTAGCACCTCATGCCACAGGCGTTATCGCACCGTCACTCCACCGATTAGCTAACTTTGATGTGCTTCTAGACGAGCTTTGCCATCGATTGGGCTTTCCCTCTATCTTTAGCCTTTGATAAGATTATTTCGACACACCACATATTAGTAAAGCAGTCACACAATAATTTTTTCATTTCGGAATCTTTTTGTACCGGGAAAATGTTTCATATATAATCAACAAAATTATACTACCATAGAAGGATAAATTGACCATTGACCCCGCTGCCGCAGCCCCTCGAAAAAAAAAACAGAGAGGAAAAATTGGTATGGCCCATTAGTCAAATAAACAAGGCATACACCACAAACTTGGACATGGGTCAAACCCGTATCTATTTTGGGCCGGATAAATCCTGTCCGACATATTTTAAATGTTGGGCCTTATGTCCGGCTTCAGTTTTAAAAAACAACAACGTGCGTGCGTGGACCAACTGTCAACGGATTTACTACCTCAAATAAACTACGTCGCACTGAAAGCAACACAGTCATTATTAGCATCGTCCAGATAGCTCTCTCTTCTTCCTCGCATCGAGTCTGCCTTGAGCTTCCTTGGTTGTGTTTCCAAACATGGGGAAGAAGACGAATAAGCCATAAAAAGGCAAAGAGAAAGTAGTGAAAGCTAAGAAAAAGAGAGCTCGTAGAGAGACTAGAAGCTCTCACCTGAGAATGACATCGATGCCATTTTGGTAATTTCATACTCGAACTATGCATATATATATGTATATATATATATGTCATTTTGTGCTTGTTAAGTAGAGTTGTCGATCATTTGAGAACAATTGAAATAGTTTGTGGAAGTTTTAAACAGTGTTGGAAAAATCAAGCTAGGCGGCGACTAGGCGTGCGGCAGAATGTTTTTCGCAATCGTTGTTTGTGATTCATGTATGTCATTTTGTGCTTGTTAATTGGAGTTATGAATCATTTGAGAACAACTAAAATAGTTTGTGCGAGTTTTAAACAGTGTTGGAATTGTTGTTTGTGATTCCCGCCCAATATTCCTTTTTTATTTTTGTTTTGAAGATTTTGCTTTCTATTCCCTATCTAATAGTTTATGTGTGTGCCTCATGAACTTGTACATAATTATCAATTTAACCTCCAACCTTTTTTTTTAACAAAATTAAGGACACTAACTATATATTATTCTCAATTTCCCCTTTGACATATAATTTCTCGATATTTCATTAAATTTTCTGTTACCTCATTAAAAATATATTTCTTTTTCTTTTTTTTTTGGAAAAAAAAATTAAAGAAAAAGAGCCCCTCCACTCCACACAGCCGTCGCCGCCTCCGCTTTCAAAACCCAAGCTCATCCCCGTCCCCACCATCGCTGCGAATCTCTGAAGGATCAGTTCGATTGCCTTTGATTTTCGGTGCTCAACTGCCCTCAGTTTCCTCTCATGTCAAAAATTCGGAAGCTTCACAATGTAATCAAAGAAAAAGAGACGAACCCATCACAGCCCCACCAACAAATTGAAGAGCAGGATCAGACTTCCATGGCGGCTCCGAGATCTTCGAATCGCAGCCAAGTTCTGCTATGACTTCCAAACCCTTTCACATACCGTTAGGCTCTATCCAAGAAAGGAGAAAACTTTAGCAAAAACCCACACCCCGCATCTCCTCAACAGTGACAAGCTTTCTTGCTTCTTCGACCTTGAACTCGTTTCTGGGCATCCTAGTGGAGTTTTGGAAGGTAAAAAGAGATGGGTTTGGTTAAGGACTGGTGCCCCTGTCATTTGGGCATGTGCTCCATTTTAAGCCAATAGATTTTGCCCAACATAGATCCACATTGGTACCCTCCAAACAAACAAAGGCTTCTGGGTCCTCCAATCAAATCGGCAAAGAAGTAACAATTATTAAGAATTGGGTGTGCACTAATAATCTTAACTTGTGAAACCCAGTTGGGGATTTTGGGTGTTGGATCGTAGAGAAAGAGAGAGGGCAGAAGGGGAGAGGCGGAGGTGAAGGGGGCAGGGTGGGTGGGTCCCACTACTTTGTTTATAATTTTTTTTATGTCATTTTATTTTATTTTAAAATATTTAATTATTTTTTAACATGTGAAATGATGCATTTGCCTTCATATTTAATTGCAAATTAGATGAAATGTTGATGATTTAGAGGACAAGAGTAACATTAAAAAAAAAGGGTCCAGGTGTAAATTGATATTTATGTACAAATTCAGAGGACAATTCGGCAGTTTACCCGCTAGTGTATTTGCACCAAATGTATGATTGTTGTGGAAATTCAGAATTCCCATCTAGATTCTTTGCAAGAATTTCCTAAATTGTATGTGTTTTGCAGAGCGATGAGAACGGGAACTCAAGATCTTAGGCGCTTATCGCTGAAACAAGACATGTCCGGGTTCTCCGATGTGCCATTTTCTTCAGTGTCCTAATACCTAATACTGATAGATACAACTTACAAGAGTTGAATTCTCTCATATAGGAAAGGAAAGCCTTGGATGTTCCACTCAACGACCAGATGCAAATGTCACCTAACCTACTGAGAGAAGTAATATTAACTAGATTCGTGAGATGAGATGCCAACTAACTTAATACTTATGCTTCCTTCCGAACCAAAAGAATAGTATCATTTGACACTAAATCATAAGCAACCTAATCATGAATTTTGAATATCAATGTTATTGGATCATTTTGATTTGTGTCGTCAAGTCATGTAATGAATGTGCCTATATGTTACTGTTGAGTGTCATAATGTTGATTAATTCTCAAATCATTCAATTATCCAACAAAGTTTTCGAGCCGGGCAATCGAGCACGCAATTGAGCTGGAAAAGGAAGGCTTCTCTTCTGTTTTTCCCGGAAGTAGAAAGACCTCCATTGGAATCAAGGCAAGCCAGGCAATTGAGCATGCAGAAAGACCTCCATTTATGTTTCTTTGAATTAATTGGATTCAACCAATACTTGTATGGGCAGTTGAGCAACTTGAAAAAAAAGTATCAGCCACTGCCACTAGTAGCTAGCAATAAACCTTTGAATGTCAAGGCATGCAAAAATAGGCACTGGGCCGGTACCAAAAATTTAACTGTTGAATAAGGCTTCATCAAGATGTATAGAATACGATTAGCTAGCTAATCCCAAGTTAGTGAGCACGAATGGAAATGGTGTGTTGTGTTCGTATTATCAAACTTCATGAAGGATGTTGTATCTTTACATGAGTAGGTGAAAAAATTAATGTTGTTGAACTATAAATGCATGACCTCTTTAATTAGGTCTTTTTGTGTGCACAAAGAACGTTAGGCCACTAGGCCTTAGGGTTTAGGGTTATTTAAAGGAGGGTAGCTGGTGTGGTTTTGGATAATTAATTCGAACAAGACCCCAGATCACAAATATATTGCAAAAATAAATTTTATTGTCTTTGGGGAAGGTGGTTAAATTGGAAACACACACAATGGGTTTGGGATCATGCATGATCACATTCTTTGGAGCTTTTCTTTCTGGGTTTCTCTTCTTTCTTCCCATTTCTTATTCAGATAAAGGTAAACAGGATCATATTTGTGTTGTGCAGATCAAATGTTTAATTAGAGACTGTTAATTAATTATCACCAGTTTGATTCATTTATGCAGCTCCAGACTACACATTTGTCAAAGAAGCAACATCAGCTCCGGCAGTGGTTTACTATGACTACATAATCATTGGTGGTGGCACCGCCGGTTGTCCATTGGCCGCAACTCTGTCTCATGGTGCAACCATTTTAGTCCTTGAACGAGGCGGCTCGCCTTATGGCAATCCAAACATAACCAACATTGCCAACTTCGGCCCCACTCTTTTGGACACCTCTCCCACGTCCCCAGCCCAGCAGTTCACCTCCGAGGACGGAGTTTACAACATCAGGGCACGCGTGCTAGGCGGTGGCTCAGCAGTGAACGCCGGGTTCTACACCCGTGCCAGCACACGTTACGTCAAGGAGGTGGGTTGGAACCATAATTTGGTCAACCAGTCTTATGAATGGGTTGAGAAAGTGGTGGCCTTCAAACCAGAGATTCTGCAGTGGGAGAATGCCTTGAGAGATGGTTTGCTTGAAGTGGGAGTGTTGCCCAACAATGAGTTTACCTACGATCATTTGTACGGGACTAAAGTTGGAGGGACTATTTTTGATGCAGAGGGTCATAGACACACTGCTGCAGATTTGCTTCAGTATGCAGACCCAAGAAAGATCACTGTCTATTTGCATGCAACTGTGCAGAAAATCTTGTTTAGATATATTCCTGGTAAGCGAATTTTTACTCTAGAAAAATCACATTTTTAATTGAGAAGAAAGTAGATATATGTTTAGAAGCTAGCTACCATTGGTTTTGAATTTTTGTTGGGTTTAATATTTATGAGCTTAATTATGGTGGGACTTGTTATATATGTGCATCTATTTTTGATGCAGGAAGAGCAAGTCCGCAAGCTTATGGTGTGATATATAAAGATGCATATGAGGTAAGGCACCAAGCATACCTAAAGAGGAACTCCAATAAGAATGAGATAATCTTATCAGCTGGTGCTATTGGGAGCCCACAGCTGTTGATGCTAAGTGGTGTGGGGCCCGCTTACCATCTCCGGGCCCACGGTATCAAGGTGGTGGTGGATCACCCCATGGTGGGCCAGGGGATGGCTGATAATCCGATGAATGTTCTGCTTATTCCCTCGCCAACCCCAGTTGAGGTCTCCCTGGTTCAAGTTGTGGGCATCACAAAGTTCAATAGCTACATTGAAGGAGCTAGCGGACTGAGCCTTTCTACTTCTTTGGCTCATAGGCTTTCCAATAACTTCAAGCGCTTCTTGAGCCAGGTTCCTATTTCTTACTTCTCTCATTCTCTGCCACCATATGCATTTTTGGCACATCACACATGTATTAGTTGTTAACTATGTGGTCGGTCACATATGAATTTCATGATCCTAAACCTAATTAACCATGTGGGTTATTTTATGTGCACAGATATGCAAAAAGGGAACTAATTAATCAATAAGGGTTTGATTTTTACATTTGCAGACTGAGCACCCGCCTTTCAGAGTTTTACGAAGCCATAGCCAGAGCTGCTGAGATGGTACATGGAATTGCGAACAGAACAATCAGAGCCGGAGTCATACTTGAAAAAATCATGGGTCCACTCTCCACAGGTCATCTTGCTTTGAGGAACACAAACCCTGATGACAATCCCTTTGTCACATTTAACTACTTCAAAGAACCAGAGGACCTAAGGAAGTGCATTGAGGGCATGAGGACCATTATAGATGTTGTGAACTCAAAAGCCTACTCAAAGTTCCGTTATAAAAACATGCCAGTGGAAGCTCTCATTGACCTGATGTTGACTCTGCCGGTGAACAGGAGGCGAAAGCACGCGAATGCCACGTTTTACTGGAACAATTTTGCATAGACACTGTGATGACCATATGGCACTATCATGGAGGGTGTCAAGTTGGGAGGGTTGTTGATAAAGGATATAGAGTTCTTGGTATTGATTCTCTGAGGGTTATTGATGGTTCAACGTTTTATCACACCCCGGGTGCTAATCCCCAAGCTACTGTCATGATGCTTGGAAGGCAAGTATGCTTGGAAAACACATCATATATACATAGTTTTCTCGAAAATCTTATACTAATTGCTGATTAAACCTTCATTTTGGTTTTGTTTGTTGTGCATGTGGTGCAGGTACATGGGGCAAAGGATTCTGCATGACAGAATAGTCCACGGATCAAAAAAGAAAAATTGATCTGGTCACTTATGTTTCCCAAACATAAAGTCAATTAGTGATTATTGGAATATATGTCTCTTAGAGATTTGATTAATATTGTAGATATTGGAACCTAAAATTTTGAAATCTATATAGTTGATGTCAATTGATCAGATCAGGTATGGTTCAAGCAAAACTGTCTACACTCTGCTTGACTAGATTAGCCTTCCTGTGATTAAATATATGCCTTACTATTAAAACTGAATTAGTTTTAAAAAATGATTAGTTAGTTTTTGTTTATTTGTTAAGAGCGTAATTAGGAAGGAAATTAGTAAGGAGGTGAGGATGACACAACACAACTGCAAGCACTTTTAGAACTTTTTATCACATGGGCTGCTCTAACTTCATGAAGTCCTTCAGCTATAGGCTTTATTTTATTTTCTTACTTGTGATGATTTTTTTTGGGTACACCGTTCGATAAAGAAATATTTGAAAAATGATTACCAAATAAATGAATGAGGCATTGCGCACAATCATGGCATGGTTAGAAAGAGATACCCACAGAAGGACTGAAACTGCAGCAGATTAACTAAAGTCAAAACTAATTTGGTGATCCTATAATGATGGCTCACTATAAAAGTGAGACTCTTCTGTATTCAAGACAGAAATTACTAATATACAGACGTAGGCAAAAAAGAAAAGAAGACGAATAAGATTAGGATATACTGTTAGCCCTTCTTTCGCAGCCCCTTATAATAATATGGGGAGGCATCTCCTTCCATCTACTTTTTTTCCTGCTTTCAACTTCATTGCACATTTACATGGACACAGAGAGTGGAAGAATCTCGTATGCTAGGAAAGAGCGCTTTCAAGGCTCGGATAAGGAGGAGAAAAATCTAGCAGCAGAATGAGCCCTGGCCCCAACAAAATCCCTGAAAAGCAGCCCCTGATGGATGTTCACAGCATAATCCTCAGGATATGCCATTTGTTCTTATTGGTTTATTCCATCTCTTGGAATCTTTGAGCCCTTATATAACTTGTGCCGGGCCATCATTGAAACACAAGCAGAAGCAGCTATACATACTAGAAGAAGTATACTTGTCAAATAAGCAAAGCAGTCATAGGGCTCCTCTTTCTTGGCAGGCACTGGTGACTGAGGCAGCTACAAATGTACAATCACTTTCATTGACCTGCCAAAGAAGAGTTGCCCTACGATTGCTTTGGCTTAATGAAATTTGCAGCCTATCTGATCATGCAGTAGAGCCCTGTCATGCAAAACATATACGGCAAGGTATAATATTAGGCTAGGCTAGCCAAGGATATACGTAGGTTTTGTCATATTTGAAAATAATGGTAGAGGTAGAGCTATAATACTGAAGTTATTTTTGTTATACAAAGTTGTTCTACTTTGTGACTAAGCAAGCAGGCAAAGTGAGTTTGCATAATGCTGGGAAATAGTGTGATTTATATAGGTGGAATGGAAGGTGGAAGCCGTATATACAAGCAATTACTAATGTCCCTGCTCCCTTTTGTCATTTGTGGGCATATATAACTTTGTCTGAGAGGATGTTCTTGCTATGTGCTTATACATTGCATATCAAAATAAAACAATTCTGTATAAAAGACCGGTAAGTTTCTTTTCTACAGCTATTTTTGACACCGAAGGGAAGTCTAGCCGATCCATGAAGCCACTTTTTCAAAGTAATGGACTTCTTTTTGGATAAAGCAAAGAAGCAAAATACAATTTGGTTTGGGATACACAGCGTCTACAATGAGGAGTTAAAGTGAGGAGACCGATCCGACCATCAAAACATTTAAAATATTTAAGTCCCATGATTTCTTTACATTTGTTGATGGTGAGATTTGACCTCCTCAAATAACCTCCTCACTTTAAGCCCTCATTATAGCATTTCCGCATAATTGTGATCATAGTCAGAAATCCCCCATTCCTGGTCTGAAAAGTGTTTTTAGGGCTCTTGTTTCTCGAAATGTTCTTCTCCAAGACTTTACGGCCCATCTTTGAAAATCTTTTTCCTTCATCATTTATTCATCAGAAATACAATAATAAGGAGTTGTGGAAAGGGTTCAATCCCATTATCCAATAAGAAGGAGAAAATATTGAACTCAGAACTTTGTTTAGTAATTGAATGATTGGATTGAAGCCCTCATTCAACCAAATCCCCTTTCATTGATAGGGTCCTTTTAAAACCACGTATGGGGTTGTTTTATGGGCCTTGACCTTGCCAAGATCAAAGGACTAAAAGATGATGGGTTTTCAAAACATCCCAAGTCTATAAATTTCAAGTGGGTTTTCTTTTCACTATAAAACTTTGACTTACAAATGGGCTTGGATTGCAAAGATTCATGAATGAATTTTAATTTGAAGGCAGGCAGAGGTATCAAGAACCCAAACTCGTGTTAGAAATTAGAATTAGATGGAGAGTCTAGTCAAAGAGACAACCACATCTCAACCGCAGCCTGAACCTGATACATACAGGCTGATATAATTCCAACAGCGTGATTCGTGAACGTTATTTCATTTATTTAAGAAATTGTGAATATTGACTGGTAAACCATAATTAAGGTTTATATTCTTCATCAGTTTGAAACTTTGAACTAAGATTTTCTTTATATATTATACATAATATTTTTATATATAAATGTTGTTTAATTTTATATGCATAGAAGCAATGAAATATTAGACTATACTTATATGCCTTGTGGCCCAACCCAATGGTAAGCAAAGCAGCCATACATTTCATTCGCGTCGTTTGCTTTGCAATTAATTTCACACGCAATCACATTCGTCCATTTTTATTTATTTTAGGTGATTCACACTCTTCTTATTTGGTAGACTACTTGTCCCTGTCTCCATAAATCACGAGGCAGCCCTGAAAATTACAAGCCTATTATAATTAGTTTGAATGTGATGTGAGACAATGCCCCCCCAATAATAATAAGTTGCCTCTTTCCACAAGTTGAAGACTAGTACCACCACACATGTTGCTGCTGCCATCAAATTCATAAATTTTGTACTTGCCATACATATCATTTGGAACATCAGAAGGGGTAAATCGGTGCTAGTTTATCATAGGAGACGTTTCAAGTTGAGGCAGTTTCAACTGGAAATTACCAAAGAATTCATGACAATTTTTCTTTGTACTAAAACATATCGACGTATGAGATAATTGTCAAAATTTTATGTACGTAACAAATTTTAGGTGAAAATATCACCGGCTGATGCAGTAATACTGTATCACTCAACAATTTCTCGAAGGGTGATTTAATTAGTTGATCAATTCAATGCTTCTCTTAATCCTCAAACTCCAAGCACATATTTCCTGCTTTCAAATTGTGATCTTTGAACTTGGAGAGCCCAAAGTCAATTATATGACAAATTTTCTTTTGGGTACATTACCGTCAGTACTCAATATGCGAGATATAACAAAATCTTTGTACGACTCTTTCCCATCAAAGATTTTAGATGAGGTGTGATCAGCCTCTTGTTTCCTTGTTTCTTTATCTTTATCTTTTTCTCTTTTGCTTTTATCCTCATTCCAAAACATCAAGGACACTCCAACTGCTGGCTTTCTCTTTTTCCAGTTTGAGCTTTTCTCCCTCACTATGTAAAGAATGGCTCCTACGCTCCACGTTTTTTTGGCACATGATTTAAATTTAAAACAACAATTATTCAGCAGTTTATCTTAAATATTCTAAATTTTAAATAAGTTTCTATAAAAAAGAAAGAAAAAAAGAGCGAAGAAGTTAGCTGTAGATGTCGTTTCTTGTAGAACGACTTGCGGATGTAAGTTGTAACATTAGAGTGTTCAAGTAATGTTCACTGTCATCGTGCCTCTAATCATTTTGGCTCGAAAATTATGTTTTATAATTATTCTTTATGTTTCCATTCAATCTGGACCTCTCGTTAGAAATTGTAGATAAAGATTAAACCCTTGTTTGGTTGAGATCTTGAGACAATGATGCTGATTGCCGACACCGATATTATTAACCCAATGTCAAAATTTTGTTTTATCGAATGTTCTAAGTTACATTTACATCATTTTCGTCACACTGTATTAAGTTATTGGTGTTGCTTGGACATTAAAACCCTGCATATGCAAATGACCTATTAGTATAGTAGTTTGGAGTAATTGTTCATTCATACAAGGTTATAGATTCGAGTTTTAGCATTCATGTGTTGTGTGTAAGTTTAGGTATTATCGCCTCTCTCCATTAAAAAGATCCTAAAAAAATAAAATCCTACACATAATAAGCTGTTATATTCAAAATTTAGCCTAAATTATACTGGAGAGCTAATGTATTTCTGGCCTCAGATTTACACAATAATAAGAAGGCAAAGACAGTTGGTATATTTAATAAAATAAAAGATAAAACTGGCTAGTACAATTGGCATGCATAATTTCGATAGCGGCACAATCAATGGAGCTTTAAAGAAAACTTCAAACTTAAGCCCGAAGCAAGTTGGCAAGCACCAATAATGCCGGCCACAATGCAAAAAGCCCTTTTTGTCGTCTACTTTTGCCTGTTGCTTTCTCTTCCACCCTCTGCTTTTCACAAAAGACATACACCAATTAGAATTTTAGTGCTTCTGGTTTTTACATTAAAGTTAAACAAACACCGCATAATTCTAATTTAAATTGGAAAGCTCCTTATAATCAATCCATTTTACATAATTACTTACCAGTGTCACATGTTCATCATGACCTTTCCCTCCCAGACTCTCTGGAATTAGTGCTTCAATTCACACCTTGTTGACTGAGTGACTAGTCCAGAACAATTGACCCCCCATGACAAGTTTGCAATGTAAACCATGCTGCTGCTTAATGCGTGGTTAAGCATGCAATTAATGATAGAAAATGTCAACTAAGCCATCTTCTTAAGCATCGTATTTTAGACTGATCTGACCTGTTCAAACTAATCATACCATGTCCATAAACCAACCCGGCCCAAAACATACATGTAAGACAAAGTAAAACTTCTGCATTTTAGTGTTTCTAACAAGAAGAACAGTCGTTATAAATATAAACCATTGCTTCATGATTGAACCAAAACCACAAAAATACCACAGAAAACAGAGAGATGCAGTCACCTTGTTTGAAAGAGGTCTCAGAAGTCTGCCTTAGCAGCTGCTGCCCCGCCCCCTTGTTTAAGTTGTCGGCGCATCACGATGCCATGTCCAAGTCCAGAAGCACTTCTGCAGCTTGCCGCCGTGACTTTGCAGCCACGACTTCATCATCCATCTTCCCAAACACCCAGTTCACCAACCATGAGTCTCTCCCGTCATTGCAAGAGTCTTTCTCTGACTTCACCAAAGTTTATCCTCGATACCAGGAGACTGCCCAAGTGGACCAAATAAGAGCTCAAGAATACTACCATCTCTCACAGTCAAACCACACCTGCCTTGATTATATTGGCATCGGCCTCTTCTCCTCTTCCCAGCTGCACAAACAGGAATCTTCTTCCCAACTGAATTCAGATTTCCCCTTCTTTAGTATATCCTACAAGACGGGGAATCTGAAGACACAGCTACTTCATGGCGGCCAAGAATCAGAACTGGAATCTGCAATGAGAAATAGAATCATGGATTTTCTTAATATTTCTGCAAATGATTACAGCATGGTTTTCACCGCCAACAGAACATCAGCTTTTAAACTTGTGGCAGAATCTTACCCGTACAAGACTAGTAGAAAGCTTCTGACAGTTTATGACTACGAGAGTGAGGCAGTAGCAGGATTGATTAATAGCTCAGAAAAGAGAGGAGCCAAAGTCATGTCAGCAGAGTTTTCATGGCCGAGGCTGAGGATTCAGTCGGCGAAGTTGAGGAAGATGGCTGTGAGTAAGAGGAAGAAGAAAAAGAAAAGGGGTCTTTTTGTCTTTCCAGTGCATTCTAGGATAACTGGTTCCAGATATCCTTATGTCTGGATGACCATGGCTCAGGAAAATGGGTGGCATGTCTTAGTTGATGCTTGTGCATTGGGGCCAAAGGATATGGATAGCTTTGGCCTCTCTCTCTTTCAACCAGATTTCCTCATTTCTTCTTTCTACAAGATTTATGGGGAAAACCCATCTGGCTTTGCATGTCTCTTTGTCAAGAAATCTGCTATTTCATATCTAGAATCTTCTACATGTACAGGAATTGTAAATCTTGTCCCAGCAAAGAAATTGCTTCAGATAGCAGGGGATTCTTCTGGTACCGACACAGAGCTTGAACAGATATCTAGACTTGGCTTGCAACTAGATGCATTGGGCACAGCAAGTTCTTTCTCTGGTCTGATATCCAATCACACAACACAGACAAGAAGATTGGAACGAGAAGGCTATGAGAGTGCAGAAGAAGGTGCAAACCGGACAGGACTAGAAACTTCAGAGATATGGGAATCAGAGACACATGCCAATTTAATAAAGGATAAAAATTCCAGAAGCAGCAGAAATGGGGACAGCCTAGAGGTTGTATGCAGGGGCTTGGATCAAGTGGATTCACTGGGGCTAATGATGATCACTAACAGGGCAAGGTACCTCATCAATTGGCTGGTGAGCTCACTGAGAAAGCTTAAACATCCTAACACAGAGGGATTTCCTTTGGTCAAAATATATGGGCCAAAGATCAAATTTGACAGGGGACCAGCTCTGGCATTCAATGTATTTGATTGGAAAGGAGAAAAGGTTGAGCCTGTCCTTGTACAGAAACTTGCTGATAGAAACAATATTTCTCTTAGCTATGGATTCTTACATCATATCTGGTTCTCGGATAAGTATGCAGACGAGAAAGGGAGAATCCTAGAGAGAAGAGAAGGTGGAGTGAAAGGAATGGATGCAAACAAGTTGAAGGCCAAATCTGATCTAGGAATATCCGTGGTTACAGCTGCACTTGGATTCCTAGCCAGTTTTGAAGACACATACAGGCTTTGGGCTTTTGTTGCACAGTTCCTGGATGCAGACTTTGTGGAGAAGGAGAGATGGAGATATACAGCTCTTAATCAGAAAACCATTGAAGTTTAAGTAACATATATTTATATATTTGTTTATTATCTAATTGATCCCCAAGTATAGAAAATTAAGCATCCTCGCAGACAAGATTCTGTACATATGGAATTTAAACTGTAAGAGGAAAACAAAAATGTAGTACAGTTTCATTCATTCTTTCAGAGATAAGAGTTTCAGATCCTTTCAAAAGATTTCATTAGCTTGTTATGCAATCTTATATTTGGTTACCTAAATCTTATCCTTGCACAAATTTAAGTTTATTACAGCTATGAGTTGGAATGAATTAAATTATCCTCATAGGCTCAGATAGAGGGGAAATCCAAATCTACTTCTTGTAAAAATGATGCACGGGTCTTTAAATTAGGATACTAATAATGTCAGGAGTGTTACTTGTCCTGATTTAAAGAGTAATATGCAAAAAAGTATGAAATGACCTCAACTGAGAAAAACATGAAGGTATATACTTATCTTATCAGGAATGGATGGGGAATATCCCTTCAAGATAGACTTGATTAGCAAGGATGTTCAATAGTACATGGATATCTTCATGTTGATGGTGGCTAGTATCCCCAACTAAAAATTCATGCGCCTTACCATCCACCTCTATAACACTAGACCCGGGGGACTTTTGAATACCTTTCTTCTTCATCAACCTCCTTACCCTTGTTACATCAGCCCATCTTTCATTAGTGGCATATATGTTTGATAGGAGCACATAAACCCCACTATCGTGCAACTTGAGTTGCAGGAGACAGTCTAGTATTTCTTGAGAGAGCTCAACATCACCTTTGGCCTTGTAAGCACTTAGAAGAGCTCCCCATATCAGCACATCAGGTTGCATGGGCATAGTGTTTATCAATTCCCGAGCTTCATCCACGAGTCCAGCCCTACATAGCAGATCAACCATGCATCCATAGTGTTCTAACCTCGGAGAAAGATTGTAAGGTTGACTTATCATCTGATAAAAGTACCCACGGCCTTCATCAACCAAACCAGAATGGCAGCAAGCTGTCAAAATAGCTAGAAATGTCACTGCATTTGGCCTGGTGCCAGCCTTAGTCATTTCTTCAAAATTTTGGAGTGCCTCATGCCCATTTCCATGCATTGCTAAACCACCCAGTAACGCATTCCATGTAGAGACATTCCCACAAGGCAATTCATTGAAAGTCTGCAATGCCATCTTTATACAACCACACTTCGCATACATATCAATCAGAGATGTTCCAATATGGATATCCCATTTGATTCCTCTACGATCAATATACTCGTGGACCCATCTACCATAATCAAGAGCCCCAAGACTGGCACACGCTGAAAGCACACTAGCAAGTATAATTTTATCAGGCTCGATGCCTAAGGTTTGCATGTTGCAGAATAATTCCAGTGACTCCCTTGGACGTTTACATTGCACCAATCCACTTATCATGCTAGTCCAAGATAAAATGTCCCTTTCAGGGAGCTCATCAAATATTTTCTTTGCATCACATAAACTCTCACACTTAACATACATATCCACAATAGCATTGCCTACCACCAAATTTGTACCCAATGAACGCTTGAAGATTAATCCGTGAATCCCCTTCCCCACCCTCAAATATCCCATTCGCCCACAAGCCACAAGTACACTAACAAAAGTTGCCACATTCGGCTTCACATCCATCCTAAAAAACAAAGATATAGCCTCGTCAAACAATCCTGCTTTAACATGGCCAGATATCAAACCAGTCCAAGAGACCACATCTTTCACAGGCATCTCATCAAACACTCGGATGGCACCACCACAATCACCACAAACGCTATAGAAATGCACAAGCGAGTTCTGAGCATAGACATCACACTGAAAACCCATCTTAACAACCACCCCATGAACCTGTCTTCCCTCTCCCTTCCCCAAAAACTTAACACAGGATTTCAAAACCGCCGGAACAGTATACATGTCAGGCACAAACCCATCTCTCACTATCCTTCTATAGACCAAAACCGCCGCCCCTGGCTTGTCACCATTGGCATAGCCAGAGATCAGCGTGTTAAATGGAAAAGAGCTGACGCGCCAATCAACTTGTTTCAAAAAGTCACAAGCGTAATCAACAGAATTAACATTTTTTCCGAGAAAACCAACAACATTGTTAGCAACCAAGTCATTGCAAGCTAGGCCAGAAGTTACTATTTGTGCATGGATTTGCTTGAAACAGCTGAAGCCGCTGCACCTATCAATCAAATCCAAGAGAACCCATTTAAGAGAATGCATATTACTACTCATCATATCAGCTACACAATGTCCATTTCGAGAAACAGCATTCTGAATTCCCCATTACCAAAGCTCCCATCCATATAAATGATAGGAAAAGATAACCTCTTTCTTTACTATTGTGACCCAAATTGAAAGGCATAACATAGAAAATTCCATTGTTAACCACAAGCGTGCTCATAAAGAGAAAGCATTCATTGATGCATCCAACTCAATTGTAGTTTCGACTTGAGAGAGACTTCAGAACTGGAAAGAAAAAAAATAGAAAAAGAAGAGAGATGTGAACTGGGCATTTGCAGAGGAACATAAACTTTGCCGAAGTATCCAATTCAATTGCAGTTTCGAGTTTCGAGTGCGTTCCAAACGCCAGAATTGTGGTCAGTCAGACCCTTCCATTGCTTTGAATTTGAGCACGAGCAACATCGAACATCCTCGGATCGGATTGTCATCCAAACGACGTCGCGCTTTACGTTAATTTTTGTTTGGGCTTCTCAACACACGCTTCATCACACATGTTTTGGTCTTATTTGTAAACCCACAAAGAAACATGTTCTGGGACATAGTAGGGTCCATGCTGTCTTGTGTTAGAATTGGACTGGATTACGTTTAGGAGCCCTTTAAGACGTCTAATAAATTGGGCTAGGATATCCACAAAATTACAATCAAAAGAACAGCTACACATGAGACGCGTGTAACGAGGGCCAGCCTGGAATTCTAAAAAGTATGACCTAAAAGGATGGGCGGGGACCACCACGAGGGGTCAGCGTAAAAATAGAACCAGCTGGACCCGCATACCAAAGGACACGTGCCTTCATCGCATGGACATGACCGCACTTCATGGCCCACACTAAGCCACTCGGCTTGGTCCACGCCCCGCCAAAACTTTCTCTACTATTGTGGAACCCACCAGAGCACCACCTTGCACGTGCGCAACCCAACCTCAAGTGGACTTCTTCGCTTCCTATATCCCGAAACGGGTCTCACCTCACACGTGCAACACAACTTCACGTGACCAGGAGCTCGCAAAAGCTAAGCCTAAAGATTATTGGGAGACTTTGGAAAAACACAAAGAAGAGAGAAAATTTGTAAAAGAAGTCAAAATGGCCAAAATTGCTTATTTATTTTTGGATTTCTTAAGAAATTCTTTACATTTGCATGTCTTTGATTTGAAAGTTTAGAGGTTTTTCTGTCTTTTTTGAAAAAACTTTAACTTTTTCTAAAAGCGAAATTTTTTTTTGTTGCTAAAACCTAAATTTACTAAGATTGGGGAGTATTTCCAATTGCGAAAGATTAAAGTTTAAATAAAAAATTGAATAGTAATGCAACTTGCTTGCTAGCAAAACAGAAGCAATGAAAAGGGGCCTTGCATTAGTAAAACCCAGATTAAACAAAACCAAACAGGATGAGTTGTTTTTTTGTGCATTACAAAAAGGCCTAAAACGCTAAAAACACCCCTAACCCTAAACTAACACTAGAAATTTGTTAACTAACAAGCTCAATCTAAGGCTTAGAGTATGGTGTTTGTGAATTTGCACCCATGAACTGAAGCTCTCTCTTATCATAAATCTCCAAAGAAAAATCCCTCAACATCTGAGTTGTTGTGGCACTAGCAGCAGCAGCAGCAGCACTAGCACCAGTCCCACTACCAGTAGAAATGGTGTTCTTATTAGCTCTGGTTCCTGAGGCGGAGCCCAAACTGGGTCCCAAACTAGACGAACAGCTCCCCCCCGAACCCGAAGTTGCACCGCTCGAAATCGAACCCGAAGAGGCCTGCAACTGCACATCCCCACCAACAACGTGAACACCTGGTTGAAAAGCCGACAAGAAATTGGAGATGGGTCTTGCTTGGAAATTGAAAATCGGGGTTGCAGCATCCGCAGCTGGAACAGCCCAAAGCTGGGGCTGGTTTGGGTTCACAGCCCCGTTGTTTGGGAACATGAAGAAAGGCCCAGCTGCACCAGTTGCCCCAACTTGCCACATGGGCACCAACCCATGTGCCCCACCCCCACCGCCACCGCCGCCATAGCTCATTGGGGCCAACCCACTAGACACAGAGCTCTGCTCATGCACATCAACGAACTCACTGTTCGACCCTCTCTTCCGTCGCTTTCTGGGTATTTCAGTAATCTCACCGTTGGGTCTCGCCGGTGACGTTGTGGGTATCTTTAGAGTGCCACCGACGGAGACGGCAATGGCGGGGACTGTGCCTGTGCCCGTGGCCTGCATAATAGCAGGCTCGGCCTGCTCGAGCAGCCACCTTATGGTTTCGCCGTCGGACTTGTGGCCAAGTTCTCGGGTCAGTTGAAAAATCCTGGCCGCACACGTGGCGGGCATTCGGATCCTCCGGCCCCGGCCCTCCACCTTCGTGTGGCGGTCCTTCGACGACCTCTTTGCCGCCACCACTTGTTTCTCCGACGACGTAGGAACCGGCACCTGAATAAGACCCATAGGCAGAGATCCTTCGTCCAGTTCTTGCACTGTGTCCGTCAGCTCTTCTTTCATCGTCGGTGCCGTCAAGGGAAATATTTTCTCCGGAGGGTCCGCCACTGATGGGTCGGATGCTGAGGCGGTGTTGTCGTTGCTACTGCTATTGCTCTGCTGTTCAAGCTCGTTGCTTTCTTCAAGGCTCTGCCTTTGATTCGGTTCCATCTTCAACGAAAGTCTCAGAGAAAAAATCTGTTGGATTTCAAGAATCGCAGCGACACTCAGAAATTTTTGGAAAGCAGAAGAAAACCCAGAGAAAATCACACGAAAACAAGCTAAAAGAACGAGGAAATTTCACGAATTTAAAATCAGTAAATCTGGGTTAGCTGCAGAAGCAGAGCAAGAACAGGGCATGATACTTTGACTGGGTTTTGAATCTCTGTTCATACTAAGGGGACTAATTGAACAAATAGAAAGTTAAAAAAAACAAAAACAAAAACAAAAATGGTTGGTAATGTAAAACAATTATGAAATCAAGGAACAGAGAAAGGAGAGAGAGAAACAAACCCTAGAGAATCAGAAGAGCCCCACTTATCCTCTTTTCTCTTTGCGAGCGAGCCCTACCAACACCAAGGGGGACCCTCAAGCGCTTTATTTATTTATTTATAGCTGATGGGGGTCCTATCAACGGTTCGAGAATCTTCACACACATCATGGGCCATGGAGATGGTGACACGTGATGGGTCCTATTTTGTTTAAGAAGGTACGTTTTTTAAAACTTAGTGTGATTTGCTCTCTCGGTGTGATTTTGTGGGTTCGGAACCTCCGGATTGGGCCTTACATAGAGGTGATCGCCTGCAACGCGGTCCATTTGATGATGAGTATTACTAATCATGTCCTGCCACCTAATCATCATCAAGAACCCTCAAAAGTCATCCTTATCCACTTGTGGGCCCCACACATCCCACGCATAAGATTCTTTAAAGAAAGTAACCGATGTGGTGGAATCTACTTACATTAACGATTGACAGTCATTCACACACACGTTCGTGAGCAATTGTCGTATTTTTGAATGATATCAGATTTGGTCACATACTGTTTCATGTTTTTCCAAGAATTTCATTTCCTTATTTTTCTTTTAAATTTCCTGATTTTTAATGTAGCAATTAACACACAAGAAATTTGCTTGAGAAAAGTTTTTTTTTTTTTTTTTTGTAGATATGGAATTTGACAAGTCATGATATATACAAACAATTTTTTTGTCTTGAGGCTCCTAAAACAGGCTTTGTCCTTGATATGAAAAAATGAATCTCAAGTCCAACTTCACCCTCTTCAATACCTTATTTTCTTGTTAAACTTGTTTGCATTTGAATTAGGATATAGGTATGTGAGTCTCAAGAAATTAATAAGAAGCTGCCCAATTCCCATCAGGAAAGAAAAAAGAGAAAAAAAGAATAGTCTAGTATATAATGTAATTTGCAGTACCAAAATGTTGTACTCTCTCTCACCAACCCCACGCATAACCAAACTTGATAGATATAAGCCAACAGTCACTTTAATGGTAACAATGAGAGTTTTGCATCTTTCTTCTCTTACATTCATAAGTTGGAATACTTCAATTTGAATCAATCAACTAGACGTTGATCCTACTAGAAAAATAGCTTAGGTAGCCCAAATAATTAGGTGGATCACAGGCCAAAAGCTCTAGGTCAATTTTGTAGTACATACAGGTTGAGGTTGTTCCTCCATTGAGTAACTTGAAAGTACGATCAATATATAATGTACACAAAATATTCCTGAAATGTGTATATACTTGTTATTAAATCACTATATATACTGGTTCCATTGAATTTCTCAGCACACTCGAATTAACATATCTTGGTTTTGTGAATTTTGTATCTTTGTCCTAGCAAAATGGCAATGTATGCACCAAAAACAATCTTGTTCCACACATTAATCTGTCTTCTGTTAACTATGGCTTCACAATCAAAAACATCGCTCAATTCCAACTATTATCATCAAACGTGTCCACAAGCTGAGAAAATCATATTACAGACGGTATATAACGCTTCCATGCATGACTCTAAAATCCCAGCTCGTATCTTAAGGATGTTCTTTCATGATTGTTTCATAAGGGTATAATCTCTCTCTCTCTCTCTCTCTCTCTCTCTCTCTCTCTCTCTCTCTCTCTCTCCATATTAATATTAATATTAATGTTAATATAGGGTTAATTAGCTTATTAATGTAGGGTCAATATTAATATTAATATTGGTTACTTAGGGATGTGATGCATCGTTGCTGCTAGATTCAACCCCAGGGAACCAAGCAGAAAAAGATGGTCCTCCCAATATCTCAGTCCGATCATTCTACGTGATCGACGATGCCAAAGCTACGCTAGAAATGGCATGTCCACGCACTGTTTCTTGTGCTGATATCATTGGCATTGCCGCAAGAGACGTAGTTACCATGGTACGTCCCGTACGTTTATGTTACTATATTTATGTGTTGGCTGACAAATGTTTATGTATACAAGAATAATATGTACATTATTTATTTCTTGATAGTCCGGAGGTCCTTACTGGAATGTGCTAAAAGGGAGGAAAGATGGTAGGGTTTCAAGAGCTAACGAGACCATCAACTTACCAGCTCCAACTTTCAACGTATCCCAATTGATCCAAAGCTTTGCTAAGAGAGGCTTGGGTGTTAAAGAATTGGTTGCCCTATCTGGCGGCCACACTCTTGGGTTCTCACATTGTTCTTCTTTTGAATCCCGGCTTCGAAATTTTACTTCATTGCATGATATTGATCCAAGCATGAACAATGAATTTGCTCAAAAGCTAAGAAAAAAATGCCCAAAACCAAACAGGGATCGCACTGCCGGAGAGTTGTTGGACTCAACTTCCTCAACTTTTGATAATGATTATTACAAGCATGTAGTGGCTGGAAAGGGCGTGTTTGGATCGGATCAAGCGTTGTTTAGTGATTACAGGACTAGATGGATTGTTGAATCATTTGCTGAGGATCAAAGTTTGTTCTTTAAGGAGTTTGCAGCTTCTATGGTGAAACTTGGAAAGGTTGGCGTGATTGAGGATGGTGAAGTGAGACTGAATTGCCGAGTGGTGAACTGATCAGAGAGAGAGAACGAGAGAGAGAGTGAGTGAGTAATAAACCAAAGATTTTTCTCTTACTATATTGTTCCCAATTTGATAACCAATGATGTAACTTTGATTTCTTGTTTTAAAAAATAAAATAAAAGGAAAATGCTAGTAACCCAACAATGGTTAGTGACACGAAACTCTCTTCAAGGATGTTATTTATTTACCTTATACTATATGGGTAAGCCTTTGATATAATCTTGAATGTAGAGAGAGAAAAAGAAGGTGACCATTCGGTACTGTCCTTTATTTCTTTTTTATATAATCTACAGTCTAAACTATTCTAAATTGCGATCCTTTAATTTTTAATTAATTAAAATTCCATCAAGTTTGATTTGCTATTTGTTCATGTATAGATCCAAAGTTTTCACATTTTAAAAGGCCAATGTTTTTTTGTTTTTGTTTTTTAAGTATCAAATTTTGTTATTAAAGAAATAATCACGAATTCACTTTGTAATTAATGATAATAAAAAATAAAAAAAAAAGATTAGGTAGGTTCCCCTGAGCGATCACAGTTTTTTATTTTTCTTTTTGTTTGGTCGAACACTGAGGGCGATCACTTTAATTCACATAGTTCGTACACATTTTTTATATGTAAGAGAAGAAGAGTAAATAATTTTTTATAGCCGAAAACAACAAAATGGCAATGTGTGATTAGTGATACGCAGCAGAAAAAAGCCATTTGAGGAAACTTTCTGTCTAATAGTTCATCTCAAAATTGCCAACTATAAATAAACTTGAAATCCAGTGAGGCAGAAAAACCCAAATTATAAGCATGGCCAAGCCAAGCCACAGATGCACGCTCTCCTCTGCCAAGAAATATACTCATTTAATTTGGAAAACGACACCAAATTAAATAAAGTCACCTTAAGGATTTGGAGAAACGGTGTTCATCATCTTCAACTCTTCAAGAGCAGTAATAAAAACCAGATTAAGGTGGACTAGGAAGGAATATTTTAAGCAGCTGAAGCATGCACAAGGGAGTGATAAGAAGCGGCTTGGCCATTTTTATTTTTTACATGGCCAAGCCGCTTTGAATCAAGCATTCATTCATAGCTAAAAATGGCCAAGCCGCTTCTTATCACTTTTCTCTACCCTTCATTTGCAGCTCTCCTCCTAATAATCAATTGTGATTCTGAGGAAAGAAATGGATAGATCAAAAAATGATCTTCTTCTCTTCAGTTCCTTTGTTTAGTGGTTGCCATTCTAATGAGCTGAAGTTGAGTTGTGGCAAATCAATGCAGGTCTATGTTGTATACATTGGAGAAACCCAAGTGCCTATGAGGCTTCAGACAGAGCAACAATCTGCCCATCGTTCCGTGCTAGAAACTGCTCTTGGAAGATTATTCAATTCAAACCACATGTTAACATGCACTGTACTGTTTCATTGTTTTTTAATGGAGTATATTTTCTTATAAAAAAAATACCACTTATTTATTTATCTATAATTTATATATATTAAGACTTATGACGTACTTGTTTCATCGTGCAGTACTCTAGCTGCAAGGGAATCGCTGATATACAGCTATAGCAAGAGTTTTAATGGATTTGTAGCTAAATTTTTAGATGAAGAAGCTACAATACTAGGAGGTGAAGTAAACATAAACAATTAAAAGCGTCACTATTTGTGAATATTATTTTGAGTTCTGATAAAATCACATTCATTTACAGAGATGGAAGACGTTGTCTCTCAGTAATGCACTGCTGCAGCTTCATACAACAAGATCATGGGACTTCCCGGGATTATCTCCGTCCCATGTCAAGCATATAAAAGAGGGAGTTGAAATCGTTGGAATGATGGATTCAGGTGATGATCACCAACATCAAACAAAACTCTTGACACCCAATAATCATTTTCAGGCTCAGTTTTTCGGTGTTTGTTAATCACAAATTCCAAAGCTTAGAGTTAATTTTCAGGAATTTGGCCAGAATCAGAGAGTTTCAGTGACAAAGGATTTGGCCCTCCACCAATAAATTGGAAAGGAACGTGCAATACTAATAAAACTTTCACATGCAACAAGTGAGAAACAAACCCTTTTTCCAGTTTGGCCTTCTTACTAATTGTCCTTGTGTTTGAAACTAATCTAATGTACAACATTTTGACAGCAAAATCATCGGAGCGCGATACTATAATAGCCAAAACTTTTACGATACTACCGACATCATACCTCTGAGGGACTCAGTCAGACATGGGACTCACACAGCCTCCATTGAAGCAGGTAGAGAAGTGGCAGGAGCAAGTGTCTTTGGCTTGGCTCAAGGAATTGCAGGGGGTGGAATTTCTAATGCAAGAATTGCTGTGTACAAAGTTTGCTGGGCGATGGGATGTAGCATTGCAGATATCTTGGCTGCTTTTGATGATGCAATTGCTGATGGAGTTGACATCATATCAGCTTCTTTTGGGATGTCTGCAGCTTACACCTTCACAGACGACCCAGTTGCAATTGGATACTTTCATGCATTAAAGAAAGGGATTTTGACCATAACTGCTGCAGGGAACTATGGACCTCTGTGTGCTCCTATCAGTAATGTCTCACCGTGGCTACTTACTGTGGGGGCTAGCACTATTGACAGGAAGTTTGTGACTCAATTGGCTCTTGGAAATGGAAAAACCTTCATGGTGAGCAATTCTTATCTACCCTACTCTAACTTTTGTCGTCCAAGAAACTTTCATCTCTAAAACTTTTTTCTCAAGCTAACAAGCCCCTGATTTCTTGATGATACAAAGGGGAGTGCTATCAATAACTTTGATCTTAAGGGAGACATGTTCCCCTTGATTTGGGGAGGAGATGCTTCAAACCATCCAGTCAATGCAAACTCCGAAACATCAAAATACTGCAATGCTGGAGATTTGGATTATTCACAGAAAATAAAGGGGAAAATTGTTCTCTGTAACTACCGATCAACCTATGGAAAGTTTTATAAACATATATAACTCGGTACTCGTTCTTATTTTGTACCACTAAAACCTCAGGAATCCAGAGGCAACTATTCTAGTTAGTGAAACATGGAAGGATATATACGCACCATATGTGCCCTCTTTTTCATCCAGATGACCTAACCTAATGGTGCCTGATATTCTGAAGGTAAAGTATTGCTTTGTTTTGCCCTATAAACTACTTTCAATTTATATCTACTCTCACAATTTGATCTCTGGAATCAAATTAATAGCCTGATCTGATTGCTCTGGGTGTAAATATCCTTGCAGCTTGGTCACCGGTTGGAAGTGCTTCAGTTTACAGTGAGGACACAAGGAGTGTCAAATACTATGTAGACTCTGGAACCACAATGTCTTGCCCACACGTAACCGGAGCAGCAGCCATTGTGAAGGCTGCTTACCCACGCTGGTCTCCTACAGCAATGAAATCTGCACTCAACCACAGGTATGTCAAACAATCTACTCTTTGATTTCCTAAATTCTTTACACACCTTAATGTTTTCCCAATACAGCATATGTTGTGGACCCAAAAAAGCACGAAAATGAAAGAGAATTTGCTTACGGGTCGGGTCTCCTCAACCCAACCAAGGCAGTTGATCCTGGGCTAGTTTTTGATGCATCTGAGAAATTTTATGTTGACTTTCTTTGCAAACAAAGCTACAACACCACCACAGTAAGAAAACTTACAGGTGACAAAAGTGTTTGCCGGGGCATCAAACCTGCTAGGGCATGGGACCTCAACTACCCCTCCTTCTCTCTAGCTGTAGAAGATGGCCATGAGATCAAGGGCAATTTCCATAGGACTGTTACAAATGTTGGTGAACCCAACTCAACCTACAATGTCAGCATTGTCATGCCTGATTCTATAAAGGTTAATGTGGAACCATCTGTACTTTCATTCACTGATGTTGAAGAGAAGAAATCGTTCCGTGTGGATGTCAATGGACCACACATAACTCAGGTTCCAATCATATCAGGTTCTATCACATGGAAAAATGGAAACCATGTGGTGAAATCCCCATTGGTAATTTACAATGTGCTTCCATTGTATTCCTTACCAATCCGCTATATCGCACACAGAGATTATCCACCCATCAGACACATATATCACCAGGCAAGAGAAGTTCTTTCCTACCTCACTAAAATAAGAATTGTCAAAGAAAAGAAAAATAAGCCTATATCGCCCAGAGGAGGTGCGGAGGATCTGGTACTCTGGTTCTATCATCTCTTAATGTAGTAAGAAAACAGAAATAACATTTTCTTCTATAGTGAAGAATGTACTTACATTTACTTCTCTTTCTGGTCTATTAGCCAGAAGACAAATGGTATTCCGATAGATATATCCTATCTTTTACATTTTTTTTCTATTTCTTTTTGCTTCTTGGAATTCCAAGTGAATTTCTTTGGAAGCATGTAATATCTTAAGAACAAAGAAATTCCAGATAAAAAATGAAGCAGTGTTTGTGAAGAGAATACACATTTCTGCTACTACATTTTTCAGTTATGGAGAAACCTAAAGAAGGCTTTCAGCTTTTACATGCTTATATCAGATAACGATCAAGCACTTAGCACATCAAGCAAATACTACATCGGAACGAAAAACATACTTGATACCCTTAGTAACGTTTCGAGCTTCATGCAACAAACATTTGTCTCCATGAATGTGTAGAAGAGCCATTCCTTCAGTGGGAGGCACCTACAGAATTTTTAAGTAAGATTAACAGGCGCTGCATATTCCATAAAACGCTCCGATAAAACTAATTCAAGAAAGAGAGAAGATTTTAATTCATGAACAAAGTTGAAGATAAAAATGAAAGGGAATAATAGAGAATAAAAGCAATATGGTATGACCAAAAACAGAACCCACCTCTGCCACAACAGTATTCCTCGAACCGTAGAAGACAGTTTCTCCTCCAACCAGAGGCTCTGAGGAAGAATCCTTAGGACTGCTCTTATCATTTGTAGCTTTTGGTTTGAAACCGCCACTCAAGTATATTAACAAAGTATAATGGGTGCGTTTTCCGTCTCCAAGATCATTACTTTCATCAATATGTCTTCCAAAGCGCTGCCCAACCTTGTACCTGAAAACACATGGCAACCAAAATAATTAAGTTTCAAGGTGCACAAGCCAACAAAATTCAATCTTTCTATTTTTGTTTGTAATCAGAGAAGAATTTCTCAAAGAAGTAAAATCCACGTCCCTTAATGAATGAAATCAGATAATGGACCAGCTCAAAGTTAGAAATAGCTTTTGAATTGGTTCGATCGTGTTCACAGAATGTGATTACCAACCTATAGAATCTGATATTTGGGTTTAAGCCAACAGCAGCCTTCCCTCGAATTTTGATATCAGAAAATAATTTGTCAAGACCAGACTCCCAAATTGTGTCCGCAAGAACAGGATCATTCACAGAGATTCTATCATTGTCTCTATAAGCTTCGCCTTTTGTTGGGCCAAGACTCCCTTGGTGAACAAACCCAATAGATTCTGCCGCTTTAACGAAAGCCTTTGATTCTGCAGATATGAGGAAATTCTGCACCTGAATACATTGCCTAACTATTAACAACCATGACTCAATTAATATCTTGCAGACGCGTAAATGTTCAATGGTTAGAGAAAATATATCCATCTAAGAAGAACCCATATGCCAAAATACCAGAAGAAAAACTGAATTTCAAAAAAGATGCAATCTTTTTGCAGTTCTTACAGTAAAGAGATGAGTATCTTTAAGGCAAGTTATCTGAAGATTTGGTTTTGTTTTGATGGTTGGCCACTTTGACGCTGTTTTGCTGGAATCAGCTTCTCTTCTGTCTCCCATTTTCCTCTTGTTTGTTCGTGTTTCAGCCATACGATACGAGTATGGCACGCCCTTCTTTTTTTCTCGCCTACTCTGTTTTATGGGTTTGTCGAGGCCCATTTTCTCGAGTTGTGGCCTGTCAAGGCTTTGGTGTAATTGGGCTGAGCCTGCAGCTTACTTTTACCGTCCATTGAACCATTTGGTCCATTGCTATTCTTTTTATACAAATTTATAAATAAACCCAATCCTAGACATGTATTTATAAAAAAACAAACACTATTTAAACATAGAAACGCACCCAAAATCAACCCCAAAGTCAATTTTTTGGGTGTGTTTATAAATGGGTTTTGAGTGTGTGTAATGATGAGTTTTGGGTGTGTTTATATGTTTAAATAGTGCTTGGGTTTTTTTATAATTTCAACCCTCATTTTGGGTGTTTTAGTGAAACTCCCTTCTTTTTACACCACCATGCATATATGCATTGTCGACCGAAAGTGAAAAAAAAAAAAAGCACAGTCGAGAGCAGGTACCACAGTGGTGGCCTCCCCTTCCCCCTGCTTTGACACAGGTTCGAAACCCCAAGGGGTTTCTTTCCTCCCAATGTAACCAAAAAATAAAAAAAATAAGCACACCACCATCACCATGCAATGGAACTGGAACTGGATCCTTCGCTTTAATTTTGTTCATATTTATCTAAGTGATTTACTAAATATAAAACATTTTTTTAGAAGAATTTAAAACCTTTTTTTTTTAATGAAGAAAAGTTTAAGGGGAAAATGGGAGAGGATGCTATCCCATTCCATGTCAGGGCATACTAACTCAAGCCTCTTTGAGGACTTATAGAGGGGGTTCTTAGCTTTTTTGGGGGTTTTTACCAATTACGCAAAGAGATATTGTTTACAACAGGACTCGAACTTAAGTATGAACAGCAAAGAGAACGATTCTTACCAACTGCGGAAGAATATAAAACAACATTGATTATAGCTAAAGCATAGAAACCCCATGAGTCAATTTTTAATTTTGTAATTTTTGCCAAAAGGAGTTAATTTTCAAGGTTAGTATATTTCAGCCCAACTAAGTAAATATTAATCCGTAAAATATTGCATTGCCTGTAGCAAATATAATTAGAAGGATTTTATATTTAAAAAAATGACAAATAAAAAATAAAAACAATGATTATTTGCGCAATTTAGATGCCGTAAATTGAAGCGACTTGATTGAAACCTAGCATCGATCACCACCAGCACCACAATCATCAAATCCCGTATCACAGCCTAGTGTTTCTCTATTTTTCTTTTGCCACTAAAATAGCTAGGAAATCTTCCTATACCCTTTCTCTTTTATTCATCAAAACCTAAATCCTAATAACCATATGACATACATGGGTAAAACTTCCCCAGTGACATGAGCCAACTAAAAAGCTGAAACGATTTGAAAGAATCACTATTGAAAATAACTTTTTCATAATCCCTTCCAACCACCATAATTTTTCCAAATCTAGTCAAATGACATCAATGACAAAAACTAACTGCCAACTAGCATGACTTTCCTAAAGAGACTAAAAACATTCTGTAAGATCCCACATTGACCAACGGAGAGGGGTTGATGTGTCTTATATGTGCACACCCGCATCCATCTAGCACGAGGCCTTTTGGGAGTTCACTGGCCGAGTCATAGGAACTCGAAGTTAAGCGAGTTGGGGCTAGAGCAATCTCGGGATGGGTGACCCACGAGAAGTTGCTCGTGAGTTCCCGAAACAAAGCTGTGAGGGTAGAGAAGAGGGCCCAAAGCGGACAATATCGTGTTACGGCAGAGCCCATCCCGGGATGTGACACATCCAGCAAACTAAACTATGTTTCTGAAATCATGAGAGAAAAATACAAAAAACTCATAGAGTTTCTAGAATTTATTGAACAAACTAAACCAAAATAAAAAAGCTAAGTCATGCAAAAGAAGCTAGGCAAAAGGAAAACTAACCGCCACTAATCGTCATTCAAGACATGACATAAAGATCGCCACATAGTTACTCCATGCCCTCACCGCAACCTTGCAAGATGAGGTATAACCAAAGCCGACCAAGATCTGATATAATAGATATGCCAAAATAAGAGGAAATCAACATAGGTCCACCAAAGCCGAAGAACATCGAAGATCCGACGAGATTCAGAGGTTCGGATCTGAAGCTTTCTCTCTATTAACGATTAGGGTTTTGTGTGTAAACAAAAAAAATAAATAAAATCAATATTAAGATTAGGAATTGATCATCAAACACTCAAAAGTTTGGAACTTAATGATACACATTTTGTTCTATATCAAAACGGCAAGATTTCCTCTTAGAAAAAAATTTCAAACGTAACGACTTCATTTTCAAAAGACAAATATGTAACACAATAGTCTAGTCAAATATAAATATATATATATATTTTATAAAAAGGCAATAGGAAAGTAAAACGAATAAGATTTGTTCTCACGCGTGAAAAGGCTAGTACATAATAAAAGGGTACTGTTAAACGAACTCTAAAATTAACTGAATACACCTAATTAAAAAAATTAGGATTCATTTAACAACACCTAAGAGCGGCTCCACTGCACAAACTTGGGGAAAAGGCCCCTGGCGAGTCCAAACACCTTCGGTCGAGAGACCAAGCTCGGGCAAGAGTGGTCCCACCACCAGGCAAGAGCTGGTCCCACTAGGCAAGCCAAGGCGGGTTTCGTCTGGGCTTCAACCCAAGTGTGGCGTCGCACGGTAATTCAATTTTTTAACCTTTGGCGCGTGAGTTTCACACGCTAACGGTAAAACATTTGACTTCTGCTCGGACGTTAGCGTGATGTCATCAACGACATAATCCAAAAGTGCATGTGCCACGTGTCGCAACCGAGACGCTCCGATCAAATTTTTTTTTAGAAATCTGATGGTTTTTTTTCCCTATAAATACCTAACCATTTTATTTACTTTCCACACCAAATCTTCATACAATTTCTTCTCAATCCAATATTTTTTACTCTCCACTCACATTATTCACTTTCCTATTTTTTACTTTCCACACCAAATTTTCAGAAGATAGAGATGACACGTGACACAATTTTAGAGGGTGAAAATTTTATCTGAAATCTAATATTATAATTTTTTAAAAATATTTGAAAATCTTATCTGACATGGGACACGTGACACGATTTTAGAGGGTGAAAATCTTATTTGAAATATGATATTATAATTTTTTTTAATGAATATCCAAAAAATTTATTTGGAATAAGACAAGTGGCAACCGAGATTCTCATCCGAAAATCTTTTATGAAAAATAATGGATACGTGACAACCAAAAATCTTATTCGAAAATTTAATTACAAAAGATTATCAAAATTAATGGTTTAAAGTATAAAAAAATAAGAAATAAAGTACAATGAATAGTATTTGCCTTAGACTTAATAAGGTGACACTATTTACATAAATAGTGGCAGTCCTTACTTGTCCTTATCCTAAAGTTGACCCTTATGGGTGAAGATGCTCTAATAAAAAGAGCTAATCTGCGTGACAAGAAACTATGATAAAATTAAGATAATTAACTAGAATGAGTATTCTGTTTTCTTTTTTCAGACAAGAGAGGTGTTTGCCCTTGCTTGGCAGCGAGGGGAGATTCCATGTTTCACAACCAGTTATTTTTCGGTTGATTAGTCAATGCTAATCCTCTGTCGCAAACACGTCCTCGTCTCGCTGCTACTACTCTCTTTCCCACTTATTTTATTTCCAACCTTATAAGCCTGCTTGCTTCATTAACTAATAAGCACCCAAAAACTAAACAAATTTAAATGATAAAGAAAAATAAAAAAAGTTAGACTCGCCACTCAAGGTTAGCCACGTGACACAGTAGTCTCCCGTTGGAAAATATGACGAGGGGTTGCTGACAAAAGCCGATGTGCTGTCCCGTTCTCATTAGCCCGTCACACAAAGTGATCGTACGATGATCTTGACATTGCTGCATCTCAAGACAATGAGAGATGAATAAAAACGAAAGCCATTTTTTTATTCCCAATGCGGTTTCCGAAAAAGATGAATAAAAAAAAATATTCCCTCTTTTACTTCTTTGTTTCTTAATTTTGCCAAAAAAGAGAAGCCATGAGCATTTAAGTAGTGTTTTATCTAATATTTTCACTGCGTTTTCTTTCCTCTAATTCTTATCCCTTTCTTTTTTAGTGGGGTAGAATTTTAAAGACAAAAGAAGGCATAGAGAATAATGGCAGTGAGTTATCGATCAATATGGAAAAAAGGGGTCTGGTGGCCTGAGGATAAAGAAATCGGAACATCCACAATCAGATAAAAAGAAAGTTCTTCCCTTCTGCACTGCACTGTGGACTATTTCTAGGGTTTCTGATCTATTTTCCATATTTGTATTCTATCATACTCCTATACCCTCGTGTTGTGTCCTTTGTTGCTCTTTTTGGGTAATTCATGTCTATGGGTGGCGTCTCTGGGTTCTATTTTTAGAAATCTAATTTAACATATCTTTTTTGGGGGCTTTCTTTTATGAATCCTCCTGGGGTTTCATCTGCTAATTGCTTCTTCAGAGCCAAAGTCTGATACTTTGTTTGGATTTTCTAAACTAAACCTCTCCTGGGTTTGCTTGGTTGTCAAAGGTCCTTCACAAATTTCTACATTTTTCTCTACTAGCTAGTGTTCGAGCACTTCAAATCTTCGAGGGGGTTTCCAGGTGTAACTCTTCTCTACTAGCTTATTTCTTGAGCTATATACATGTATAGCGCATCTTTACCAATTTTCATGGTATTATTACTTTTATTATTATCATCTCACGATGATCTTGTAATTAATGATGGCGATGATCTAGGCTAGGACATGGTGAGGGGGAAGATTGAGATGAAAAGAATTGAAAATGCTACAAGCCGGCAAGTGACCTTCTCCAAACGTCGAAATGGGTTGTTGAAGAAAGCCTTTGAGCTTTCAGTTCTCTGCGATGCTCAAGTTTCCGTCATCATCTTCTCTCAGAAAGGCAGGCTATATGAGTTCTCCAGCTCTGAGTATGTTTCTGTATTTTTTATGTATACCTCATATATATAAGTTTGAAGCCCCATTTTTTTATTTGTCTATATGCTTTGTTTCTTAAAGATGGAAACATCATTTACTTTTTATGGTGTTGATGAGCAGGTATGGGTTGTTGTACTGGTTTTAAGGCCAGTGTGTACGATGATACATATATATAATATAGATTTCTAGCTTTCTACCCACTCTGGTCTTGAATCAAAACTTGACTTTCTATTTTATGTTTTATTTGTACCATCCGCATCTTACAAGTTACACATCTGCTCGTTTATAATCTAATCAAATTGAGGTTTCTTTCTTGCTGGGATTAATATTATGTCTTTTCTAACAATTTATGTACGCTTTATTTATTAGTGCATTAGCATTGAATGAGATTTCATGGGTCTTTTCAAGTTTCAACTTAGCGTTTCTCCCTAAATAAATTATTGAAACTAGTGCTTCTTTGTTTTAATGCCTTTGTGCTTAACTTCTGGCAATTCAACTTCTCATTCTACTAACTAATGATTTTGTCCAATATTTCATCATTTCATGGAGTACTTGTCTGTGCATGCAACCCTTAAGCTCAAACCTCAAACTTCAACCCATGTTCATTTGCTTTTGCCAGATCAAGAACTGTAGCAATTGAACCTAGGCTTACATTATATATGTTGTTAAAATTTTAGAGGGATGAATCAATATTCACTACTAATTGGTCCAACACCGATATTTTCTTCAACTTTATCACTTGTGTAACTCAACATGTGTGTGAGATTTTATCATACTAGGGCTTGGTGCTATTAGTACAGAACCACTCGCTTATGTATTGTATTTTATTTTGTCAATTTCCCAATATGGGGATTTATCACGGCAAAAAGCTCTCATCGGTAGTTCATGACATAACAACTGACAAAACAGCTACAATTAATTCTAAAACTTCTTCAGATTTGTAGGTATTCATGTGCAAGTTCTTCACTTAATTATGCATTTTAAGTTTTGTTAAATAAAGGAGTAGAAGATGAATTCAACCCAAAAATCTTAAGCCCCTATGGTGAAGAAGTCAAGTCTTGCACACATAGCAAGGACCATATATCTATTCATTGGGGTAAAGAACATGGTTGTCATGGTTTAAACCATATTTATTTCGTCAGAATGAGCTATATTTTGAAATGGGGAGCATGTTTACATCATTATGTATAATCGTTCTTATCTGCAGCTTCAAATTGGGGGGGGTATATTTCGTTCATTTCTATTTGCAATACAAATCTTTCTTGAGGTTCTATGTGGCGTGAATAAAAATTTTAAGTTCATATTTGGTTATACTTGATATGATCATCTTTCTTTGTTTGGCGGGCATTGGAAAATAGTGTATCCTTAGAGTGGTTTAAGAGCTCATGTGGATTTAGGCCATGTTGGGCGGTTAAACTAGGCTATGATATCAGTTGTTAAAAGCACATAGGTAGAACTTGCCCCTAAAAACCGGCTTGTAAGAGAAGGGTGCCCAAGAGGTCTTAAACCACTCTAGGATATGTTAATTTTTCAATGTGGAATCTTGAGTCCCAACATCTAATCCCTCTTTGATGTATAAAGTGTAATGGGGTTTCTTAGCTAGCTAATTCTCAGTCCAAAACAAAATTATTGTTCTTATTAGTTCTTTCTTTCCGCCCCCCAGTACTGTTAAGATCATACACTCATAGTACACGTGCCTAGTAGTTTATATACTCTATCTTCTGGCATTGAGCATAACACAATTGATCGTCTTGTTATATGGGAAACCTGAATAATCACAGAACACCATCATTGATGGTGAAAAAAAAAAAAAACAAGGTTTAATTTTTTGAAAATATCATGTTAGAGATTTTGTGATTGCAGTACTATATTTAATTTCATTAATGTTCATTGATTGATTTTGACCTTTTTTTGTATTATGATACAGCATGCAAGAAACTATAAAACGATACCACAAACATGCAAAGGCTGGGCAAACCAACAAGATTGAAGTGGAAGAATATGTGGAGGTTAGAAACTCTATCTTGGAATTTGGATTAATCCATCTTTGAGAAGTTGTTATAAAACAGATGCATGAATAATCTTTGACCATGTTTGATGATTGGGATTGGGATTGGATTAGGAGGTAGAATTAGATTCTATTGGATTGGAAATGATAACGCTAATCCAATGATGTGTTGGATACTTCACATGATTAAGGGGTTGGATTAATTGAAATGTGCTATTACATGGCTTAGTATTAGACATATTCCAATCTAACTTAATCTCAACCTTTTGGCTCTAGTAGGATTAGACATTAAAGCCCTACAGCCCTCCACTGCTACATCTCTAGAGCAATCGTTACCTTTGGATCATAGGCTCAATCAACATACACATGACCAGTCTGATTGTTAATACACATGTGATTGTTTAACTGATTAGGATTAAGCTGTTAGTTTAGTTAGAAGAGAGTCCTTTTAGTTATTAATGTAAGCTTCACTCATTGGCTATATGAAAGCCTCCTTGCAATGATTATTGCATAATGAGAATTTCAGTTTTTACAATTCTCTTTAGACATAACACAATCCATGTTGTTTTTAGGCTGCCAAACATTTTGATTAGGATTACGAATCCTATCCAACTACATAATCCAAGTCACCAAATGAGGGCGTTTGATATCCTATTCAAATAGGGAACTCAAAATCTTTTATTTTTCTTAAAAACAAGGAGTTCTTAAATCTATTTTTAAGATTGAAAAACTTGTTTGGTATGCAACTTGAAAATTGTTTTCAAATCTTAAAAATTTGAGAACTTGTGGATTGTTAAAAAAAAATTGAAAAAAACAGATATTTTTTGTTTTTAATAATTGGGGTGTTTTTAGTTGTTCTTGAGTTTGAGTTTTTAAAAATAGGGCTACCAAACAAGTTTTCTTTCTTTTTGACTCAAATTCTGTTTTTAAGTTTAAAAAGTTGGATTTAAGTTGAATACCAAACAGGCCCTTAGTAACTTAGATAGAAACAAGTATGATGTAAAGACAAATTTAGTCATATTGATATTAGGGGTAAAAACAAAACTTCTACAATTTTTTAGCTTTTTCAGATGAGTAACATTATTAAATAGAAACGAGTATGTAACTTTACAACTTATTTTTCATGACAATGACCTCTTTTAGCGGAAATGATTTATTTCAGGCTAGAAGCTTATAATTACAGACATAAAGTTTAGAGTTCTACACCTATTTATGATGAAGGGATCCTAGTCGGCCTTTTAGATTCACAAAAATTAATTTGGAATCCTTTGATAGATAGAGAAAAGGGTTGTAAATGGTGTGTCAAAGCATGGTGTAAAGAAGAATATATAATGTATACATGAGTTAAAGACTGAAACTTAGAGCATTCCACTCAATGCGACCAAGTAGTGTTTCCAAAAGTAACGGAGGAGTATATGAACAAGATGCTCCGGTTGAGTACATGAACAAGATGCTAAATGTCGAAATCTGTTAAAATTAGGCACACGATTGATCAAGTTGCAAGTATTTTGGCTCTGGGAATCATGTATTGCCACAGGTAAGCATGAAAGAGGCTATGTCAATGAGTTTCTGGGGTTGTTCTTGCCTTTTCTTCCTACTTCCTACTTGGTTCTGATACCTAGTTATTAGTCCAGACATATGTAGTGTTAAAAACTTGCAGACACATTTGTTTATGTACAAATATGGACACTTGTTGCTTCGTGAAATATAATTTCTTGGATTTCATAAGTTCAGCTGCACCTACGCGTCCGTCTTCTTACATGTAATTAAGCTTCATGTTTATTTATCAACAATGGCACTTGGTACATAAATGATCATCAAATCAAATAGGGTAAAAGAAGAGAAGTCGGGGAGGGAAGAAGGGGGGCTTCAAGTTGTTGAACTAGGTTAACTTTTGGAAAGTCCTATTACATGTTAAGCACGTCGCTCATGACATTTTATTCGTTTACAGTTGACAAGTTAAACCTATTTGCATGCAGCAATTGAAGCATGAATCGACTGCTATGGCCAAGAAGATAGAGAACCTAGAAGCTTCTCAACGGTTTATTGCTTAGTTTGATTCTTCTCCTGTACTTTTTTACTCATCTAACATTTCACTAGACAGGTCTTCCTAAACCCTGAATTTTGTATATCTCAGGAAGCTTTTGGGACATGGCTTGGACTCTTGCTCTGTCGAGGAGCTCCAAGAGATCACTGGCCAGCTGGAGCGAAGTGTACGCAAGATAAGAGAGAGAAAGGTATATATATTTCACCTGTTCACTTATTTCCTGCCATTTTTATCGGTTCAATGGGAGAGGAGAGGTTAAGTTAACTTGAAGTGATTTCCATTCCAGGCTCATTTATTTGCGGAGCAGATGGAGCAATTAAGGGCAAAGGTATTTATTTCAAGTGCAACAGACTAGTAATAGTAATTTGTACGTATAGCGCTCAAATTCTTGTTCACTGGTTCTAATTAACACCAATATATTTATCTCTCTGAAATCAGGAGAGGCTCCTCTTAGAAGAGAATGCAAAGTTAAGTGAAGAGGTGAGCCTTTACATTACAGCTACCATCACCACCATGGTGCCTTTTGAGTTTTCTGGTTTTTGTCTTATATTTTTCTGCATATTATTATGATAGTTTGGTGCACAGCCGAGGCTGTTGCTGCGGCAGCAGCAGCTTTCAGTTGAAGAAAAAGGAGCTGTGAGCTACTGGAGTCAAAGTAGCCTGAGTTCTGAGGTGGAGACTGAATTGTTCATCGGACCGCCGGTAACGCGCTGTTGAGAGATCACAGCTGCCCAATAGTCTTCTAAAGTCAACATCAGATATAATAAAATTACAAATAAACAAGAAAATAATGTAATATGGATCACGTATCTTTGATAGGACGTGCACTCAAATAATAAGGTCAAACAATAACAGATCTAGGAATTGATTTCCTCCGACTCCTTTTTTCACCCTGTATGCATATATAACTGTATTCAACTTCTTGACAATGATTTGCCTACCCCCTAAAAAGAAAGAGGATTGGTTGGGTTGTATAAATTGGGCTGGCCCAAAAGCTAGTTGTAAAAATTCATTCAAATTGGGCTTCATACATGATTGGAATTGCACTGAGGTTCTCTGTTTAATATTTACAGATCCATCCAAACCACAACGGAAAATAACTTTTTTTCTGGGCTTAGATGAATTTTTTTATTTCTTTTTTCTAATTTCATATCTTACATTACATAGGTCGAGTTTCGTAGAGGAAATTTGGGTATCTCTCTCTCCGTCTTAATAATGATTGCCTGCTGCAACAGATTCAGGCATGCACAAAAATAAAAAAAAGGAATGGGACCTCTTTCTAAGTCACTGTCACAGTAGGTTTCTCCTTGTTTTCCCATCTTCAATAATTAGCTGCTTCTTTTTTTGTTTTGTCCGTCTATATGGAATATGTCCAAACAACCCTATAGAAAAGTCCCTACTACTCTTTCCAGCTACCCTGTCCAGCTCTAAGCCCACCATCACCAGTTCATCATTCACCAGTCGCTCCTCTCTGTCTAACCATATAGACATAGTTGATAATCATATGGCCTAGCTAGCTAGGCACTGAATTTGGTTTTTCCTCTTTTTTATGAGTTAAATGTGACAGGCAGGGACTGAGTTGTTTTATTATATTTGTGGATTCCCGGGAAGAGGACCACTTTGAATTTGAAATAGCTCTCTCTCTCTCTCTCTCTCTCTCTCTGATGGATTCAATTTAGAATTTAGAGCAAATGTAAGTCGTCAGGAATATGATGTAGGAGAGGAATCTACCAAGTTTTGAGCAAAATCTGAATCAGATGACCTCACCCCTTTATCAGATACTCTTACAAAATTTAGATAGGATAAGGTAATATCCATAATCTTTATTAAAAAAATTACTTTTCCCACTACCTACTAAATATACTATATCATTGTGCTAATCATGTTACCATCAGCATGTGAGCCTGAAATTGGTCGAAACCCATTTCTTAAACACAATTGTCATTGATACTAGTGTAATTTTATTATTGTTAAACACCATAACCAAAAAAAAAAAAAAAGTCAATATAAATCACTACCCTTATATAGAGAGCTCAAATACATTGGAGCGATGCTTTAAATAAACTTATGTAAGTATTTCCTGCGATTTTAGGAACCGCATGAATTAACTTCATTTTTAACTTTGATGATAACATTGTAAATCTTTGTAGAATTCTGATAATTGGGTAGGACCAATATATATATATATATATATATATATATATGATTTATTTTTATTTTTCTCTTGAAACATAAAATTAACTTGAATAATTTCAGTACGTAAAAAAGCCAGGTGTCATGTCAAGGAAAGAATAGAAGCATTTTAGGTTTAAGCCATGCTTGTGGTCCCCAAAATACATCTCAGAAAGCGCTCTGGCCAGTCACCGAAAAATCTGAGTCAAGTGGGATTTCTATGCACAGTTTTTGGGGTCCATATGCATGGCATGATGGCAGCCATTGCCATATGGTTTGGTTTCATCTGTCCAATTGTCCTCCACTGCCCTTCCCATGTCGGGTGAGATTTCTCTGTTCACGCAGTGACTGAGTGGCTGAGTGGCTATGGCAACAACAGTATCACAGTGCATGATTTTAATTTCAAATTTGGGTCGTTTTACAATATATATATAGGCTCTGCTGCGTACTTGTTGTGTATACAAACAAACCAAACTTAGCAATCGTACGTATAAAAAAAGAAGAAAAAAAAGTAAAGACTGGCCAACAACCTTCATATCATTAATTAGTCTGTTAATTATGAATTTCATACATGCAAATTAGGAAGGGAAATCAAAATCTTAAATGGATGTTTGTAAATCTCAATCCCTGTGTGTGAGAAAAGTAAATAAACAAAATTGGGATGCTTTATATGTAAATGTAATATACTGACAATCGTTGCAGTATTCATAATTATGTATAGCTTCAAACTTATGGAAATTAGTGTTCATGACTATTTACCCCTCCTGTGACAGAGAAGAGCACTGTTTAGGATTGTGTAAATAGTCTTCTGATCCATAATGGTTTAATGTTTAACATATGTTATGTTATACAAGAATTTTCTGTCACAGGAGCCGTACATATATATTCCTGAAAATATTGATGTGAACCTCTCCTGAATTCAAGTGGAGCTTATAATATTTATATTTTGTGATAAGAATATTACACGTACTACATTTTGTTAATATTGTGGTTTGATCCAAGAGAGGTATATAGGTTATGAAAATTTCAAAAAAATTGTTATAATTATTACTACTTGTGAAGGGAGGAGGAGGAGGAGGAGGAGGAGGAGGAGGAATGGTATGGTACTCAGTCATCAATTATTGAAATATCAATGACACATTTGAGTTTGACCCATTATGCTTATGATACACATTTGTACTGTCCTTGAGGCTTGGGTTAAGTTAAGCCTATAACCATGGTTAGTTGGCTATGGCTAGGCTAGCATCAGAGAGAGAATCAAACTATATAGTAACTGATGAAACTGAAAAATGTCATCTTTAAATAAATATTAGATGCTCGCAGATCCCCAATATACACCTCCTCGTCCTCGTATATCAAAAACCCATCAGGGGCTGTGCTGTGTGGGAATCACTTTGACACTGCATCTACACTCAAATATATTTTATATATATATAGCGAAAGAGAGTGCTAAAGAGGTGCGTGCTCATATCGTCATCTTTTTCATTTCTTTGCATATAAGTTGCATTTCCCAGAGAGAGAGAGAGAGGGCACAAGTAGTTGTTTTCTTGGTTTTGGTCTGGTAAAAGCTTGGGAGTGAGTGTTCAAAAAAACAACACCAAGATAAAAAGAGATAAAAGGAGGCAGTGTGGGAGAGAGAGACAGAGATACCCGAAAACTCACACTGACCCCTTTGCAGTTTTTGCTATATACTTATTGATTTCCTCAAATCATATTGTAGCTCTCTCTCTCTCTCTCTCTCTCTCTCTCTCTCTCTCTCTCTCTCTCTCTGTGTTTATGCTTCATGGATCCGCTTTTAACGCTTCTTCATGAGATCACAGCATCCTCCCCAGTCCCCACAAGCTTTTCTGCTTTTCTTCCGTTCCAAACTCTCACAAACCATGACCAGTCCTAGTCTATTTCTCTCTCTGCAGCTGCTCTAAAGTCTTACTTAACACTACTGGCTGCTTGCTACCTTCTGTCCTTTTCACATTCAATTCCTGTTTTCCCATTGTTGGAGAAGCAAGCTTTTCATCCAGAGCCACCATCAATCTTTTTGGTTCTTGTTGAAAAAGCAAAGAGAGTTTTTTTTTCCTTTTTCATCTTTTGATTTTCTAGTTATGGGCATGAGGGAGTGGTATTGGGGTTCTGGAAGATCCTCAAAGAGAGGTAGAGGTGGAGGAGGAGGACCAGCTGAGAAAGACATGACCACCTCTTCTGGTTGCATGTGTGCTGTCTTTCAGCTCTTTGACTTCCATCAACTTCAGCTTGCCAACTTACACCACCCACAGCAACCCTCTTTCAACACTTTCCACCAAGAAGATCTCACTGTCCCCAAAGGTCCTCTCTCTCTCTCTCTCTCTCTCTCTCTCTCTCTCTCAATGTTTTCTTTTAAGAATATATATTTTTGAGTAATTAACAACGTAGTTTTGTGGAATTCATCAGGTGTTGAAGCACCTAGGAACAGCTTGGATTCATCAGAAGGGACTTCACTATCATCTACCACAAAAGAAGAAGAAAATTTAAATAGTCCAGTAAGTTTCATTACTACTAGTACCAATGCTGATATATATATATATATATTATCTTTAATTTGTTTCCCCTTTTTGGTGTTTTTAAAAAGTAAGTAATGATGATATAATAATGATGGAACTGGGACCCTTTTGTGTTGTGCAGATTTTGAAATTCCAGATGGGTATGCAGATCAAAACAAGTGGAGGAGGAGGAGGCAGAACATCTTCAGCTGATTTTTCATCAGATATTAGCTCACCAGGAACAAAGACCCCAAATTTGGTAGCAAGGTTAATGGGTCTTGACCTTCTTCCTGATCAAATCCAATCACCCTCTTCCACTTCATCATGTAGTAGCACCGCCACTCATGCAACTTCAAAGTCAAAAGTTCGGACTCGGAAAGCCCTCCAAAGTAGACCAAGACGACATGTCGTGGATATGAGCGACGCTACTAATACTGCAGCAGTTGGTACTCGTTCACTGCCTGAGACTCCAAGAATCTCATCAGCCAGAAGATCAGACGTTGATCTTCATCACCGCCTTTCGCTTCAAATCAACAAAGAGAATGTTGGGGTGGGGGGTGGTGAGGAACTGGATTTTTGCAGGTCTTCATCTTACAAAAGGAGGGACCTAAAGCTGATTAATTTTGGAGATCATGAGAATGTTAAAAGCCCAAGCCACTATGCTAGGCAAATTGTGAAGCAGGTGAGAGAAAGTGTTAGCAGGAAAGTTGGTTTGGACATCACAAACACCACCAGACCAGTTAACAGAGACAAGCACGACAAAGATGAGCTCCTTCACCGGCTTAAATCCAAGAATGGTAATGCTGCTTCCAAGAGTTTAATCAGCAAGGAAGACAGTTCAGCTTCTTTCTCTCCCAGGCTCAGATTCTTGGAGCCCAAGACTACTACTACAACGCCTGCATCATTGACAGCCAAGGATCAAATTCAACTACTTCCTCCAAAACCCAAATCACCTCTCTCATCTTTACCTCCCAAGCCAAAGCCTGTGCAGCAGCCACTGAAAGAAGAAAAACAGCAGCAGCAGCAGAAAAGCCAGACATCAATTCAAAAGCGTAGAAAATCTGCTCATAAGCAACAGGAGGAAGCATTTGTTAGTCCATCAACAGCTACAAGAGCCATCCATATTCCAGCTGACAAGAAATGCAAGAAAACCCAATTATTGTCAAGCAACAATGTCCCTACCCTTCTTCCAATCAAGAAAGATCCTTCACCTCCAGCTACCAAAATCCCCCAAAAACAGGTACGTTTGTCAAATTTTTATTAATCTTAACTGGGTTGAAATTTAATCAAAGATCAAATATTCCAATGTCGCAAAATTATTCTTGGTAGCTAGCAAGCTAGAGTTCGTAGTACTTTGACCGTTTATATTATTCTCTCAACTCAAACTTATTATAATTATTGTTTTGTTGCAATGCGTTATGCAAAATAAAGCAGGCACAACAACAAGTATCTGAATCTGACGCCCAACAATCGAAACGTAGGTGGTCACAGTTATCTAGTTCCACGAGCCAAACGTACAAACAACAACAAGAGCAGCAGCAACTAAGCCGGAGGACCCCCCATGAGCTCGCCACCCGAGACATCATCAACATGCCTAACGGTGGCGCCACCAGTTCAGCCACCGCTGCCGGCTCTGCTGGTGGAGCAGCAGCAGAGGCAGAGCTGTTCCAGTACGTCACAAGAATATTAAGCCGTACTGGCATTGATAAAGACACCCAAGTTTCCTTCACCAACTGGTTCTCTCCGTTCCATCCACTAGACCCTTCCATTTTTCACCACCTTGAAAATTCTAACGTTGTTGATGTTACTGGTCAACTTGGTCAAAGGTGCAACAGGAAGTTAACGTTCCGTGTGGTGGATGAAATTTTGGTGGAAATTTTGAGGCCATATATCAACATGAAGCCATGGGTTGCAACTAGCTCAAATTATATTGGCATGTGGAATAATATGAATGGGTCAGAACTGGTTAACATTTTGTGCCACAAAATCCAGAGGTTTCCGTGTGCCGACTGTCAGGTTCTTGAAGACATTGACGATTTAATTGACAAGGACATGCCTGCAGAGTCGAAGGTGCAAAGTGAGATGGCGTTTGAGGAAGAAGGAGAAGGGATCGTTAGGGAGGTAGAGAAGGACATATTGGACACACTCATACATGAAACGGCTAGGGTCCTATGGTTTTGAATTTTTTTGATCAATTGCGTGCCAAAACGGCGCCGTAGGGTGCATGCAGAAATGGGTCAGAGAGTGGACTGGGGTCACATGGGTGGTTCACGTGATGAGATGCTATTGGTCCGGGGGGGTGGGGGTGACGTGGCAGATTGGGAGCTGTAAAAAAGTGGGGTGGGTGACACGTACGGGCTTGACAGCCCCGACAGCAGTGACAGAGGACCCTCAGGGAGCTCAGAGGATGGAATCCATTGCCTTCTCTCCAGCCTTTTGTAATTTGTAAATTTTTGCTCTCTCTTTTTTCAAAATTATTTGTATTATTCTTTGTTTATTATAAAAGTTCAACGTTATATATGTAAGTAAGTACATCTTGTTTTGTTCTGGTACGGATGTCTAATTTATCATGTAACCTATATATATATATATATATACATATATACATATGGATAATATGGTCTACCACTACCACCCACTGTTGTATCCGTTATAGTTGCAGTTGCAGGTACCCTCCACCATTTCATTTTTTATAACACAATAATCAATGCCAATTTGTTACCATTTGGGATTGCGAAGAGGTATATGCCATGGAGAATCCTAAAGGATTTCGTTCTCGTAAATAAATAAATATATTGTCATGGGGGTCTGAGCTTTTTGCTGTGCTCCAAATTAGGTGGGTTTTCCTAACTAAAAAGATGGTTAATTTGCACAGCCAGTGGCAGTACATGAATGAACGTGGCTTCTGATTTCCTCAAAAGAAAAAGCTAATACACAAAAAGGTAAATTCTGAAAAAAGCCAACCTAAAAGTTGTGCATGCAATCAAACTTTTATGCATATATGCGTACGCATGCATGATGCATATATGATTGGAAACGTTTAAACAAGGAGGAACCACTCTCTCTCTCTCTCTCTCTCTCTCTCTCTCTCTCTCTCTCTCTCTCTCTCTCTCTCTCTCTCGGGTAGCGGAAGACTGTATTAAAGAGGAGGAGGAGGAGGAGGATCAATTTGATAATAATGCAAAGCATACATCATCTCTGCTCTTATCGTCTTCTCTTTGTATTTTAAGCCTCACGTTATATATACTAGCTAGGGACAGTTAGGTCAAACAATCTATAGAGGAAGTTAAAAAAAAAAAAGCGTTTTAGTTGCCATTTAATGTTTCCAATAATAATCTTGCAAAGAGCAAAAAAGAGTGGCAGCAGTGACTGACTAGTGAGCTAATAAAACGCTACAGATATAGAAAGAAACTGAGCGGGAAATTCAAATCGAATGCCATATTGCAAATGACATAATAATATATATGCATGTGGGTTGGTGCATAATGGAGGGGAGGGTGGGGTTTAATTATTGGTGCTGATGACTGCAGAGAAATAGCAGGGTGGAGATCTGAGGGTTGACTGCATCCAATTAATGATGATTGAGGCGTTTGGGGTAAGAGCTGAAGCTACCTAGAGCTTATGTATCTGTATTTTTCTAAGCTTCCCTCCCTTCCTTGAGATGTGTGATATATGAGTTTGGCACCTCTCAACATTAACTTTAACTTAAAGGGTATATGAAATTCATGAGGCTGGCGCGAGAGAGAGAGAGAGAGAGAGAGAGAGGGTTAATGGCTTGATCCACAAAATGCAGTACTTGTTTCATTCATGCCACCATAACGTATGTTTTTGTTGTGTAAGTATTTACTCATTTATATATACCACCAGAGAGAGAGATGAGAGAGGCAGAGGGATTTTGCTTGCTTTCACTCAAATGGGCTTATATAGAGAGAGATGAAATCGATCCATGTGCATTTCCCTCAGACGTGACAAGTTAGTGAAAGAGAAGAGAGCGGTGGCCAGTGAAAATGATGGAAACTTTTGAGTTAGGTTTGCAGGTTCAAAATTTAAAGAGTTGCCTAACTTTCCCCAACATCTTAATGCAGAAATTAAATAAATAAATGGACAGGAGCACAGGGCTTGACCAACTACTGTCCTGAATTACTCCACTCACAGAGCATCTTCATGAAAGTTACTCTACTCAATCAATGTCATGATTATAATTGCATATATATCAGAGCCCATGAGACTAGTAGAGTAGTAGCCTTAGCATTAGCAGGTAGGTTAGTAGGACCAAGGGGCTAGCCCACAAACAGCCAAGTGGTCCTTGTTGGTTTTGTTGTTAAATCAGCTTATTATTCTCAATCAATATAAAGTTTAATCTTGGATTTGTTTACCCGCTTCTTTTAATTAAAGCTTGAGACATTTTAAGGAGGTGCACCAACTTATTGAACAAATGTTTAAATATAAGTAATGATTTAAACTATAAGAGGAGAAAGGTTTTTCACACACACTACCCAAATGCAATGAGGGCTTGAACTTGATCGCTAGTGTGCAAGTCAATACCCGTTTTCACACAACTAGACCCGTTGGCAACTTATCCGATAATGTTTCATTTGTTTCTATATGAGTTTACTCTCAACCTTATTTATTTACAGTAAATTAGAAATTATTGTATTAATTAATGACCACAACATGTGGGGAGTAGGTGTTTGTTTTTTCACTCATCTGCCCCAACAAAAAGCCCGGGGTCCATAAACGGCCTTTATTTTTGCCAAAAGGATCAAATAATGCAGAGACAAGATAAGACGTGATGGCACTAAAAAGACTTGCACCTACTTCACTTTTGTTATGTGAAAATGGGCTCTGGCAATAAATTTTTCAAATCACAACTCTTTCGTATCATATTTATTCATAAAGTTCCGCTGTACATGTACTGTTACGATTTTCCGTAATAACTCTCTCTCTCTCTCTCTCTGTATGTACAATTCTGAGCGCTCAGGTTGGCTGGTTAGATAAAGAAGATCTGCAGTGTGTGTGTGGAGTGGCAAGCGTAGCACTGTGTACCACCACTAGCAAGTAGCAACAAAATTACCTGCCATGTTAGTTAATATTTTGGTGTACCTTCCGAGTAATGGGCTAAAAAAATAACATACTTTAGGAATGTTAGACAATTCCACCAACCCTATACCCCATTGAAATTAGACACATAACCTAATTGCTTCTACATGAACATGATCATAATCATGTTATATAATTTGATAATGATGATGAACAATTAACTTCTTGCTTGATTTTTGCTTAGTAAGATTATATTGGTAAAATACACGGGTGGGTGGGAAGAAGCAATCAGAAGTCAGAAAGGTCGGCTTGCATTTCTCATACGAAATGCTAAATACAATTAAAGAATACAGGGGAAGAAAAATGGACGAAATCATATATTCCGTGATTGAGCAGAAGTAATGCTGCTACTTATCATCCATGAGCTTCCAGCACAGAGAGAACCCAGAATAGTGCTCCTAAGCATCAAACCCAGCACCAGTCCAGCCAGGCGCGGGAGATCCCCTGCCCTTGGGCACAGCTCCAATTCCCCTCCCTTTTCCTTGGAATTGACTTTTCTTCTTTAGTCTTCCTTCTCCCTCAGCAGAAGGCTGCTGATTGTGCCCATTTGTGACCGAAATATTTCTGCCGTTTCCTGGATTAGGGGTGTTTTCAGTGACTCTGCCTGATTCTGTTGATTGGGGAACTGTAGAAGCATCTGGTCCCGTGCCACTTTGAGCAACTCCCATTGATTTCCTATCCTAAACACAGTTCCAAGTTCAAGCTATTAGCATTTCTGTACAAATGATTATATAAATACATATATAAGCATTTGAGTGACCCAAATTGGTGCCAAGTATAAGATAACTATGAATGTTCCCGAGGCACGTAATTGTTAAGGAAAAGAAGCAACTTGATTTGGCCCCTAAGGTAGGCATACCCCTGGGACTCAAACTTACAATGAAATATCCTAGATTCCTATATGGTATCTTTCAACTAACTCCTGCACTGCATAGTGCATACAGGAAATGCAATCTGTCTGACACCAACATGAAGCAAAAACAATTTCTTGGAAGATAATGAGAACAAAAATTTACAATATCCAAACTACACTGAAACATAACCTTTCCTTCATCTGATAAACACGCCTGATGCAGTACAACATTGCATACTTATGAATTACACACACACACACACACACATACTATGACTAAACTTCATTACTATTACTGATTCTCAGACAACATGAAATTCACTCCAATCAATAACCATGATGACCATGCCATCTAGCCCATCCATGACGTTATAAATATGATCCTCAAATATGAAAAGATAACATACATAAAAAACAGAGGCCGATGATCTGCTTGGATTCAAAGCTTCAAGTCGTCTTTTTAACTCCTCTAGTCTTGTAAACTGAGAACTGCTGCTTTCTTGTACCTGTTAAACCAACAGTGTCAGAACCAATTTTTCAAGACTGTAACCTAAAGGATGCATTTAACAAAGATACGTACCAGTTGGTTTAAGTCTTCACACAGATTCTGCTTGATAGCTTCCTCGTCCTTTACAAGCTGTACTGCTGCTTCCCACGCCTGAAATACATCAAAACAAATCAGACTGCATAGACAATAAAATTCATGCACTATTGGAAATGATTTGACGCATAACCACACTCAGCTGAGTGTATACAATCATCAAATCTCTATCCATTCGTTGCAGCTATGAGTTTTGTGATGAATCTGCATTCATGTGTCTTCATCCATCCCTGATAAAATGTGTATGGCTGGTGTAACTCTTAGCTTTTCAACTTTAACTCCACCACATCACCCAATTCAATCTTGCTTTATTATAATTAGACAAAAGCATACCAATTTTATTCAAAAACTTTGATCTTTAACTATACTAGGTCATCTTGCTCAAGTTGAATCAAATGTATAAATTTTCATGAGCATTTGGGAAACATGCAGGAGAGTTTTGTTCAATATTTGATGAATGTCAACCAGAGCATTACTATGTAAGGATGAAGGCAACTCTTTTCTATAATTAAAAGGAACGAACCTTTCGTGCTTGTTCTTCCTTCAGCTTGGCAGCATGAATTCTCTCTGTTGACATCTCTATTTTCTTCCTCAAATGTTCAAGAGCTTAAGAAGATGCACCATACACCGAAAGTAAAAGGAAAAATACGATTAATCAACTTTTAATATACATCAAGAGAAGAAAACTCATCAAACTGCAGAATATGAGTAACTAACAACGATAAGGAAACAACCTGATTTTTTTGGCCCAGCCGTGAGCTTCATCTCCATTGAAAGATTTGCCAACTCTCGCTCGACATCACGAATTTTAGTATAATTTTCTTGAATGTATCTGAAGCCATTCATCAGTTTCAAATCATAAATAATTAATCTTCCTGAATATGGGTAATTACAATACACTAATACAGCAATGCCCGTTGAAACAAATCCAAGAAACAAAAAGACATTTAAGGACCAAAAAAGATAGAACCAACAACTGAACTGATGATCCCGTATTCTAAATTAAAGCATTACATAATTCATGACTCGAACACAGGAGAACCAAAACCAGAGAAAGCTTCCAATTTTAAAAGTATGTTGACTTCCCACAGCTCTTGACCACAATTGTTCACATCCTCGAACCGATCACAAAACAGTTTTTCCATTGCCATTATTTCCAACTATTGAACTAAGCTAAAGAATCTCCCTTCAGTTCCGGTTTAACCCTAAACTTCTTGTTTTCCCGGATCCCTAATTCTCAAGCAAATTTCATTTCAAAGGAACCAATCACAGCATCAGCGAATCACTAAATGCAGAATGCAATGACCATCTGATTCATTTCTGTCATAGATTGGAGCAATCATTCAAGTGTAATTACTGCATTAATGCTTCGACACACTATTCAAGCAATTAAAATTCCCTAAAATGATACATATAAATATTAGCGCATAGTAGAGTGAATAGAAATGCGTGTTCAAACGAAGCCTACTTACTTCCTTAATTGATTCTGTTCTTCCTCGATGACCTGCCACAAAACCGAAACAAAAACACATTCAACAAATCACGAAAAACAGAAAGAAAACAAAAAGAAGTAGAAGAAGAAAGACGAAATAGAGAAACTGATATAGAGAGAGACCTTCTCAGTGTATGTAATGACAGAAGCCTCTCGAGCAAGGCCATCGGCTCCGATCTCAGGCAGCAGAGAAGGATTCGAATTCGAAGCCATTATGTTTCTTATTCGAATTTGAACCAGATGGCAACGGCTTCTGATTCAAACTCTCGAACATACAAAAACCCAACCCATTTTCTTTTCTTCCCTATATATTCGATTAGTGAATACGTCGTCTTCCTCCCCTCTCTCGTTTCTCTTTCCGCTCAAAAGAAACGTGATTATCCTTTTCTTAAATTTAGGAAAAACATGTATTTTGATGGAGACTATTTTTTTTTTGTTACAATAATAAACTTTTCTTGAAATTAGTTATTTGAAAATGATTATAAAGTCTAATGGATTTAATTTGGTGGACTTTAATCGGGTTTCGGTCCGTTTCGACGTGCAGGTCAGTTACCGCGAGATTATTTATAATGACTAAACTGCCCTTGTGAACTGGATCCCCCTCATCATGCACGGATTATTGGATCTTGTGGGCTATCATGGGCTGTGCCGATCGCACATGCAAACTTCGCGGTAAAAGTCCAACTGTTACGTATTTTGGTGCCAAAACTCCAACGAATTGTGTAAAACCACCGTTGTCAGTCATTATACTCTTTTAGTTTTATAAAATAAATACATTTTCTAGCACAAGACTTCGGGTGCATAAGTATCTATTTTCAATAGGTTGGGATCTAGAAAATTACGCATGAAGAAAAATCTAAAAAATTATAAAAAGTAAACAACTTGTTTTTTTTTTTTAAAGTTTCATTCACAAATGCAATTATGCTAACATTTTGGACTTGAAAATTTATTGGCTGGCAGTGGTTTATATTGATAAAACCACTACATCAGTGTACACTTTCAAAGCAGAGAGACACCCCCTGAGTGCTCAAGTGTAATAAAACAAGCCAGGGTGAGGCTAAAACGAAACTTTATAGTAGGGAGGTCCTCCAGGAGCAAAAAGCTCAAAGGTATCTCAGCAGGGTGAAATGAAACTCAAATTACACCAAGGTTGATGGAAGATACATGAATACACTGACTGACTGACTGACTGTCGTCTCTACTTTTTATCAGCAACCTGAGCTAAGCACCGAAGCACAGCTTCTCTTGTTGGCATTGCAGGAATGGCTCCTCTTTCTGTTACTGTGAGTGCACCACATGCATTAGCAAAGAGTAGAGCTTCTCGTAGCCCCTGCTCATTCTGCAAGTGAAATTTTATGGGTGAGTTTCAGATGCAGGAAATATATGAAAGTATTCAATGGGGGGATGATTTTCTCAATCCGTTGCAAGAACTTTATGTACCTGAAAAAGACTCAAGTCAGAAGCTATGTTGTTCAGTACCCCGCTGACAAATGCATCACCGGCACCAGTTGTATCAACAGGTTTAACTTTAACACCAGCAACCCGGCCCCGAAATTTCTGAGGAATATTGGTTGGTGTCAATTTTCTTATAACCAATCAATGTGATACAGAGAGTAAAGTGGAAAAAAGGTGAACCCCATTCCTATTGTTCCACAATTTTTTCTTATAACAAAAATATGAATGCCTCTTCACTACCAGATGAGCCATATCATGGTGTTGAGGCCACTGACTTTGTAAAGGGGCCAAGTTATGCCAACAATTGTTTTTCCAACAAAGAACAATGTGATGAAAAACTTTTACATTTCCTATCTTATACGGTGTGGAAAGAACAAAATGGCATGATTGTTCTCGAAATAACTCACTGAAGTCAGAAGTAACAAAGTTTAGTGAGCTTTTATCCAAGAGGGGAGAAAGACAATGAACATAGAAAAATAAAATAGATTTCACAAACTTACCTGAGTGTAATATCTGCAACCCTCTGATCCTTCAGTTACTACCAACAGTTTAAGGTTGGGATGAAAAAGCTTGGTTAACACAACATTATCATCATAAGGATCATCACCGCCAGTCAGGAAAGTGATTTCATCCTCACTTATCTGCAAGTTTGTATATAAGAAAAAACCTGATGAACACCAAGGCTACAGATACAAACAGAAGATTTGCACCTATGCAACAGCTATACATGAATTTTGTATCTTCAGGTATTATACCTTGATTATATCTGCTTGATCCCATATACTCATTATGCCCTTCCGTGCAGCCTCTTCTGATGGCCACAATGGCAATCTTAAATTTGGATCATAAGAAAGGATGCAACCAGACTTCTTGGCAATCCTCATCGCAGCAAGATGGGTTGACCTGCATGGTTCGTCAATCAAACTAATTGAACCATAATGGAAGATTCTTGCCTGCAGTCAATATCATCTGGATCAGTAAACTTCTGAAAAATGGGTAACCTTCATATATTTTATGCACAGTTTCCTAATTCAAATGAAAAAGAAAGGCACACCTGTTGAATGAGATTTATGTCGAGTTCTGATTCACGTAGAAGCATATCAGCACTTGGATTACGGAAAAACAGGAATTCACGCTCTCCATCAGCCCTGAGCGTAACAAATGCCAATGCAGTTCTTGCACTGGGATCAAATCGCAACCCAGAATTGTTAACATTGTTTTGCTTTAAAATGTCAGCCAACATGTAGCCAAATTCATCATCACCTACCTGTAATGCAAGTATGTATTAGGTTAAAACAAGGTCAAAATATCATACAGAAAAAACTCAGGCAGTTTTAAGATTATGCAATGGATGGAGCCACTAAAAACCACTAGGTTCCGTAAGAAGATAGGGTCCTTATTATACTGGAGAAAAGGCTAGTAGGATAACATATATATTAAAGAAAAAAAAATTCTGAGTGCAAAGATGTCAAATCTAAAGGTGGTCCCCTGAAACTGTGAGAAAACATCGTTTGAATTACACTTCTAGAGATTGTGAAATGGGGTATATACAAAGAGTTGAGAAAGATGCATACTTTGAACCATCTAATACTCAAAAAGACTCAATATACAGTTAACAAAGGGTGTAGAGGGAGATTCAGTAAACAGGACGAAAGTGACATTCTATTTGTCATAGTTCTTACATTTACAACAAAAGGTGACTATAAATCTTTCTCCATAACAGAGATCCCAGGAGAAAAGGTAAAAGCTAAAGGAAAACGTGATAAAACTAACTCAGACAGAAGCGAATTACAGAGGAGAGAAATACTCTAATGCACCTTGCCTATAAAACCTGATGAACCACCCAGTCTTGAGACGCCAACAGCCACATTAGCAGGAGCACCACCAGGAGCTTTTTTAAACGCAGGTGCTTCAGCAAGTGAAACTCCACCGACTGTGGGCACAAAGTCAATCAGCATTTCCCCAAAGCAAACAACCAGGGACTTGTCATCTTTCGACCCTCCTTTTGCATCTGAGGAAGGATCTTTAGAATCTTCACCCAGAACCAATTTTTTATCAAGGGCTGCAGTCACATAATTTGAGAATTACTAATCAAACAACAAAAAGGAAAAAAAATTGTCTTTCAACATACTATTTATCGGCCACCATGTTGCATATTTAGCTGTCCTGGTTTGGATATATGCTTAAGGTTAATTAATACCCAAAATTTCTTAATTTCGAGACATATATTGGGGAAAAGAATTAGCAGCTACAAGATAAAGCTATAAACTGCAAGCCAACTGGTTCAAAATCAAAATCAAAATCACACAGTTGCACCAAGAAAATACAGATGATGTGATTCGGCATGTTTAGTAAACTAAAAAGGTTCGTCTTTACAGAACAACTGTTTCCCAACTAACCTTCTACTGTTCATTCTGTAATTTTTCAAACAGCTTCAAGACAGTTCACAGATCAACAACCAAATTCATGTTCCGTATAAAGCGTAACATATAATGAATCCATATAAAAGCAAGAATTTTTTTTTCAAATATATTAAGATTCTGGATCAACTGCTAGGAAGCAGATATACCTGTGACATGATTTTTCACTTGAAAGAAAAGAATTTACGATTAAAGGTGTCTCAAAATTCGGTGCAGTGAACTTTGTAACAGAGATGCAATCAAACATTAGGAGAAAAAGATTCATTACTGCGAAAGGAAATTGAACAAAACAGAAACCCAGTACAAAGAAAAGCCCAAGAAGAAAGAAATCAGAAATCTTTTCTTGCAAATAAGCAATCTTCAACTAACAAAACTAGCTCGAACCCAGATTATGAAAGTTCCAAATGAGATACTAAATGGAATCAAAATCCCAACTTTAATTAGGAGGCATATAATCAAAAAGCAGTGTACATGTGAAAAACAGGGAAATAAGTGGTAAACTAACCAGATGTGAGATTATTAGCCATTGTAGGAATGGAATTCAAGAGACTGAACTTTAACCAGAGAGCAGAGTATGCAACAAAAAATGGGGAGGGAGAGAGAGAGAGAGAGAGAGAGAGAGAGAAGGTTTGGTGTTGGTGGCTTGGTGAAGTGTAGTTGGTGGTGTTAATAAGGAGAAGGAAGCCAAAATAAAGGAAGTAGAGGCTTAATAGGAGGGTCAATTTGCGATCTTGAAGTCGTCTGAGATTGTCGAAGCTGTTATAAAAAGAAAAACAAACACATATGCAGCCATGGCAATCTCGCAATTTTATAACCCAGATCCTCAGCCTATTCTTACCTGTCTTAGCCTAAATCTTGCCTGTCTTTTCTGACCCATAAAATAAATAAAAATTATATTCCCTTTTCCTTTTTCCTTATTTATTTATTTATAATTTTAAGTCGTCAGGTCTACGTGTAAAGCATTTTATATTGGGAGCATTTTTGCCGGTTTGTGTAGCCATAATATTTTATATTCAGTATGCCATTTCGTTGTAAATAAATGATTTTCGCACCACTTCAACTTAAGAGGTAGATTTATCATTCTTCTTAATACTTTAATGTAATTTATATGTTATATAAAAACTATAGAATTTTTGTTTTTATATTAGGAAAAAATTAGCTCCACTATTTTGATACAAGCACAAGAGATTTGTAGCGTAATTGGTAAGAATATGTACCCTTGCAATAAAGTCATATGTTGGATAATCATCTCTTTCAATATTGCTTGTGTAAAAAAAAAAAAAAAAGATTCACTATTATACTCAATATAGAGACCTAAATTATAAAAATACCATATATGAAATGGACTTTAGAAATACACTCAAATTTTATTTACAACAAAACAAAGAAACTTTTAACTTCTTATAAATTACAAAACTGCCATGAATTTCTTAAAACAAGCCCAACCCCAAAACCTCATTAAAAAACCAAAAATACTCAATAGGGTATCAAAGTAATTTAATAATCAAACTTAAATTCAATAGGATCACCTGTCATCTTTTGGGTTTGTTTATAAAAATTCAATGGTGTAAGATTTATCTATATTATTAACGCTGAGAATGAGTATATGACTAAATATCTCTAAAAAAAATTATAATATTTTAATATGTATTTGTCCTTGGGTCACCTTTGTCTTGAATGGTCCGAGTGTAGGAACTGTTTTTCCTAGAAAACTTTGCATCTTTATTTACAACAGCTACGAACAACCAGGTGGTCGATTGTCCACACATTTTAAAGTAAATTGTTTCTGCTAAACAAAAATTATTTATTAATGAAAAGGAGACAAATTGAATTTCTTGTTTGTAAAATTATTTTAAAAAAATGGTTAGAAGCAGCATGCCGAGCGCAGCCGTTGGACATTTTTGGCCAGCATCCTTATGAGTGTGACTACTGGACTATGCAGCATCTTAAATTTGGAGTGTTTGGGTACTTTTATTGATTAAAAAGAAAATCCCTTAATTAGTTTATAATTGGTTGTGGGGACCACCTTTCAGATCAATAATAATAATTGGATTAAAATTTGAGGCCAATATTAACGTCAAAACTTTAATTTACATGCTTAAAATAATAATTACAGAAAGAATCCAAATCCCAAATACAGTCAGCTTGGGGAACAAGCTTTTGTTTTTTTTTCCTTTCCATGAAAGCTACACGCATACACAATCCCAGCAATTGGCAATAATATCAAAATAAACACACAACACTGTTGGCTTTTTATATATCGTATAAAACACCATGCTCAGCCCATCATATCGTAACATGCTCAGGGCTCCCATCCTATCAATGGAACTGCACATTGACCAGACGTTAATTACCAAAACAGATTAATTAAAACACCATCAAATTTTTTGTTTTCTCCTTATCAGCTATTATCTGCATCTCATTATATTATGCGCATATGACCAGTTTTATGCTGTTTGATGGTTTTTTAATGTTGTAAAAATGTTCCAACAGAAGAAAAAAAAAATTGTAAAAATGTAAACGTTATGAAACGGACCCTTAAAATAAAGAGATTCTAAATAAAGAAGTTTGTAACTTAAGTGGTTAAGAATAGTTATATATGCACTGCTCTCCTGAATATTTGTGATGTCAAAAGAAATGAAACCGAAAAATAGAATGTAAATAGATATAGACAGGTAGGAAGGAATTTTGTTTGTGGATGGATGTCGATATCGGCGGTGGTGAGACCGACAACCGGCCAATGAAAATCCAAAGCACAATCCTCGTGGCAGCATGCATGCCGTGGGGTCGAAAGCCAATACGGAACTTGGGAAAAAAGCAAATGCCGCCTCCCTAATTATCCTTTTGAAAACATTATAGCTCATAGCCTCAAAATGGGAATCCTTAGAAAAAGATTTTGGAACTTAATTATGCATTCATTGGAATAAAACAATGCACGATCAGCCATTTGAGAGATTAAATCAAGCAGCAGAACAGAACATATCCTTCATTATATATATATATATATTATTGTTTGGCTTTCTAAAATAAGAGAAAAACTTAGTTGTAATGGGGATAGCACTGTTTTATTATTTTTGGCTAATAATGCTATATCACGTGAAAGTGTTATCATGCATGTCATAGTGTTATTGGTCGGAGATAGCAAAATAGTGCTATCTCCTGTTTCATGAAAGTCTTTCTCCTAAAATAGCAATGGACAAATCTTTTGATTGCTAAATCATTCAAGTTATTTGGGAGCCAAAAATGGAGTAAGCAAGCAACATATATTCCTTCTGAGAGATTATAGAATACTATGGTAGTACGGTCACATGGTACATCTTGTACACGTGTTATAATATAAGTAAATATTTATAGATACTATTTCCTAAAAAGGGGGAAAATAAACTATGTTATCCACCAATATTATAAAACATATACAAGATGTATCATATGATCGAACTACCGTAGTATTAATTTCTCATCCAATAGCTATGTGTGTAATAAGTTCACCTTGGTGTTTTCAAGCCACACAAAATCCGCTAATATTACGGAAAGAACAAATTAATATGACATTAAATTTGCAGCTGCTCCCACCCCACACTACACCACCATGCTTCTCCTTTCAATTGATGTACCCCGGGCGACTGGTTGATATGGTCCATGTTTCGAAAACGAAAGTTCATGGCTAGTTAAGCGCATGTCGAGTACATATACGATGATTTCTTAGGGAAGTTGGGTAATAAAAAGATAATTTTTTGGGGGATAACAAAACAAAAGGAAAACAATTAACTAAAGTGGAAGAATGTTTCATTTTATGCATCAAAAGAACATGCAGCTAACTTATGTCTTCATTAAACATGTCTTGAAAGTACTAGTTATGCAGGCAAATCAATCGCTTGCTTCGCTTGAACAATTTATACATACATATATATAAAATGTGATGAACTTTTAAAGAAGCCAACCCCGCTGGTTGCAGTTACTCTTGCTCCCACCCACCATGGCCCTCCCTTGATCATCATCAGCTGCTTTTTCTTGGGGGGCTGGTTGGTGATCCCTGTTTTATGAATTGAAATTTTATATCCACAACCACATTTGTCAAATATTATTGTTGGTGAGAGCATATATATATATGAGAGGAAAAGGATATATGATCGAATGTTTACCATATCTGTAAGCGTAAGCTGGGATGCTCTGATTCAATGCGATTGTGTTTTGTAAGTGGAAGCTCTCCCGGACCTTGCAGTGTTGCTTGAGCATGCTCTTCTAACTCAAGCTGAAATTCCAAAATAGAAACGTGGAACATTGAAAATCATCGCATGGTGGGGCTCTGGGAATTCAATACTAATATTGTTAAAAGTACCTCGGATTTGAGCTGCTTATTTTCCTCTCCAAGATCGTTCTCCTGTCAATTCACACAGAAATTATTATATGATGTCAACTTAGAAGGGCAATAAATGAAGCGTAAAATTCCATCGAAACGCCCTTCTAAACATTAGGGAAATCAAACACATTGTATACCCTCGAGCATATCTATCTAGTACTCTTTAAGGAATCACATGTACAAAGTTATGGCCAAATTCCAAAAACAGATCAGAATGAGATGAAAATATGTATCTTAATTGAATGTAGCTTCAACTTCATTTGGTTCAGGATGGCGATATTCATACCTTTTGGCGCAGTTCTTCTAATCGATCATACATCATCTCCGTCTGCATGTATTATACGACAGCAAGAATGAATATTATACGAATCAATAATCATGGCAACGTTGTGATTAATATTTATAGCTTAATCCAAGATAGAACAGAATCAATATGTGAAACATATTATGGTTGTGAATTTATATAGGTGGCACTTCATTTTGGCTCTATCATACTTATTGTTTCTTATTTTAGGGGAAAATTGGATAGTTTTTGCTAATGATCCTTATGCACGCTCGAATTCAGCTATCCGTACCTTTTTTTTCTTCGTTTATAAAAATCTAGAAGTGTACTATATCCTTCAAAAGAATTTAGAAAATATCCTCCTTTCTATCCTCTACTCGTCATCTGATCAGCCATGACTGATATATCTTCCTTTGATCGTGGTAACTAAGACGTCATAATTAGGGACCCTTAAGTATTTGACAAGATAACATGTGAGACTACATAACACATATTACTAGTACCTTTCGTTGTCTAGCTTTTGAGAGAGTTTTGTCAAGTTGATTCTCAAGATTCACCAGTTCTTTCAGGCGAAGCTTTTCAAGATCTTCTCCAAGCAAATGCCTAAATATGCGAGGCTAAGAATTCATTGCATGTCTGAAAGAATGATGAAAAAAAAAGCAATAGATTTGAATTATGGTATTACATACCTCTGTGAAAGTTGAAGAGACCCGTATTTGACCTTTAATTTTGAGACCTCTTGGTATAAGTTCTGCATAAGACAATAAAAGGTGAAGAAAATATAGAAATGAGACCGAGAAAGAAGGCCCTCTCATTCCAATGTGATATTAACACAAGGTAATTATGAAATAGCACCTGTGTTTCATTCTCAGCAACATTGCCTTGTAAGGAGTAGCAACATTGACGGTACCGCTCAAGAATTTTGTTCACGCTAATCAAAGAATGAACTGAGTTATAACTGAGAGAGTTGCATATATAACAGTAATACATGAAAAGCATTGGTAAAAACATGACTGGATATGCTAACTTTCTTGGCTTTTTTTGTTGAAGAAATTAATTGACATTGAGAACAACCATGAGAATGAATATACTTTGAGATACAGTAATCAATCTATATGTATTATATATATGAGCAGAATAGGAAGAGCTTTTGATTACTCCCGCAACCGCAAAAACTTAATTGAAGAAGGAAAGATGAAGAGGAGCTTATAAAGATACTCTTTTTATTATTATTAAAAAACAGGATCCACAAAGCTACTTAAGACCAAAAGAAAAGCAAAAATGAAGAATATTTAAACTACCTAAGTGCGTGCTGCGGTCCGCAAAATGAAAGCTTAGCTAGTAATAACTTATTTCTAATAAGTAACAGAACTGTACCTAAATTTTCCATATCAGAAAAAAATGATGTGATGGGTCGAGCCACAACCGACAGGTCATGCATTCTACCTCCTTGGCAAAAACCAATAAATCTCGACTCTTGAATTCTCTCTCTCTCTCTCTCTCTCTCTCAGCCCAGACATAATCAAAGCAGGTACTGAGGTAGATAAAAAGAAAGAAACCCTAGATATATAAAATCCCAAAAGAATAAACTGAGAGGAGAAAGAAACCCTAGCTAGGATGACGACCTTCAGTACCTCCAGTCAAGACCCATCGGAGTAGCATAGGCTCTCAATACAAAGTCTCCCCCCATCGGAGGAAACAAAATTTATTGTAACCGAAAACAAGCAATTAGGTTCACCAAATAATCATATGTAAACTAAGAATTCTTATATACACACAAACTTATTTATGATGTTTTAAGAATCAAATGAAACAGAACTTGTTCAATAAATCAAGAACAAGGGAATCAATAATTATATAAAAAAACAGAGAAATATGTATATATATATACTCAGTGCTGCCAAACTCATAGAGCTTGCCACGGCTGGAGGAGATGATGAGGGCAACTTGGGCATCGCAGAGCACAGAGAGCTCGTAGGCTTTCTTGAGCAGACCATTTCTTCGTTTTGAGAAGGTCACTTGACGGTTGATCTTGTTTTCTATTCTCTCCAACACCACTTTCCGTCTCCCCATTGATGATAGAGAGATTTTCTTTTCCTTGTTTCTTTCTTCCTTCCTTTCTTTCTCACTCTAATATTATAAACGTATGTGCATTATACTGCAATTGTAATTGCACCACAAAAAACAAACAAGGAAATTTTAACTTCATTTGATTTTTTGGCACTATCTATCTACGTCATTTTGTGAGAGAGAGAGGCTGAGAGTTGGGGAGGAAGTGACAGAAACACGTGTCGACTAACGGGCATCGGATAGTGCTTCTTTTCACTGATAACATTATAAAAAGAGCCCTACAGCTACAACCAGTCAGTTTAGTCCTAAGGTCTAGACTTTATCATTGCTAACCAGTCTGCCAATAGTATCTCGACACGTATCCGAAGCTCCTGAAACATTGAGCTCACCTTGTACGATATAACTAGTTGGTTTTCTTAAAAGTCCATCGTTTTCCTTTTCCAATTGGTCATTAGCTTCATAATTAATAGTTTTTTTTTTGTCAAGTGGTAATTTTGTTTCTTCCTTAATAACATCAGTTGCTATTAGGGATGGGCGCGGCTTAGTTCGGTCTGATTTTTACCTCGCATCGGAATTGATATTGGCATTATTTAATCAGTGCGGTTTAGTCCAATTTTGGTGAAAAAAAATTATGAAACTAGCTGGTCCAATTTAAATTGGTTTCGGTGTGAAATTTTTTTTTTTTCCAACTGAATTTTATTTATTTATTTTTACAAATTCTAACTAAAATTTTATTTTTGGGCTTTAAAATTCACAAATAATCCAATTTTATGCAAAGAGAGATGATTGAGCCTAAAAAAGAAAGATGCTTTAAAGTTGGGCTTGAGGAAATACTAGTTATGGGATTAGAAATTAAGCATTGGATTGAAATAATTTTAAAATAAATATATTTAAAAAATATGCAATCAATCCGGTCGAGTTTTGTAAGGTTTGAAACCGACACCAAAATCGGTTTGAACCAGTCTGGTCCGATTCAGTGCTGGTTTGTTAACTTTTTAGTCAACACGATTTTTTTCCCTGTTTTTTCTATTTGGTGTGGCTCAGTGTTCCGATTTTCCGATCTCGATGCCCACCCTTAGTTGCTATATTCATCTTTAAAAATTAAATCCTTTTTATTCATTTATGAAAAGGCGATGATTTTAAAAGTAAAATATTACATAAGGTCTTCCACCAAAGTATCTTGGATGGTAGTGAGAGGCTCCCGATATGGCGAATAAACTTCCGAAAGAGTAATGTCTAGCTAACCTATGAACCACTAAATTAGCAACAACCTACAGTCCTCTACTAGAAACCCAATCGAAACTAAACCTACAAAATTAAACCCTAGTTGTAAAGGATTACGTTGAGTTGGCAGTTGCGGGGTTGAAGGGTGTAGGGTACACCCAATATGGTATGGGTTGGGCCTTGATTTGAGTTGCCGGGTGTTGGGTACAAACCCCCACAAACCCAGACCATACTGGGCCCTTGCTTTTGGAAGATTTTTTGTGTGCCTCTAGGCCTCCTAGGGTTACTGAATTAAATAAAAACTGGGCCTGGTATCTTTTTAATCAAATGATTGACTCTCAATAGCATATACCACGTAGCTGTCACAATCTAAACCCGGGAAAGTAATCAACAAATGCATAATTTATACCCTTAGCCTATATGACTGGGAAAGTGATTAAACAAATAAATAAGATTTTCTCGAGAAAGTATGGAAAACAAACAGGGGAGGGAAAGAAAAGCAATTCACATGATGACATAAAACTTAAGATAAGTGATGATACCCAACGTACATGTGGCAGCCTTTGATTTTCCAAACTTGTATGAATCTGTCAGCATTCAGGCCTAAGATCTTCCCCAACTTCTCTCTCTCTCTCTCTCTCTCTCTCTCTCTCTCTGCCTCCCTGCTCTGCAAACAAAAAAGATCAAGAATGGCGCTTTCTCTTAGATTGCACAACCTTCTCTCACCCACCTTCAGACCCAAACCAGCATCAGTTTCAAATGCCTCGCTCTCTCCTCCAAACCCATCTCTCTCTCTCCTCTTCTCTCCTCTCCCACACCTGCCTCTCAGAACCTCACACTCCCTCACCATTAAAGCCACCTCCTCCTCCTCCCCTTCTTCTCCAACAACGGTTGCTGATCAACAGGGCATCAAGGTCTCTCAGTCTATTATATATTGTATAGTCTATAAACTGTGTGTTTGTTGTGTCATGCATACATGAATGTGTTTTTCTCTGTGAATCTTATTCGTTTTGAATTTTGGCTTGATTTAACAAATGGGTTTTCTTTTTTGTTTCAGATTAATCTGGTTCCCACTAAACCAATCGAAGGCCAGAAGACTGGAACCAGTGGTCTCCGAAAGAAGGTTAGTTCTTTAATCTTTTCGTTGTTCTCTTTTGTTTATTTGAATGGACTTAATATCATCAAAAGGAAATCAAAATTGAATACTTTTCTTCCTACATTGTCTTTGCAATGAAACAAAAGAGCACTTTGGCAACTGAATGAGGCCTGATTCTCTTCCTGCACAATGTTTGGTTTATAGGTGAAAGTTTTTCAGCAAGACAATTATCTTGCAAATTGGATCCAGGTTTGAATACTTGCACTTCTTTATGGTGTCGAATTCATCTCTTGTTCTTTAGTGCATTGAGGTTTTGAACGTGATTTAGAATTTTCTGCTCTGTAGGCGTTATTTAATTCATTGCCTCCCGAGGATTACAAGAATGGGCTATTGGTTTTGGGAGGTGATGGTCGTTACTTCAATCGTGAAGCTGCACAGGTGCTTTTTCAATGTTTCATCCTTTATTTTCTTGAACTCTGAATGCTGCATTAAATTATGCTGTTTGCTTTTTACTTTCAGTCTCCGTTCATTTAAAAAGAAATCCTACTTGCCGTGTTTATAAGTCTTTGGGGATTTGTAATGCAGATTATTATCAAAATTGCCGCAGGGAATGGTGTTGGGAAAATTTTGGTTGGCAAGTAAGTGTCTTGTTTGGAAGATATTTCCAGTGGTGGTGCCTTTATATGTTTGTTTACATCTTGTGATTCTTTTGATTCCCTTCTCAAGTAATACTTTAGGCTTCAAATATATGAGCTAATGATGAACTTTTGTTAATGCAGGGAAGGAATTTTGTCAACGCCTGCAGTTTCTGCTGTAATCCGAAAGAGGAAGGCAAGCCGCAATATACTTTATTTATTTTAGCATCCTGGAACATCATGTATTATTGAACTCATTTGCCCTTTCTCTTCTTTCTAATTAATCAATACATTTTATAGGCCAATGGGGGCTTTATAATGAGTGCAAGCCACAATCCTGGTGGACCTGATTATGATTGGGGTATTAAGGTGAGTTCTTATGCATACATAATATAAAGAATGGATGTTGCAATATATAATCTGATAGGACCTAGTCTTCAAAGTTTCCATGTTTCAATTATTTTTTTTTGTCCCTGAATATGTTTCAGTTTTGTGTGTATGCTTTTCAATTTCTCCAAATCCACTACTTCCTGATAAACTCATGTTCACTTTCCAGTTTAATTACAGTAGTGGTCAACCTGCACCTGAGTCCATAACCGATAAGATTTATGGAAACACCCTTTCTGTAAGTATCTGGTTTTATGTGCATATTTGCTACATTTTACATTCTGCTACTCGTACTTGTTAAATGCTGTTAGTTTATTTTTTTCCTGCTTTCATGTCTTCATCTGGAGTTCAGTGCAGCAAAAGCTCTACTATCAAAATTAACAATTTGAAAAACAGCTAGTTGACAGATAACAATCTCCAGTAGGAGAAGTTGACCTCTAGTTATATATTCTTGAAGCATAAGTTCCAAAACTTATAACTATGCATCAACTTTCATGTGCTCTTGCCATACAGTTCTCTGTTTGATTTGAGTTTGAATCATATAAGTGCAATGCAGATCTCTGAAATAAAGATAGCAGATATTGCTGATGTTGACCTATCTACTCTTGGAGTTATAAAGTATGGAAACTTCAGTGTTGAAGTTGTAGATCCTGTTTCTGACTATTTGGAACTATTGGAGGTGGGAAACAAAAATCATGCATCTTTATAATTTTTTTTATGACAATTAATCCAGTTTGAATACCACTAATTGTATGGGATTTTGTGCAGAACGTGTTTGATTTCCAGCTTATCAAAAGTCTTCTACAATTAGAATTTAGGTATATTCATCTGCCCTGTACCAAGGATTTTTATGGTATTTGAGTTTGCTTTCAGTCTGGATATAGGTTTATAACCAGTAATTTGTTAGTTACTGGGAATCACTTCCTATTCATTCATGCCATGCTTGAGTGTAAAATTTTGAATAGGGTAGTAGAGGGCAATTTCATGAATTTTCGTTATTTCTTAATGACTGGAACTTTTCAGGTTTCTATTTGACGCAATGCATGCTGTTACTGGTGCTTATGCAAAACCCATCTTTGTGGATAAGCTGGGAGCCAGTCCGGTATGTTAGACAAATAAGAGAACACAAAAGTGGTTGTACTCTGTATATTATCTAATAACTGTATTCCTGATGAGAGATGTCTGGCATGTCATGTATAGGATTCAATTTCAAATGGGGTGCCTCTGGAGGATTTTGGTCACGGTCATCCAGATCCTAATCTTACGTAAGAGTTTAAAAATTAAATTGATGCTACTTTGCTATTATGGCTGGGCATTGCTAATTTTGACTTGTGTTGTCAAATAGATATGCCAAGGATTTGGTGAACATTCTGTATAGTGAAAATGGACCTGACTTTGGGGCAGCTAGTGATGGTATGTTAACCGACTAAGGAGGTAGAATTTGTGTTAATGGCTTCATGACTAAAGAAGCATATAGTTTTATTTAGTATATCCTGTTGATGTTCTAAACTTATTTGTGCTGATATAACAAGAGAAACCAAGAAAGCATGGAAATGCTGAATTCATAGATTATACAATTTTTTTAACAATTGTTTTAGAAGTTTCAATGGACATATCATTTTTTTGAATAACATACAAATTTCATTTTTGATTAGGGGATGGTGATAGAAACATGATTCTTGGTAGAGGCTTTTTCGTTACTCCTTCAGACTCTGTTGCAATTATTGCAGCCAATGCACAAGAAGCTATTCCCTACTTCTGGAGTGGCCCCAAGGTCAGGCACCTATGTTTCCAGCTTTATTTGTCCGCTGTGAATTTTTGTTTCAGAGCAACCATAAATGACTCTGTTTCTTCCCTTTAAAACTATTTAGGGATTAGCTCGATCCATGCCAACAAGTGGTGCACTTGATCGTGTTGCTGAAAAATTGAATCTTCCTTTCTTTGAGGTTTGGCTCTCTTTGACTATTGTATTGATAAAAGCGTAGAATCATAATGTATTTCGTGCAGTGGTTTATTCCTATGAGATACTCCTCTAGTAACATATGATGTACCTTCTTGGGCTCAGGTTCCCACTGGCTGGAAGTTCTTTGGGAATCTTATGGATGCTGGGAAGTTATCTATTTGTGGGGAAGAGAGTTTTGGAACAGGTTCTGATCATATCCGTGAGAAGGATGGCATATGGTATGTCTAAATCTATATTTTAGGGCAGTCACACAGTTTGTCTACATTAAATAAGATTTTTACTATCTGGGGTGCTTATGAGCAAATTCTCTGCTTAAGTTTAGCTTCTTGAATCTTTTTATCCATCATGGGATTTCTCACTTTTGCCTTATGTGATTTCCCACCTTTTTCTTCAGTGAAACAGCCCCGTCATATTTGCATAGTGTATAGTATTATTACAGTTCTGCCCAGATATAGGCCCTCTTTTAATTTAGTAATTTTAGTTTCTTTGATCAAAAAGTTCTTGGCATACTTTATATCTTGCTCTGTTTCTAGTTCTAGATAATCATTATACTATCTGTTTCAGTACTGTTAATTTGGTAATGACACACCTGATCCTTCAACATTTTATAATGTGACAAGTTTTTCTGGTTCATGGGCATATATTTTTCACCATCCTATCGCAATCAATTGTTACTTCTTGTGTGAAATGACTCATGTATTCACAAATGACAGGGCTGTTTTAGCTTGGCTTTCAATCATTGCATATAGAAACAAAGACAAAAAGCCTGGGGAGAAGTTGGTCTCTGTCTCAGACGTCGTGAAGGAACACTGGGCAACCTATGGAAGAAATTTCTTTTCTCGATATGACTATGAAGTAATCATCGCAACTGCATTTTTAAATCATAATGCACAATCACAGTCTGTACTACAAACCAGATCAATTTGTATTTTATTGGGATAAGTGCAAATTTTTTTTAATAAGTGACCCTTTATCCAGGAATGCGAGTCTGCAGGCGCCAACAAAATGGTAGATTATCTTAGAGAATTGATCTCTAGCAGCAAGCCCGGTGACAAGTATGGTAAGTTTGTACTTCTACTTCTCTTGATACTACCATGACCTTTGGATGCTGAAAGTTATCATCCCACAGGAAATTATGTTCTCCAATTTGCCGATGACTTTACGTACACTGATCCTGTAAGCTCCATTACATGTTTTCCGTCTTCCTTCAAATGTGACTTCAAGCAACTGAATTCCAGTTTTCTAGATCAACATGTTTAAATCTAGTGTCATACAATCTTGCAGGTTGATGGAAGTGTGGTGTCAAAGCAAGGTGTTCGGTTTGTTTTTACAGATGGATCAAGGATCATATATCGCTTATCAGTAATAACCTTCCTTCCTTTATTTTTCTTTTGATTGTGACTTATTTATCCTTTAATTTCGAGACCTTATTTTCTATTTAGTGGAAGTAACTTTTAATTTCATACATATAGGGAACTGGTTCAGCAGGAGCAACTGTTCGAATTTACATCGAACAATATGAGCCAGATGCCTCTAAACATGATGCGGATGCCCAAACGGCTCTGAAGCCTTTAATAGGTTAGTTTACTGCTGTTCTGTAACAAAGGCTTACATAGACTGTTACTTATTCATTTTCTGGGTTGTGCTTTAGATTTGGCATTGACCGTATCGAAGCTGAAGGACTTCACTGGAAGGGAGAAGCCCACAGTCATCACATAAGCACCAATAACACCATGACTGGTTTCATCTGCCAAAGTGTTACCCTAAGCTATGCCCGAGGCAGTGAGTTTGGGGAACATATTCCACATGTTCAATTTTGGTCTGCGGCGGGTAGTTCCAGATTTCTGGAAAAATAAGGCCTAATTCTTGTATAATATGGTTATATATAAGAATGTGAGAATAAAGATATCGATTCCTTGTTCAAGAGGTGATGCCCTTTTCTTCTCGTTATTGCTTTTACAAAGCACCTGAATTGAATAGCACTCAACTCGTAAACTGTACACAGAGCAAACACAGCCTCTCAATAAATTTTCCAAGCTATACAATGCCATGCCAAAACGGGGGAAAACAGGGGACCTATGGAAGACATGTTTTACCTAGTGCTTAAAACACAATATCATCTGAAGTGAATTCCCCTTTAATCCTCCGTTACGACACGATTAAGATTAGCATAGAAAAGCAAAGTTGTACCATAATAAGGGTAATGATCCATTTCGAAGAGAATTCTTCACCCTTTTAATGAAAAGAAACTAGGAAACCAGGCACTGCCTCAGTGCCTCTACCGATTAGCCGTAATCCCACGTCTCTCTCAGAAACGCAATGTGCAACCCTAGTAGCCATTGGTGCACAGCTATGCCAACATGTCATCACGGTCGTCCCTTTTGGATGCATGATCAGGTGGGAGATTTGATTATATTCTTCTGATCTGAGTCTGACGACCAAGAAACAAGAGCTACTGTGGGATGGATGGATCCTATGGGTTCATCTGAAGCTGATCGGATGTCCATAATATGAAACATCCAATAGCAGGTTCCCGACCCTCCTATATGGGGGCTGACTGTACAGCTTAGACAAGCAAGACTTAGACTTATACCTCCTAGACCAGAGTAATCTGTCTCAAAGTGGCATAATGGCACAGCACGTACGCACTCTACATGGGAAATGGGATATTCTTTGCTTTCTTTGCTTCTTCTACTCAACTATCCATCCATCTTCTAGTATATGATATATCAACCACCACATCAAAACTCAATCTTCACTTTATAGGGATGTGACAGTCTTCTGGTGTCTTCTACATTTTGCTGGGTGTTTCTTATCACATCAACTGATCTCATGGTTGGTTTCAAGATTTCTTCCATATGGCTCACTTATGGTTTTTTTTTCCCACTGATACAATCCATTTCACATATGCAAAGTTGTGCATTTGGGTGGTAATAGCAGGAACCAAGAATGAGAGGAATTGGGCCCCCTTTGTTGTTATTCTAGTTGTGCTATTGGATCTCAGGACAAAACTGCTATAGGAGGAACAGTTCCAACTTTAGTTCAATGTTCTATTCTAGATTTTTGAAGATGACACGAGAGCTAAACCGTATCCATCGATCAATAGCATTTTCTCAAGCAAAGTGAGCATAAAATAGATCGAGCCGGCTTTTCTCTCTTTCAAAAGTCCAAACCAAAATCAGCACCAGATTGTCTTTGCCCCCCATTTCCAATATGATCTAAATGTCCCTCCAGACCCACCAGCAAAAATAATGGTACAGACAATGAGAAAAGCAAGCAAACCTTTTAGTGGGATATAGTAAGAGGATGGAACTGTGTTTGTCCTAGTTGTGACATACGAAAGTATAGTTGTAAATAGATCCTACCTTGTTGGGTCTATCAGTTTCATGGGATCTTGCTCTTCAACTTGAAAGAGAAACTCATTTGCCCTACTTTTTATCTGCATGACATTGTGACAACTCCACCATCATGTTATTTGCCTCACTCATGTCCCCAACCCTCTCTCTCTCTCTCTCTCTCTCTCTTGCACCTACTGTCTCCTGTCCTCTAGTGAGGGTTTTGGGATGTATAGGAAGTATTTGAAACTGTTGGGACAAATTATAAGTTCTGGTGCTTCCAATTATATATATATATATATATATATATATATATACACAGAGAGCTTTCATTGAGGGAGGAACATCCTTGTAGAGCCCACTCATCACTGTATTTCACTAATCCAAACTATCTATTTTGTAGATATTCATTCAAAAATCATCTTTACAAAAAAAAAAAAAAACACTTGAATCCGATATTATTTGTTGGTCTTAATTAGATATCTGAATAATTTTGTTGGTCTCAATTAGATGAGATGAATGAATAGAAACACTATTTGAAAGCAAAACCTAATATGTTTGACCTGTTTTGAGAAAACTGTGAATTTTACTATAATAAGAACACACTGATGATTATGAGTATAATTACTGATAATGACTGTTAAGCTTTGCTGAATATGGCCACTGAAGACCACACTTGAAAGATATTTAAAGAGTCAAATATTTGATCCCCCATTACACAGACAATGAATTAAGGAACACCACTTGTGCTAATAGTGGTCATCTAATAAAAAAGAGATGCTAAATGATGAAAATAAAGACTCAGTCGACAGTTATTTCTCAAGTTTTGGTTTTTAACATGTTGTTACCTTCTTGAAGAATGTCACGTGATTTGAAACGTCAAACCAAAAACAAAACGAAGGAAAGAAAATAGTAAAATTTCCACTTCCACTAACAACCATTCCCTTGTTTGTTTTGTCCAAACTCTTCAAACCACTTTACACACTTGTATATATGCATTTCAGATATTTTCTTATGCTCCAACATAATTAGCTAATCCGTACATATTTGATCCGCCCTGCCTTCCCACTTATCAAATAATCCATGAAACAATGGGAGAAAAGGCAGAGACTTCATGCAAGTCAACTAGACAACCAAGTTATACACTACTATTTTTGTTACTTGAAGGTGTGATTCGATCTCAGTGCTTCCAACACACACTCCATTCACTTCTCCAGGAGAAAGAAGAAAAAAAACCCCTGTTTAAGATAAATTTGCATGTTACGCCAATTTGGAGATCTAGAATTACACATAAATTTCTTCTCTCATCCACATTGGAGAAAATCTAAATATATATATTGAATGATTTATGAGTACTTCACATATTTCAAAAGGAACGTGGTGTGTTTAATCTACACTTGCATCCCCTGTTTTGCAACGATTAACAATGCCGATTCCATTTTTATTGCCATAATCCTATCTTTCTTATTTAAATGTGGTTTTCAAATTTAGAGATCCGACATTGACTTTGTAAGGAGTAATCAATTGGCATATAAACAATTACACTAATGACGTGATGCCTTAGTAAAACTTAATTCTCGTTTTGTACCTGGCTAAATCGGGCCCAATACCGGCATGCGTGGTGTTGGTGGACCTGTGAAGGTGCGTTTGGGACTCAAACCCACCAGCTTGGTGTATGAAGAATGTAGCTGTAGGCAATAGACAAGTACATGCATGCATGTTGTGTGGCTGCTGCTACCCTATAGATTTACAGCCAGATTTGGGCTGTTTCTGAAATTCTGATGAAATAAAATTTGTTATTTACGGAAAGATTAGCAAGGGCAATATCTCAACCTGTCGTGTTCGATTTAGGCAGTTTTTGTACATGTGCTTATGTTTGTCTGTGTACCCAAATTTACATTATTTATTTATTGTTGCATAGAGAAAAGGCCAAAGGAGAAGAGAGCTTGATGTGGTGGATGTTTTATGACATAGATGCATTCAACACTTAAGTGATATGACTTTGCACTTACAACTTACAACAAAGGGCCCTGGAAAACTGATAATTGTGCCAATTGCCGAAAATAAGCAATCACTGGACCCTCTAAACCACGTAAACTTTTTTAAGTGCACGTACATTTTTAAATTAGTGTATAATACATATAATAGAACTATTTAAAATCCAATATAATATGCTTCGATTCAATTCAATTCAATCCAACTTTAATCGATTTGAATGATTTGAGTATATTTAGCTTTACATAGGACCAAAATGGCTATACAACAAGCTACTTGTTCAATCATTTTTGTACCATTGAATTAGTGGTTATACTTCCCCACACCACCCCCCCCAAAGGAATAATAGTGGTCACTGGTTATACATGCAAATGATGTGAAAACTTAGCTACCGGCATTTCTTGTTTTCAACTCTTTCTGTCACACTCAATCAAGGGACAGAGTCACAGAACACATAAATTATGTGAAAAAGCATCAATTTTATATTGCATTTCCACAACTTTGGTCAATTACTGGCTCATTATTTCTTGGAGTGTCCATTTGATTATATTATAATATCTGATTATGTTATATATTAAGAGTTGCCGACGCAAAAGTGACTGTCATCTATTTGATTGATCATCAATCAATAGTAGTGTGTGAACGACTATCGATAGCATTTCACAGTTAGATTTGCTTAGATATATAGTACTGAACTGTGTTGGAACAGCAATACTTGTATGCATATATTCTGCAGTTGCTAGCTTTTTGGTGTCTGTGGAAATGGCAACCACAAGTAGCTAGTCGACTCATGAAGAGGATATCACTTAGAAAGACAAAGACGCATGTTTGTGGCTATACTTTCTTTTGTCACATTTTACAAAGGTAAAAAAAAGGAGAATAAAGATTGCATAGAAACGAAAAAGATTTTATTTCTATTGCCACATAACTCTTTGTCCCTTCTTTTGTATGATTCGTTGGAGCTTCTACTTCTCCTTCTTGTTGCAAGTGTGACAAACGCAGTTCACCACTTTTATTTTCTAACAAAATATAAATATATACACACAAATACACCCAACACCAAAATATATATATATATATATAATTTTGGGTTTGTTTTTTCCCCTAAGCATAGACAGCAGAAAGAAATCACGATACTTGTGACTGAGACCAGTTCAAGTTTGACATTTTTGCTGCAAAATGATGTCCTTTGGAGGCCATTTTGTCAATGCACTCTGGAATATTAATTCTTGACCTATAATATCAATTGGGATTTTGTCAATGCACCCCCCCAATTTTCTTAGAAACCAGAATCCTAAAAGGTCCACCAGGAGATGTCTGATGAGACGGCATATATGGGGCGAAAAAAAACCAATCTTTTAGTGGAAAATGGAGGAAGGCTATAGCTCAAGTCCGTTGCCGACGATATATATCATATGGCACTCACAGTCACTTTTCTACTTCAAGTTGTTGAAAGCAATCAAGTTTCTGAGGGACTGGTGGTTTTTGGCGCAAAACTAATAGGCTGCTGCTCATATTCATATATATATATACGCACACGCACGACAGTGTGTTTCAAACCCACCACCTCACCACCAGTATCATGCTGTCGAGTTGCCTTTAATCACTTGACCTTGATTGCCACCTCCTTTACTGTACTACCCACCTAATGGAAGATTTAAATAAACACATTATTAGAATCGTGGCAAGCTATTAATTAATCAAGAGGTAAACCCCCTTAACTTCTTAATTAATGAATTTGTTTTCAATTTTTTATTAAACAATCAAAGTATTGTCTCCCCCACAACCACAACCACTCACTCACAAACGGGTCAAGTTCTACTTTTTCCCACATTCAAGAGGAGAAGAGGAGAAGTGGAGAGAATTCATCTACCAATTGAGATTTTAAAACTACATGGTGTATATGTTTACCAAGAAAATTTGCAGGGGGTAAATTGAGATTTTTTATTATGCTTGTTGATCCTGCATTATTGTAGAGCAAATGCTCATGAATCAATACAATTTCTCTCTTTGTGATGCTTTGCTTGTTCATCAGTAATTAAGTCTAAAGTATGTAGAAGGCACTGTTCAACTTGTTCTTGTCCATTAAAATCTATTCCAAGGACACCATATATATTCTCTACTGTAAAATCTTGTCTTGGTCGACTCCTTCTATCAACAAAACACACACGCGATGGTCATAGCATTTATTTTCCCACTTCGTGTTCATTATAAAAAATATTCCTCTCCTTGCATGCCCTTCAAAAATAATATCTTCAAAACCATCTTACTGAGTTGACAGCATGCGGTGATACATCTGTCACCAAATTAGACCCTACAGACAGAGTACTACAGATGGTGACTGTTAATTAAGGCCACCCTTTGGTCAGCTATTTCCATGACAAGTCTCTGCATGTTGTACATTAGGCAAATCCTTGTGACATGCATGTTTCACCTCTTACCTTAATTAGTCTCTGTGTGTTGTTCATCTGGCAAATTCTAGTGACATGCAAGCGACCTAGGTACTTTGCCTCTGCATGTTGTTCCATCTGTCTGGCAAGTTCTAGCGGCATGCAAATCACTATGGCTTGCCAGGTCGCAATGGCATGCAACCCAAGCAATTTCCAAGTGACATGCAATGCTAGCCCCTAATTCCTTAGCCTCTGTGTCTGTCATTTCTTCCTCTGCATTTGTTTGTCATTTCCTCCTCTGCATTTGTTTGCCATTTCCTAAATCCTAACGTCGGATTTGCAGCCAAGGCCGTTATTATAGCCCCTGCTGATTGCAAAACCTCTGCATGACCTTCAAATTTTTGTGTCAGAATAACTTTACTATTAATCAAATTTGAAGTGACCAAGCTAAACTTGGGGAATTGGTTACTCAATTTTGATAGCTCTCTCCTAGGCACTGAAAATGGTTGGTCCAATTATGTAACTTAACACATCGAAACATAATTTACTATATATAGCATACACTCACAAATCATTTAGAAAAGTATTCTTTCTGATTGAAAATAGTGCACACGGTATTATTTGCTGGTCTAGTAATGGCACTAAAACCTTTGTACGATTTAGTGGGTGACATTAGCATTTTGCCTCCACAGAAGGAAATGCCAAAACCATTGGGAAACGCTTTCTGGAAACAACAATAAAGACAATAAACTTTCTTGAAGAGGGTTCCAATTCCCAATTTTGCCTATTGTCAGGCCCCTCACCCTGCAATTTTCCCCTTTTAAAAGTCCTTTCCTGCAAACAATATAATGCGAAGGAAGAGAGGGCTTAGCTATAAGATTCCAATTTTTGTTCACTCATCCACCCAATAACCGGCCTTGGCTTTTCTCTCATCACACTTCTCAAACTTATTTCACTCCCTCCTTCTCCCTGTATATCAGTCAGCCTCAGAACCAATTCATCCCATTCTCTCTATCTGTTAAGTTAATGCAATGGCAATTGAGTGCATGATCACAACAAGAAGAAGCACGCAATCCATGGCTCAACCCCCCTCCCTAAAAACAGAGCACAAACAAGATGACCAAAAACCATTAGTTTTTGATGCCTCAGTGCTCAGGTACCAGACCGAAATACCAGAACAGTTCATATGGCCTGATGAGGAAAAGCCCTGCGCCAACACCCCTGAGCTCCAAGTCCCTCTTATAGACTTGGGTGGTTTTCTCTCTGGCAACAAACAAGCTGCAACGAAGGCCTCCACAATTGTAGGCGAGGCCTGCCAAAAGCATGGCTTTTTCCTTGTTGTGAATCATGGTGTTGATAATCAACTCATAGCCGATGCTCATCGCTACATGGATGATTTTTTCGGGTTGCCTCTGTCTGAAAAACAGAGAGCGCAGAGGCTAGTAGGGGAGCACTGTGGCTATGCCAGCAGCTTCACTGGTAGATTCTCGTCAAAACTTCCATGGAAGGAGACTCTTTCTTTTCGCTACTCTGCAGACAAAAGCTCATCCAGTATCGTCCAAGATTATCTCTGCAGTAAAATGGGAGAAGAATTCAAGGAATTCGGGTAGGCGCAATGTTACTTTAATTTCCCATTAATTGATTCATTTCCTTAATTGGTTCTTACCATAATATGATGTTCTTCTGGTTTTGTTCAGGAGGGTGTACCAAGATTACAGTGAGGCTATGAGCACTCTTTCTATTGGGATCATGGAGCTTCTGGGATTGAGCCTTGGAGTTGACAGAGCACATTTCAAGGAATTTTTCGAAGACAATGATTCGATAATGAGGCTGAATTACTACCCACCGTGCCAGAAACCTGATCAAACTTTAGGCACCGGTCCTCATTGCGATCCAACATCTTTAACTATTCTCCACCAAGACCAAGTTGGAGGGCTTGAGGTGTTTGTGGATGATAAATGGCATTCCATTAGCCCAAATTTAAATGCCTTTGTTGTTAACATTGGTGACACTTTCATGGTGAGCATCAGCAGCATTTGAAATCGTTCTTCTTTTTTCGGCGACTTTATTAAAAAAATTGTTGCTGATTAATTTTGTTGCTGCTTAATTTATAGGCTCTTTCAAACGGGAGGTACAAGAGCTGCTTGCACAGGGCAGTGGTGAACAGCCAAACACCAAGGAAGTCTCTTGCATTCTTCTTGTGTCCCAGAGATGATAAGGTGGTGAAGCCACCAAATGGGCTGGTTGATGATACTTCGTGCGCAAGAATATATCCAGATTTCACATGGCCTATGCTGCTGGAGTTCACACAAAAGCATTACAGAGCAGACATGAAGACTCTCCAAGTCTTCTCAAACTGGCTTCAACAGAAAAGCAGCTGAATTTTTACAAAAAGGGTATGGGGTATGGGGTCTTCTTCCTGCCGAAACTATGAGAAAATGACATCATTGAAGGAGATGAACAGAGGCGGTAGGCCTGAGAGTTTTGCTAAGAGTTGAAAACTTGAAACGAGTTAGGACAAAGGCAAAGTTAGAGGAAAAGCCAGTTTTTTTTTTTTTTTTTTTCCTACTGTTTCCGTTGGGTCTTGTAATTAGCTAGCTAGTTTTTCTTGGTGACCAACAAAAAGCCAGACAAAAAAAAGTGACATGAGGAACCAATAAACTAAGAGCTGGTTTCACTCCAGTTTTTTTTGTACTCTTTTACTTTTATAATGTAGAAGAAAGGTTATAACTTATATATATATATATATATGTAGCTTTACCTTTCACTCTCTCTCTCTCTCTCTCTCTCTCTCTCTCTCTACTCTAGCTTACTAGCTACTAGCTACAACTACAATGTACATGGTGCCATCATTAATTAAGCAGCTTAATTTATTTAGTTAATCATAATCAGTTATCAACTGTGAATTAACAATTTAATTAATTAAATTGTGACTCAAGTGGTTAAGAACAATAATTACATAATAATTAATGAGTTTGCAGACGATTGATTTGATCATGACCGTCCATCACTAAATCCAATGGCCAGTGGGTCGCACTATAACCAATAAGCAATACATGGGTTGGGTTAAAAGGTAGAGAAAAATCCAATGGAAAAGATGGCCCACCCTAATGGATGATTCAGAGTAATAGGATGCTAGAATCCATGGAGGATTGACAGAGCTTTCTTTGTAGTGTATTCATCTGCGCAAAAAACTTTAATTAAATGCATTTTTTCTTGGATTTATTCGTTATTTTTTTTAATACCTGAGATTTGGAGGCTTGTGTGGCAATGTATATATATAAAAGAAAGCAAAGGAATACTAGCTAAAATTGTCTTGGTGTTCGTCTTTAAATGCTGCAACATTCTTCGGATGATATTACAACATTAATTTTGAACATGAGAGATAGGGGTGGCATACGTCTGTCCCCACATGACATGAAGCTCGCGTTCATCACATAATTATTGTTTAAGACAAGTTTTGTTACTAACAAGGTTGAAAAATACCATGCCTAGTCAAAGTAACAAAGGTTCTAACTTGTAACCCCAACTAATTGCCTTAGCGGAGCGGGGCCGATATTATAGTACGTGACAAGGAACAAGTAGCTAAGGTTATATGAGAAGGAATTGATAACGAATGAAAATGAAAATGAAAATGAAAATGAAAATGAAATGAAAGGGAGGAAAGGCAAGAGGCACAGCCGCCACAGGTAAGGACAATGACAGTCCCATTCCCGTACTCGCTTCCAAAAGGCCCGCATCACGTGGAAACCATCTGTAGTTTGTTCTGGCACCACACTACACTTTTCTCTCTCTCTCTCTCTCTCTCTCTCTCTCTTCCATTTTCTTTCTGAATTTCTAATCCAACTCTCCAACACAAACATTTTGTGCACAACACACAACTATTCTCTGATCCATTAAACGACAACTCTTCGGATCTCTCTCATGGATACCCACCTGCCCTTGGGCCCCTTTCTCCCCTATCTATCTGTACCTTTCTTTGTCTTGTTCCTCTTTCTCACTTAACCCCCTAATCCCTTTCTTAATTGCTCCTTAAACGCACTCTGTCTGTCTTCAGCTAATTACTCGAATAAAATATGGACTCAAACGACGAGTCGCAGAAGGAAGCCAATACGTTTCATGCAGACCCCTGCTGCTCTGGCCCCTGAATGAGAGAAGAAGCTCCCCGACACCATGACCCTGACTTGGAGAAATAATGAGCATCGTTCACTCACTCACTCACTCACTCACTCACTCGAATGCATTTGACATTACAATTATATGAGTGCATTAATTATAATTAGGGAACGTGAATCATGTTTTCTCTTTTCTCTTTTTTCAAATTGGAAAGGGAAACATTCTTGTTTTTACTACAAATTTCAACAAGTAAATCACAAAAGAGAAATTTGAGGTGGCACACATAATTAAAAAAACCGTCCCATGACGGAAAAGGAAGAGAAACAACACAAGAAAACAAAGCTTACTTTTTATATATAAATCAAATCGAAATGGCTCGTGGAGGTTTAATCATGATATATGTTTAGCTCCTCCGTCTCTATCTAACAGAGCTTTAGGTCTGCCCGGCTCATTTTTTTATAAATCTGTCTTGTGTCATTTTCTTCATGTACGACAAGGAACATTTAATCATTTTAACTCCCTAAGTAAAAATAACAATTTATTTTTATATATAGACGAATAGGAATAGGAATAGGAACAGCAACAGGAACAGGAAGCTCACTTGATTAATTGATCACAATCACAAGATGATAATATTGAATATCAGATTGCCAGACGAGCTCGCTCGCTCCCAAGTTCCTTCCTAACCTAATCTTAATCTTGTTCGACTAAATTTGCTTTTCAGTTTTGAGAATGAACCCACATGGCGACAAAGAGCATGATCTATCAGATCAACTGATATTTTCCATGACGATATTCACAATTACGTGCCAGGATGTCCAACAAAGACAACGCTTTAATCAATCACACACAATCCTTTTTCTTCCACGTCTTTGTCTTTTCCTCCAGCAATATATACTGCGATTGTGTGATATACACAAATTACAATGAAAAGAGCAATGCATGCAGTGATCGATGTCTGATATCTGATGTCTGATATCTGATATCTGATGATGTCTCATATCTGATATCTGATATCGATTGGGATTATATATATATATGGGAAGACGACGAAGCCCAAGCCTCATACATACGCAACGCACCCCTCAGATTTCTTATCTTCTCTTTTCTACATGTACATGCTGAAAGTGATTACATTAACATATACGGCACTTGCACATGCATGCATATGTTATACATGTACCTTGTACGTATATATATATACACGAGGACCAGCCATTGCTCTTTTGTATTTTTCTTTTTCCTCTTTTATTAAACTAAACTAATAATGACGTCCTAGCTTACACAACAATTACATATGTTTCTGAAAAAATGCGAAATTATATAATAGTTGGTTTTGGTGTGTAAATGGAAGGAGGAGATTTCGCCACGTACCTATCTCAAATTAGGGTTTGGTGATTTTGTTACGTGATCCAGTTTTGTTTGTTTTTTTAATTTGTTTGTATTTCTTGTCACATGATAGGATTTGAGTGCATAAGAACGACTCAAGTCCATATCTACACGTCGATACATGTACAGAATACAGATACCGTCATATAAGAAAACGAAGCTTTCAGCTCTTTATTAACTTATCATATGTGGTTGGAACTCGGACTCGACTCACGTCATTATTTTGTTTTCAACAACTTTTGTACTTTTACAATTAGTATATTATGCCACAATGCTACGTACCTTGTCATGTTACAATGACATGTGGATTATATTATTACATCCAGTTGTCATCATTTGAATAGGTTTTGTCTGCATCTTTAGGCTGTCTATAAACTCTAGACTCTTAATGTCGCATATCCCATTCCTTAATTTTTTTGTTGTCTTTGGTCTTTTCTTTTTCCTCTTTCTTTATTAACAACATAATCAACATCCCTTAATTCAATTTAAATAGTTCATTAAGTTAAGTTTAATTTTGGGCTTCCTTTCATTAATTTCCTAGATTATTAGCCTCTTTTTTTCAGATGAAGCGTGGCCATTAAATATATATATATATTGGTCCACCATTTGTTACATGTATGCCCAGTGGCGGCGTGGGTAAACGGCGGCCTTGCCCCCCTTTCTCCCAGCCAAAATTTCGAAAACCCCTCTCCATTTGCTTGCCTGCCGGCTTTATCTTCACGCCATCTATACCTCTGGCCCCTCTCCCACAATACCAACTAAACGACAAGTCAAACAATTTCTTCTCAATTTTATTCATATATAATATCCACAACTTAATTATTCCATTTAGTACGTACAATGTTTCTTATTATACATTTCAGTTAACAAATTTCTATTTTCGAGTGTGTTATATGTTTTTTTTCTTCTTCTTATAATGTGATCATCTAAATTATCATAATATAATCTAAGAAAGTGAGATTCGAACCCAAAACGAATACACTTTCCTGACCAAACGACATAACCCACGTTTGTTAGAATATATATTGCTAATTATTAAAAATTTATACTTATTCCTTTTGGATTATGCGTTGAATAACTAGCCAGTCCAGTCTTGAGGCCCGATACTAAAAGGATTGGTGTTGTGGGGTTATGGCCAACAGCAAAAAAACTGTTGGGTTTATGACATGTGACCAGTGGAAGTTGCCCCCCAAATCTCTAGAGCATGATTCTGGTGCCCCACTCGTATCGTGCGTGATAATATTACGTTTTGTTCTCTCTTCGAATATGGTTGACCAATGACCACAATGAATTAGATTTTCAGTATATTTGGCTACTTAACAACCAAGCGTTTAAAGCCCATCAGATGTAGCCTCTGTTGGTTTCAATTTGTGTGGTTTCGAGTTACTTTGGGAATTGGGAATGAGTGGTAACCCTTTTTTTGGAATATTTGGAAATTTGAAAACTATATAACACACAAATATTCATTGGATGTCTTGAGTTTCGAACATCTATTCATGTGAATGGATATATTTTTTTTAATATTCATTGAATGTCTGGAGTTTCGAACATCTATTCATATGAATAAATACATTTTTTTTAAATATAATCGACAATCTAAATTATAGAGAAAATAAATTGAACTCGAGAGAGTACTTACGGACGAGAACACAGAAAGTCTACAAGTGCTTTTCATTTATCTTTTGTTGTATCACTTTTATATGATTTTCCCGTCCACTGAATATCTGAGCTTCACATACAAATGGACAGTCTACAAAGGAGCCATCTTAAATGTTCGCAGGTACAAATTGTGGAGGTACTGGACTCGAACAAACTGAAATTTCTAGTGCTATTCTTCACCTTTTCAAGGATTCTTAAAGCTGGGCCAACCCAACTAAGATTCTCATGGAAGGCCGATCACATATCTAAAACTTTTCTAAATTATGGATTGCTTGAGTAGCCCAACGTTTTCAGACTTGCATGGTAACATTCTCATGAAATATTTATGGTACAAGTTTATTGAAAATTTGAACCCTTAGTTTAGCAAGGACATGTAACTTCGATAAGTGATTAAGAATATTTATCCATGTATCTGAGATATGAATGTGCATCAAACATATATCGATAACATTCAGGTTCATTTTATTGGCATACGTTATAGATGGCATTCTTACAAGTTCTTACATCATTAAAAAGATATTTTGATGGTTTATTTTGCAACATTCAGAAGTAAAAAGCATTTCTACCTAGCCGATTGAGAAAATATGAAATTCTTAACAACCACAAACAGTGCCTTGGCCTTGGAGGCGTCAATAATATCAATCCCATGGTAACCTCCTTCAGCAAAATGGCACACCACGTGTACACCATTTTCCTCCAACATCTTCGCCACCTCAATCTGACGGTCGATCAATGGGTCCCCATCCCAGCCAGTCACCAAAACTCTCCACCCAACCGCCTTTCGATCCAACTTCTTACAACCGTCCCCTACCGTCGGATTGCAATACTCGTGGTCACGACTAGCCCCAATAGGCAACGACAAGTCCCACATCAGATCCGAACAGCTCAGTGGGAACGCGGGGTTGTTCGCTAACCTCAACTCGGAGCCACTCCTCTGGGTCCCACTGAAAAAGGGTTGCTGCAATATCAGCCCATGGATCTTCAACGGATGGAGACGGTCAACGTCGGCATGAAGTGCTGCGTGGTAGGCTATGTTACCCCCCGCGCTGATGCCCATGAGGAAAGTATTTGAAAGGTCAGCATGGTCTCTCAACCAATCATCTGGGGTGGTTTTGATCCAGTGCAGCGCTTCCGTTGCATCCTCATAGGCCGCTGGTAGGCGATGCTCTGGAGCGAACCTGTACTCGACGGATGCGATGATGACGGGAACATCAGTGGCAAAGCCGACGCAGTAATCGTGGAATATGGTTGAGGCTGCACTTAATAAAATGAAGCCTCCACCATGGTAAAAAACGACGAGAGGTAACTTGGAGGAGGAGGAATGATCCAGTTCGTGGCGGGGCAAATAGATTCGAACCCAGGTGTTTTTTGATTCGTTGATGGGGATGTCTTTGGAGAGAACTGGGGTGGGAAGCTTGGGATCGGACGTGGGTGGGCTTTCTGGGAATTTGGCCAAGCGGGTGATGGTGCCGTCAGGGTTGGGTGCAATCTGGAGGCGCTGATAGTTATCAACGGTGGAGATGTCTTCTGCTTGACCTTCGCCTGCACCTGACATTGTTTAGTTTTGTTAATTATCAGAGAAGATGATTAATATGGACGGGTAACGATGCGGTAGTGATTAAACTATATAGTGGCTACCAAACCTTTGACTCAGAGCATGTCCACCCCAAAAGGCTAAGGTTAAGAGCAATTCCACTCATTTACCCTTAGCCATGACAAAAGAGAGTTAGGGCAGTCACCATTCACGTGAATAGTTGTTATGCAAATAGTATTTTTCTGTTTCCACCTGTTGTCATGGTAAAGGGCAATTACAATTCATTTTTTTTATTTTTTTCACAATTTTTTTTATCTTAATAATTAATTTGGATAATATTTTTAGATAAGATTTTCAGTTTTCTACGTGTCAATACTATTCATATCTCATAATCGGATAAAATTTTTAATTTCAAATTTAAGATAAATTAAAAAAAAAATGGCTGGTATTTATAGAAAAAAATTCATTAATTTTTGGGTATTTTTTAAAAAAAAATTCAGAATTTTTTCCAGTATTTTATTGCAAAAAAACTAGTTGCCGTTGGATTGGAGGAAAAATCGATCGGAGAGCCCAGACGATGCTAAGTGGCAATCAAAAAATCCAATGAGTGGGTGACGCTCGACAAGACTAGCTTGTGTTTTGGACCTCGGTGAATCGCCTTTGGGCGGCCAGTTGCATGGGACCCACTCCACTGTGCTTTGACTCACCGTTGGAAACCAATTTTGCAAAAATCTCCCTGGCCCGAGGCAAGGGGGCCTCGTGGAATCGCTCTAAGAGCAACTCCACTCATTTGCCTTTAGCCATGGCAAGAGGGAGTTAGGATTGCCACTATTCATGTGAATAGTGGTTGCCTTGCAAATAGTATTTTGTGTTTCCACCGTTCATGACTAAGCGATTACTATTTATTTTTTTGTTTTTTCATAAATTTTTTTACTCAATAATTAATTTGGATAATATTTTCAGATAAGATTTCCGGGTCCCTACGTTTCAATACTATTCATAATCGGATAAAATTTCCGAATAAATTTTCTAATCATTAACGATAAGGGAGTTTCACTAAAACACCCAAAATGAAGGTTGAAATTATAAAAAAACCCAACACTCAAAACACTTTATAAACACACCCAAAACCCATCATTACACACACTCAAAATCCATTTATAAACACACCCAAAAAGTTGACTTTGGGGTTGATTTTGAGTGTGTTTCTATATTTAAATAGTGCTTGAGTTTTTTTATAAATACATGTCTAAGATTGTGTTTATTTATAAATTTGTATAAAGGTAATTATAATTCATATATGAAGTTTTTCAAGACGATAAACAAGGCTGGGGCTTTGGACGGGTCAGATACCTCCAAACCATGAAAACCATTGCCAAAATGGGTCATTGTCCGTACACCTTTCCCCTCTAACATCTTCCCCAACCCCATCTGACGGTCAATCAACGGGTCCCCGAAACAACCCGCAACCAACACCCGACAACCCATTACCCGAATCGCAACGCAACGCTCGAATTCTTTACTACCGGCCGGATTGCAATACTCATGGTCACGGTCTGCGCCCAGAGGCAACACCCATTTCCACGCGGCATCACAGACGCGAGGTGGCAAAATTGGATCATCCTCCATCACCATCTCCGACCCGGTCCTCTCGGACCCACCAAAGAACGGATGGTGCAATATCAGCCCTTTGATTTTCAGAGGGTCAAGATGATCACTCACTTCACAAGCGCGAAGCCCAGCATGGTAAGCCAGGTTCCCACCGGCACTCGTACCCATTAAGAAACAATTGGAAAGATCAGCGAATTTTACGATCCACTCTTCTTTGGTGGTTTTAATCCAGTGCAACGCATCCACGGCGTCGTCATAAGCCGCAGGTAGACGATGTTCGGGTGCGAGGCGGTACTCTAGGGAGACGATGAGGACTTGGAGTTGGAGAGCCATGGTAGAACAGAATTCGTGGAAGATGGATGACGTGGCACTGAAGAAAATAAAGGCGCCACCGTGGTAGTAAAAAATGAGAGGGATTCTGGGGCCGGGTAAATCGAGGACCTCACGGGGGAGGAATAGTCGTACCATGGTTTCGGTTTTCGGATTTACCGAGATGTCTTTGGAGAGGACCCGAGTGGTTGGAGAGGATGGGTCGGGCTGGGCCGGTACAATTGGAAGTGTAATGAGACGGGTGTATGTGCCGTCTGGGTTGGGAATCAACTTGGACATGGTTCAACATATAATCTTTTACTTGGTAGTTTGGGTTTCTTCTTCTTATTCTTATAGGAGTCACCCAACAACATGGGTACTTTTTTTAATTCTTTTGTTTCATTTAAATTAATTGGATCCTAATATTATTTATTGAGACTAGCCTCTCTGCACGCGTTTTCGCGCTTGTAAGAGAGGCTTTTTTTAAAAAATAAATTAAATTTATTTTAGAATTAAAAATAATAATGGGTAGTTGTGTTTCATAAAAATAGGATCAATTATTTGATTTTTAAAAAAAATATGAAGAAAAAAAATTTACCATATTATCCTCAATTAATTAATAATTTTAATTCTTAATAATTGTATTAATCAAGGGTATTTTTTGGTATTTTGAATGTTTCATCATTCTCTGTTTTTTGGTTTATATATATAGATGATGATGTATCCTTGAAAATTAAGTTTCGGAAATTACTTGTCAGGTCCAAACAAATCCACAATATACAATGACGACTGTCTACCACATAATTTATACAAACGTCAATTTCCTACCATTGTCATGTCGGTACTCTACAACTAATTAATATAAATGTCAAGGGTAATTCAGTAAGTTCACATCTATTTTTATGTTATCCTGCGCCTACCACATGTATATGAATTTAATATAAAATTGGTTAAAAGTCTTTGAGAAACTGAAATTTAGGCAACTTCCTTTGGCGCGAAAGAGCTTATGTGGGCCTCGCTATTTATAGTTGAGGTTTGTTGGGTCTGGGCTTACAGATGGACCTGGACCAAAGTGGATCCACATTTGCCACGTTATTACTTAACAGAAAATTAAGTCATCGAATTAACTGAATGTGTAAATTGATTAAACTTTAAAATGTTATTGCGTAAATTGGCAAAAAAACTCCGTGACTGATTTAAAAAATGACCCCAAATCTTCTGGGTTGGCTCAATTTTCGTAAGCGTTGTAAAATATTTTAATGGACATACTCTTCTCATTTTTCATAAAAATAAGAAGTAAATCTAAACATCACGTTACAACTTGAAGTCCTGAACGAAAGATAATTATTTATTAGAGCTGGAATATAAAACTTTTAAAAACCGCAAACAATTCATGTGCCTTGGAGAGGTCAACATCCTCAACTCCATGACAACCTCCTTGGATAAAACGACCCACCACTTGCACACCCTTTTCCTCTAGCATCTTCACCAACTCAATCTGACGGTCCATCAGTGGGTCCCCATCACATCCAGTTACCAAAACTCTCCATCCAAGCGCCTTTATTTCATCCAAGTGCTTGGAACCGCCACCCACCGTTGGATTGCAATACTCATGATCACGGTCAAACCCACGAGGCAATGACAAGTCCCACATCAGGTCACAACAACTTAGCGGCAAAACGGGGTCGTTGGCCATCCTTAACTCGGAGCCACTTCTGTGGGTCCCACCAAAGAATGGTTGCTGCAACATTAGCCCTCAGATCTTTAAGGGGTTGAGATGGTGAACGCCCACAACTGCACGGAGTCCTGCGTGGTAGGCTATGTTACCTCCAGCGCTGGATCCCATGAGGAAACAATTTGACAGATCAGCATAGTCTGTCAACCAGTCGTCTTGCGCGGTTTTGATCCAGTGCAACGCTTCCATTGCATCGTCATAAGCCGCCGGGAGCCGATGGTCCGGAGCCAGCCTATACTCGACGGATGCAATGACCACGGGCACGTCAATAGCAAGATTCACACAAAAATCATGGAAGATGGTTGAGCCTGCACTGAGCATTATGAAGCCTCCACCATGGTAAAATACCACGAGAGGTAGCTTGGTAGTGGGTGTGGCTGTGGGCGAGGGGGATTGATCCAGTACATGGCGGGGTAGGAACAATCGAACCCAGGTGTTGTTTGATTGGTTGATGGGGATGTCTTTAGAGAGGACTGGGGTGGGAAGGTTGGAATCACAAGTGGGTGGACTGTTTGGATATTCCGCCAAGCGTGTGATGGTGCCGTCCGGATTGGGTGCAATCTGGAGGTGATGGTAAGGATCAACGGTGGGATTGGAATCGGACGCTGCCATTTGATCGGCCATTGTAATTTTTGTTAATGGAGGGAGCAGACTGAGCTCAAGTCCCTTTGTTAATAGTGCTTCGTATAATCCGGGGGCGAAAGTGCTTATGTGGGCCTGGTTATTTATAGGTGAGGTTTGTTGGGTCTGGGCTTACAGATGGTTTCTTACACTTTGAACAAGCCGTAATTATTAGATGGAGGCTTCTGTTTAAATCAATATTATTTAAAGCTGCATGTCATTGTCAGACACAATCTTGGAGCTGTGTACGGTTTATGCGACTCAAAAAGGGCGTAAATGGCGGATAAAATTAAGTTGCAAAAAGGTCAGAAACCACAGGAAGTATATGGTGAAATGTTGATTGGAAAGTTTGCAATAGTTGTGTTTATATTGGGGCAATGAAGCGAAAATGGAGACACATTGGCCCCACAGGGCAGAGCAACTAGGTTTTGCATTTGCGGAAATGCACTCATTCTGTAGCCAGATATTTATACTGTTGTTGTGTTTGGATGATAGCTAGGGTTTGGATCATTTGGTAAACAAGTAGCTTAGAAATGATACACAACAACAACGCTAACTTTCATGCGTTCCATTACTTATCAACCTTAAAGATGCTAGGCTTTTTTTTGTTTTTCCCAAAGGTAAAAGGGTTAGGCTTGTGTCCCTATTCATAATCTAAACTTGGAAATCTTGGCGGGAGACTTTCTGAGAATTATTGATGTGTTTATGCGAAATTAAATACAAATTAAAAAAAATAGAGAAGAGATTCTGCAATGTTCTAGGTTCAAGATTTTAAGATAAGAGGATATATATTGTGCATGCCATGTCCAAACAAAACAATGCCTTATCCTATATAAAATCCTATACCAATACCAAGCCCACTTCCCAGACCTACGTACCAATCAACACTGTCTGCAATGATACCCATCAGTTTTCAGTCTACCCAACTGCGTTTCCTCACCTTTGATTTGATGGAACTAACCGTAGGAGCTGCCTCTGCACCCAGCAGAGCAGGTGCAACAGCCGCCATTTCACCTCCCCAACACACACCCGAAAAACCCAAAACCATTTTCTTCATTTTAAGGCATCAAATTTAAAAACCAACCAAAAACCCTCCACATACAAAAGTATAAGAACTTTAACAAACCCCAATTCATTAATCATAATAATAAATACATAATAACAATAATGTGTTAGAGAGAGAGAGAGAGGGTCACATCAGAGCCCCACCAGCTGTGGCTGACTGCAGAGAAGACTGCAGCTGCAGCAGGTGGTGGTAACAATCGGCTGCGGTCGGCCTCTGCTCGGGGTTTTGATCCAAACACCGATTTTGAAGCTCCCTCAGCATCTTCGGCACGCCTGTCAACCCACAGCTCCTCACCAAATACCCCACTCCCCACACGTCCACTTTCACCCCATGCAACCCTCTCTCCATCTCCGGTGCGTGCCTCACACGCGCCGCCAACTCCCCCGCCGCCACCGCTCGTCGAGGATATATCTGCGGAGCCCCCACCGCCTCCTCAAACCCGCAAACAAACCACTCGTTCTCCCTTTCCGTTCTCCTCATCACTTTCTCCCAGCTTATGTCCCTGTGCATGAATGACAAGTCGTGCAGTGCCACTAAAGCTTTGGTCACGTACTTGAGCGCCTCCACAAGTTGCTCACAGTTTGTAGGCTTGCACTTGTACCCTCTTGGCTTGAACACCAAACCCAAATCTTTTTCCAACGACCTGTGGATAAATTCTGCATGGGGTATTCTGTGGTCGAGAAAATCGTAGATTTCTTTGACCGCGGTCCATTTTCGAACGTTGCAGAAAAACCGAGTCACCGTAGTTGGTGTCATTTCGACTATGTTTCTTCCATTGCCCAAGTCAAGTCTCTCGAAATCACTATGGGGAAGCAATTTGTTGCAATTGGTGTTGTTGAAGCACCGATCGGCCAGCAATGGCAATAAGCCGGCAATTCGATAACATGGGACTAGGGCTTTGAGTCTCTCTGAGGGTGAGGACAGATCAATGGTGGCTAAATCAGTACGATTTATTCGATCTTGAGATCGGCTTAATGCACAAAATGTCACCACATAACCAATTGCATAGTAGCCGAATATGTAAGGAAGGTCCATGTAGGTCCATAAGATTTTCTCAACGATTGAGCTAGATGGGTTCATGTCATGGCTGTCTCTTAGTTGATCGGTTTCTTCTCCTCTAAATAAACAAAAATTTCGAACAAACCCCGTCACGTTCGGCCATTGATCTAGTAAGGGTTCGGTTGGTGATGAAGCGTTGGGCCTGCGGATGAAGACCATTTCGAGTGAACAAAATTTGGAGACGAGCCTATTGATGCAGTCGTCCCAAATGGGAATGAAAGAGTCTCTACTTGTGGCAGTGGATGCACTGAGACTGGGGTTTGTTCGGATGATGGGGCTAACGATGTCATACGTGATGGATCTACAGTCTAGCAATTCGGTTGAGGTGGTGAAGAAGATTTCTTTTCCTTGTGGTAGGTCGCGGTAGACGTCTTTTCGGAGTGGGAAGCGGAGTTCCTCCGGCGGCGGCTCTTGTAAGTACCATTGGAGCTCGGGTAAGCTCGGAAGCGATGGTGGCGGGGCTCCAAGACATCCCACGTAGTACTCAGTTGGGTCTTGAAATTCGGTTGAAGGAATAGCTGCAACAAAGCACATGCATATATGGCATGGTGATAATAATAGTAACATTAACCAAACCAATGTGCAATATAAAAGTTGAACATCAAATAAAATATATGATCAAACTAATTCAATTTGGTTTTAGGACTTACATCTTGAAGAGGATTCTGGTAAGGAAAGCTGGACTTTTTCATTGAAGCCTAATTGGCATTAAATAAAAATGAAGTGTTATATGTGGAATTAAGCAAAGATTTTTTTGATATGGGAATATCAAATTAAGAGATGCTGTCAATTTTACCAGAAGTAGATGACGAAGGCTTTCTTCTGCCAAAGACTTTGACTTGTTGTCCAGACACAAACCGATCAACGGAAAAGCCTCTAAGAGGTCCATCTTCAAAGGCTTCCATGGTGCAAGCAACCATGGAATCATCAAAGAAAGTGAGCTCGTCGGCATTCAAGAAGCTCGAGCCTTGGACCCTCACTCTCCCGCGGTGGTGCTCACCTTCTTCAGCCCACAAACTCACTAATTCTTCCCATGTCATTCGAATCTTTCCAATTCGACGAAGCTCCTTGGAAGCAGAAGACGAAGAGAGGCCTGCAGTGAAGTCTAGGGAAGACTGATCATGATGATGAAACCCTAGCAAGGTCCCTCTTCCTCCATGGTAAAACGGTTCCCCTCCACCGCTCATGATCATTAGCTGCTTCTTGCTACCTGCATATATATGATGAGAGAACTATTATATCAACCCATTGTTTAAAAAGAAGAAAAAATAAAAACAAAAACAAAACCAAAAGTAAAAATAAAAATGATAAGAGAACTATTATCTACTCCATTGTTTAAGGATGATGGAACTATTAAAAATATATATGTTTGTGGACAATGTACATAATATACTATAGGATGATATATATACCTGAGGGTGGGAACTCGTCTTCTTTGAAAGAAGGCGGTTGGGTTAGACTTCTTGTCACAACAAAAGCCGATCGACTATCGTCCCCAACTGAGCCTAATCTGCTCTGAGGTGTTCTCATTCTAGACCCCATGAACTGTGAAAGTTCCTCAAAAACCTCTTCATCAAAAGAGGCAGGCAACCTATGCAGCTTTCTCTCGTAGGGCGAAAGTCTAAAATAACTCTTCCCAACTTGTTCTCTTTCAGCCCCTCTCTCCCACTCGTAAACTTTTCTAAACTCTCCCAGCATATTATCCCACTTGGTACCTGCTGTTTTTGCGTCTCTGTTGACTCCATGCTTTTGAAGAAACTCAGCTACTTCCCTATCCTTATCAGCTCTTGTTTTGCTTCTGGTGTGAGGGGTACCTGTCTCCGTTGGTATTTGCTCTGTTCTCGAAGATGAGCCGGACCCATGATCTGAAGACCCACCAGCTGGCCCACCTTGATATTGAATCCTCCATCCCCTGGCCAACCACAACATCTCATTTGGTTTCCAAACTGGGCTCACATACTTTCCCTTTCTGAATTGATGGTTGTGCACTGGGTTTTGAAGATCTCCCTCGGTCTTGTTTGTGTCCTGCCCTGAGGTTGCTGATAATGAAGGCAGAGGAGAGTGTGCCGGTGGTGATGAGGCTGTGTCTGAGGAGGAAGCTGCTCCGGTAGGTGTAACATGAGGTTGGGGTAATTGGGTACTCTTTGGGTTTGGGGATGGGGTTGATTCTTTGGAGAGAATTGGTATTTGGGTTTGTTTTGTTTGGGAAGAAGGAGAAGGTAGGAGCTTCCATTGCCCTGTTGTATATCTAGGTCTCTTGGGGTTCACAGCTGCCTCAAAGTGTTGCTGATCAAAGGGTGACGAAGATGAAGTTGCTGCACCACTTGGAACAAACAAAGGGGCAGGAATATTGAATGGGACAGCAGCCGGTGGAGGCTGCGGTTGATGGTGGCGTGGTCTTGTAATTTCTGTTGGTAGTAACTGATCTTCAAGGGGGTCGTTTGGAGAAGGTGAAATTTGTTGCTGTTGCTGTGTTTGTTGTTGTTGCGGCTGCTTCTTGCTCGTATCCCCTTTGTTGTCACCCATCTCAAATGGGCCCAAGGTTTTTTTTTATTTTTTTAAAAATACTTAAATGAGTTTGGGTAAAGAGAAACCTGAGACTTAGAGAAGAACTAGAACAAGAAAGAAGAAAGCTCTACCATTAGTGTAGGGCTGTAGAAGTAGAACTAGTTTGGTTTTATTGTTCCAGCTTTGAACTTGAAAAAAAAAATAATTTGAAACTTGATCACAAGGAAAGGGAAGGGGCGTTTTTGGACTTAGGTAACGTTGCAGCCATATCTCCACAACAGGGAAAGAAAGAAAGTCACAAAAGAAAGTATAGGGATCATAGCCCCAGTTAAAAGCAGAAAAAACAGAGAAAAAGCAGAACAAAAAAGTCGTGGTTGTGGAACTGCCATCGAATATGACCCTTCAGTCCCTTAATCACTTAATTAAGACAACCACAAAATGATAATTCTTGATTTGTCACATTTGACAACTATACGTGCATGATTAGGGAAGGGGTCATCATTGTACTGGGACTGAAAAACGCGGCTCTAACTTTGCTTTTGTGCAAAGCGCTTTTAATGTGTTTGTTGTATTGTCTAGAGAGAGAGAGAGAGAGTTCCCGCGCAGAGTGAGGGAGAAAGTGAGTGGGAGAGGTACGGCAGAGCGATGGGGACCGAACGAATCGATGGCTCTGCTCCAGTGAGTGACTCGTATGACTCTTTCTTTCACACTGTCTTATTTTTTTTTCTGTCCCACTCTCTCTCTCTCTTTCTCCCTCTCACTCATATTTATATAGATCTACCCTTGTTGAGCAAGCTTATCAGTACAGATTCTCTGCTTCTTTTAATCATTTGCTTCCTTCTAATTTGATACACACTAGTTAATGGAGGGAGCTCAAAATAAATTCAAAGCATATCATACAATACAGGCAACTTTTTCTTATCATAAAAATCTTTTCATTCTTTTGGGTTCAACTTAATTGGTTTTTACTGCATAAAGCTTTTAATTGGTAGCACGTTTTTTGAGCCTCTTTCAATATCCGTATGCATGCAGTGGTAATTGTGTATGTGTGCGCCTTTTATTTGTTGATAAAAGCCTGCTGCTTCCTAATCCTAAGCACTCTCTATCTATGAAAGTCATGAGTCTCATTACCACTATGATGAAGATTGGAGCCAACATTTGCCTTTAATTCAAATTACAGTTCTGTACGTATGAATTATTCAAAAAGAAAGTGCTTCTGGCTTGCTTGATTGCAATTAATAATTATTGGTTAATACGTATTCTTGGGTCATGCAGAGCAAGTGCGTCCGAGGCTGGAGCACAAATTTCTTTATGCCATTTCAAATGTCGAGTGTGCTCAGATTACGCCTTCGATGGATATCACATATTCTGACAGGACCACCACCATGGATCTATGATCTATCTAGCAATCAACCACTAGTTTCCAATCCAATGTGCATATGCGAAGTTGTGAAGAAATTTAGCTCTTTTTCAGGCAACTAAATTGATTTTCATTCTTAGAGACCTATATTTTTAGGGAGGGGTTAACTAATTCATCCAAAAAAATTCAGTGTGTCTTTTTTTGCGTGTGTGTAAATTACGATCGTTTCATCAATACATTACGGAGTGTCAAGAAAAATACTTAATTTGGGCCATGTTCACTCCGAACTATACACGCAACAAATGAAAACACATACCTCGCAAGCGTATGCACAATCTAATTACGATTATATATGAAACACTTAACTTTGTATATACATATTAGATGAAAATTGTGATCTTATATTGATTGAACCTTATTCCTCAAAGCCTAGGCCCCAACCTTCCCTTTCTTCTCTTTTTTTGGTTTTGTTTATGGCCAAATTAAATCCCTTTGGTTAAGCAGATATACAAGTCTAACATATTATGATTTTCATATAAACAAGCAAGCAAGTCAAGTAAGTACCATATATAGAGTAGAGCCACTGTTTGAGTGCACGGTAGATGTTCAATTATGATGGTGAAGCTGTGGTTTAATTTCTGTGTAGATCTGCCTTTATTAAATTAAAGAACCCATGTGTCTCTTTCTACCTCAAAATGCCAACTGCCAAGGAGATACAGAAAAAGGAGGCCTGGCATTGGCAAGTTACAAATAGTAATGATACAGCAGAACGGCCGGCGCAGAGCTGTAACAAACACACTCACTGATCACTCCCCTCAGCCACCATATCCTTGTATTTCAATGCCTACCCTTTTCTTCTTTCGCATTATTTTCCTTTTTCTTCTAATTGTTCCTACGAATATAATATATGTATATGACAACTTAAAGATTAAGGTGGAGAAACACTAATTTTTTTCACTTTAAGCAAATGAAATCATACATTATATATATATATATTTTCGGTTGGATGTAATTATATTGTCCTAATAGACTGAGAAGCATTTGTTAAAAGTGATTTTCAGTTTCTAATAAATGCAAGCAGAAGTTATTTATACAAACAAGGAGGACATTGGTACAGTAAAGAAAGAGGAGGAATCTTTTTCCTTATTTTTTGCAAATACCAGAAGAATTGCTTGTAAATTGTAGAGGGCATGCACTCAATTTGTTTTTCCTTTGCTGCTTGGGCTTTTGTGGAAATGCAGCAAATGCCTGGGTAAAAGTGGAACCATTGATGAGAGGGATTGCATATATAGTAGATATAGGCTACATGCATAGCCCTCGCGCAAAGAAAGAAAATACCAGAATTTCGTTTTATGTAAAGTTATTGTGATTGATCATTCTGGATTAATATTTAATAATAATAATAATAATAATAATAACAATAGCTGCACTCTCTGCATATAGCTATAAGCTAGCTGTGCACAATTGATGCACTACCAGCCTGTGAGGCTGCTGCTGCTGCAGCATAATTGTCATTATAATTAACTCATGTGAAGCTCTTGAAATTGCCGCTGGAACAGCCAATAGACTGAAGAGAACCCAGGAACAATTTTCAAGTTTGGAAATTTTACTTGACCATGCCAAAATCAACATGAATTTTGGGGTTTTTGACCCTATTGCCATTGCCTCTCGTGATTGCTACTATATATCTCTATCTCTATGCTATATGTTGTGGTTTTGGACCACCACCGCACCCTATAAATAACATTATCTGTATATAAATGTACTTAAGTAGATAGCAATATCGTCTCTCTATCCTTGTCACCGGAGTACAAGGCTTCCATATTCCGGTTTCATTATCCTCTCTCTTTATTTCTCTCTCTCAAGATACATGATAGCAATAAAACCAGAATAAGGAAGTTTTTTTCTCGTCGTTCACATATATCATCACTGCAGGCATTGCCAGTGTTGTTTAAATTTTCTCAAACCGTTAGCCATAAAAAGCACAGAGTGACAAGCACGTAAATGGCATATATATGAGGAGGCCCTATCGATGCTCCATGCACACACCCTATATATATTGATACCTCTCTGCTTGTAGCTAGGCCGGCTGAGAGGCTCAGGCTCCAGCTCATTTAAATGTTCCTTTCAAAAGGTACACACACAAAGCAAATGCGTTCACAAGCATTATATGTAGTGTGTGTGCTTTTAACAGATGCTTTGATCAAAGTTCACAGTCCTAGTACGGCTATATATTAGCTACCATAGCTTTATTTGTATGTATGTGTCCTACTCCTATGGTATTAGTGTCAACAACAACCAATGTAGCTAGCTTGACTAGGTTTCAGCTCCTTTAAACTACAAAAACATGTTTTGTTGGGATTTGGGATGCTAAAAGCTGTTCCCATTTCCATTTTCACTGCCTTCTTCTTCCTTCCTCTCAAACTCAATGATCTTGAGTGAGTACCCCAAAGCATTGCTTGTGTCCTCTGGTCTAATAATTTTATGTGGATCATCGTTTATGTAACTTACAAGGAGACAAAGCCGATTCTATAGAGTCAAACACAAAGTCCACTCTCTTTTTTGTCGTCAAAGTTTGAGCACATAATAATTCAACTAAATATAATTGTTGTTATCAGATAATTAATTACATAATTGAATTAATGAATTGACTATATTAACTGTTGTGATCAATGTAGAAATTATACAAATCAAGACCATTATTAAACGCTGATCCAGAAATATTATTCAACTGGACGGTACATTCAACTTTGGGAATATTGATAGCTTACCTCTAATCTAACCTCTAAGCCTCTAGGAAGGGAAACTTTACATATAGAATAGTGGGGCTACTCCTACTTGGACTTGATGGGGTGTATGTACGTGTTTTACTTGGACTTTTTTTTTAAACTGAATGTGATTGCTGGCAACCAACATAAAAGGGTGGACACAGATGTCCTGGGCAACACAAAAATTTGCATAGCTCGCTTGCAAATATATTCCTTAATTTGATAAAAATTAATTATATTCTCTATTTTGCAATATTCCATTTTGCTAACCCCTTTTCTGAACAAGGATTAATCTTTTAAGACGGTATAGATGATGGACTAAAAATGGAATAGTGAGGGTTGGATCAAACGGTTAACCAATTTGATCCAACAACTAAGAAATAAGATCTTATCTAATGATCTTAAAATAAGACCATCACTATAGAATTCTTGATAGAATGACTCTAACGACATAACACTTTGTGTCATTGTTGGGCTCTCTAATCTCCAAGAATTTTATAGTGAGGGCCTTATATATGGTCATTAGGTGAGATCCGATCTCTTAATCGATGGATCAAATTGTTAGATTAAATTGGTTCGCCATATCCAACATTTAAGATATAAGACCTCACCTAAGAGATATATAAGGCCCCAACTCTAAAATGATTCCTCTAATCTCTGCCTTTTGGGCCTCTTTTTCTTGCTGAAGCGTGACATGCATTTTTTGTCTTGATCAAGTTTGGAACTATTCGAGATTTTGATTTCCAATTTGGAAGGGATTCATTTGTGGTTTTCTTAGAAAACACACAGCAACGCGTCCGGTAGAACAACAAATATAATGAATGGCATGCTTGCCAACATGCAAAGCAAAGACATATTTTTATGTTATTAATTTTAAGATGAAGATGAATTATAATAATAATATGCCGTTGCTTTCACGCTTTCAAATTTTAATTTGAAAAAATAATAACAAAAACTATACGTATTCAATTGTCCCTTTCACATTAGAGCTTGTCGATCGAAAGTATAGCAAACTTCCAAACCAAAATAAATAAATAAATAAACTTTGGTCCAAGAGAGTTCATCATTCCAAAGTTGTATAATTTCAAGCATGAAACCTTAATTAGTGCTTGCTTAACGTAATCTTTAGGTGTGCCTCACCATTCTCTGTTTCCTTAACACTCGGAAGAATCTTAATATCTCCTAGCAGTATATTGCTGATTTGTTTACACATATTTATAATCTTCATATTTATTTTTTAAATTAAAATCAATCTAAATTATAACATTCCCATCCCTGTAAAGCTTAGCTAGTTAAGGTGTTTTTTTAAATTTATAAAGTTAATAATGTCTTATGTATTTGTAGTATTTCTGAATGCGTGAACCGCCGGACAGAATTTCCAAATAAATTAAGACAAACAGATGAGCCAGAAAGGAATCATGCTTGTAGACTTGTAGTACAATATTGAGTGTATTTCAAAATAAACTGTGATGACTCTATTAAACCTGTACACGCTCTAAAGACCAAGTCATGTTTTCTAGTTTCTCCATCAACTTACATGACTCATGATATGGCTCAAAAAGAACCTAAGGTCAGGTAGATACATTAACATTTCGATTTCACAAACGAAAAAATTATATGGCTCCAAAAGAACGTAAGGTGAAGTCATCTCCTTTGTGATCTAGCCCTTGTAACATTCTCTCTGGCATCAGATAGTTCCATACCATAATTTTCATGATCGGTGTCGGTTTCGTCGTATACTTCTTCTTCATCCTCAGTCTCCTCCACATGATTTGTGATCTCTTTTTTCCTTCTTCTTATACCACCCTTAAGCCAAGCCACCACTTCTACCATGGTGGGTCGATTATCAGGGCTGTTATCAGTGCATTTCATGGCAATCAGGACCGTCGACTTAACTTGTTCTCGATCAAACTTGCCCTTCAACCTTGAATCTGCAATTTGATTAAACAAACCCTTTTGGACATAAGGGGTGACCCATTGAACAATGTCTCGTTTCACTCCGCCGGGGAGTTTCTCTATCGGCTTTTTCCCGCTAATTATTTCTAAAAGCAAAATCCCAAAGCTGTAAACATCACAGCTCTCAGAAACTTTACCCCACATGGCATATTCAGGAGCTAGATATCCAAGAGTTCCCTTTACCCTAGTAGTCAGATGACTTACACCATCAGGGATCAGCTTTGCAAATCCAAAATCAGCGACTTTTGCTTCAAATTCAGTGTCTAGAAGCACGTTGCTGGCCTTTATGTCTCTGTGAATTATATGAGGATTGGCCTCATGATGCAGGTACCTTAACAATCAAACACACAAAAGAAGATCAAAAAATGCGCTAGATAATACTAAAACTTAATCTATGAATTAAGAGTAATACTTGGATTTTATTGAGTTTAGAAATCATAATGTACGCATATGTTCACTGTTTTGTACTTAGAAGTATCCAAAGTTAAAGGACCAAAATTAGAATCTAATTTAACTTAAGGTTTAGTGACAATTAGATATCTGGTATACATAAAAGGATTTCTGATCAATCTAATTTTCTAATGAAATTAATCATAGCACTTTGAAGAAGCCAATAGTAACATTATCTAGCTAGATCTTTACTGGTAATGAATGAGAGGCTAGATATGCATGAAGCATCTTTAGTATATTCCAGTTAAGAACGACCTTTGAATTTCAGAAGTCATCTGAATGACTTTGGCATTGAAGCAACATACAAATTTAGGTGACCTAATCAAGGGTTTACTTTCATATTTTATATAACATTTTTTGTTAGGCAAATTGGCGATTAGTTTATGTATACTTACGATAGACCTTCAGCTGATCCAATGGCGATGCTCATTCGTCTTGGCCAATCAAGAAGGCAATCTGCTGCAAGTTGGCCATGCAAATGGGTGATCAAGCTATGATTAGACATGTAATCGTACACTATGAGCCTTTCCTCACCGCCGGCATAAAATCCCCGCAGGCCTAACAAGTTTCTATGCCTCACCCTTCCGAGTATTTCAACTTCCACTGCAAACTCCATCTCTGCCTTTGCACTCATCGTCTTTAGTCGTTTCACAGCTATCTGCACATACACATGCTACCTAAGTGTTACAAAAAATTCAACTAGAGAAGAAGGAAACCAAATATTGATTGTTTGTATAATCAGAAGGAACTGAAATTATTCTAAGGAAAAAGATGGACATGATTGCCTTGCCTCGGCGCCTTTACTTGTTCGACCCCAATAAACACTTCCAAACCCTCCTTCTCCAATTTTGTTGTCATGGTGGAAGCTGTTTGTGGCATGAAGAAGCTCCTTGAGGGAATATATATCCCACGGGTAATCCCTATTCTTGTGCACCCTACTTCATCAAACCACCCCAAGAATTAACATGAAAATTGGTAACAATTAAAGATAATTAATCAAAATTGAGTTTAATTATGTGTACCTGGTCTCAGCTGGTTCCTCTTGATCTCGAGAGACACAGCAACAGCAAAAGGAGTTCCAGGGCATTTTGGTCCTTGGAAAGAAAGAACAAGCCTTCATAACTGAGGTATATATGGGGGGCAGTGGATTAATAATAAAATGGAGTGTGACTGAAGGATGGAGAAGAGTACAAAAGGTTGATCAAAGCAAGAAGATGAGAGGGCAAATATTTCGGAAATTTTGAAGCAAAAGGGAAGTAGTCTTATGGTGAAGACAAAAGCCAGCCTTGGAAGTCAAGGAATCATGATGTTCAATGGTGAGAACAAAATGTTATTCTCTATCTCTACTCACAAGCAGCCTTCAACCTCATGTATTCTAGTGCTTGTTAGCTTTTGCCCAAGCTATTGTTTTCATTGGAAATGTCACATTTTTTATTTTCTCATTAATTAGACTTTCATAGAAAATTATTTTATTATTAATAATACGTGATATAAAATACTAACCAAGGTTTAGTATAATAAATTTTGATGATATGTGTTACCCTTTTTTCTATAAAGTTGAAAGTGACACCACCACCCGCGATGAAGTTGGCTATGTAACCATCAATTGTGACCTTTCAAAGTTATGATGCAGCACAAATTAACTATTGATTTTGCGATTAAAAAAAAATTGTGGGCTAAAACCAGCTAAGAATAGGTCGCACACAGTCACCTATATTTATAATAATTAGCTGTAATTAACATATTTAATTGAATAGTGAATACATTATTAACTCTCTAATGCCAATGATCTTTAACCTGATGGCACGTACCCATCTTTTATTTTAGATCCAAGAGCACAAAATGAAAGGGTACGCTGAAGCTATTCTAATTGTTACAAATAAACTTATTATGGGTGTTGGTAGAAAGGGAAGAAATTGAGTCCTAATTGTTAAGTTTTTTTAACTGGTCAATGATTAATTAAGGGAGTTTCACTAAAACACCCAAAATAGGATTGAAATTAAAAAAACTCAAGCACTATTTAAACATATAAACACACCCAAAACCCATCATTACACACACTTAAAACTTTTTAAACACACCCAAAAAGTTGACTTTGGAGTTGATTTTGGGTGGTTCTATGTTTAAATAGTGCTTGGATTTTTTTATAAATACATGTCTAAGATTAGGTTTATTTATAAATTTGTAATAAAGTAATCCCTTTTCACCTTTGAAACAGAGAATTGCAATTTTATTGCTTGATGGATGGTAAATATATAATATAATCGATTCTTGTTAATCAGTAACATTGTAATTAGGATTAGATTGAGAACTTGCATCTCAGTTGTTACATTATTAAATAAACAGATGGGATCTCACCAACTCTCATTTATTTAACAACAAAATATTACCGTTGCGCCATTAAAAATAAAACAAAAATCGTACTTTGAGTTATACATTTGTTAAGCCTCAACTAATACAAGCGATGGTCTAAACTCTTTTACATATAACACAGTTTTTTTAGTGGCCTTTGTTTAGGAAGACAATTTAGGCTTGAATTCGGATGCAGGAACACTTTGACCAAGCTACGTGCTTAATCTCAGACCAAAATAAAGAAGAAGAAAAAGAAGGTATGCACATACAAACGGAAATGATAAATTAATTAAGCACTTGGCCGCAAAAACTTCCAATGAATCAAAGCCTCTGCTCATTGACGCTGTACAACAAGAAAGAAGAATTTTCCACTTTCATCGAAGGCTGCCCTCCCATTGCTGTATAGTATACTATACAAAAGTCTTCCAATTGACAATAGCCTATACAAAGTCTTTTAGCTTCTGCTTATCCCTTTTTGTTGTTGAAAATAATAACAAATAAAAAGAAATCGAATAACCCAACATTATTGACCCCAAAATAAAATATAAAAGCAACATCTTGTAGTGCAATCCAATCCAATCCCACCCATAATTAGCATCTCAAATTGGAAAGGTCTGGGTTGTGCCAAGTGACACTACTCAGAGATGTACTTGCTACAAATTTGGGCAGGGGACCAAGTACTCATCAAACCTAGACTTTGTGACTCAGCATATGTATATAAATCCTGGGTTGAAGTTTCTTAGGAAAAAGTGTTCTTCTGGGCTGACTTCGCTACAGCACAATGCATTTTCTAGGCTCTAGCTGTAGCCTGTATATAATTAATCTTGTTCTTAGATTTAATTACATGCAGAGAGCTTAGCTTAGCTGCCGTGAAAGAACATTGTTAATGATAATTAGTACTAATTAAGGGAGATTGGGCCTTAGTTGTACCATCTCTCTTTTGTCCGAAGACTCATTGGGGTATTTGTGGCCTGTTTTGTTTTGTGCTTTCTTAACTGTTTTTGGGCCTCTGGGCTCCACTTATTCTAAACGAGTATGAAATCGATTTGCATAGGGGGGTGCTTTTTTTTTCTTTTCTTTTTTTGGGTCAGCCGTTAGGGGGTGCTTGCTTTCTACTATAGTAGAAAACAGAGAAGATGATGTGAAATTCACCAATAATATGCGCATGCAGTAGCTAAAACGAAGAAAACACCAAAGGTTCTGCATTAAAAAGTCAGAACCAACCACTAGTGTAAGGGATCATTTGTGGCTGCTTCTTTAAAAGCAATACTGTTGATAAGCGATTCTAGTAAAAGCACTTTTAATGATTTAAATACAAAATTCTGCATATGATTATCTGATAGTTGGCTTGTTCAAAGCCAGAGGAAAATTCTTCGCAACAAGTGTTGATAAAGGAAGCTAGCTATAGCTCCAACAATTGAAAAGCGAACAACTACTAACTCAAGACTTAACATTAATCCTTCGATTTTGTTCATAAAGTTGGAATTCACCAAAGTTGATGGTGTGGTTGCAGAAATGGCTTCATGCTGGTGGAGCAAAGCTAAGTTATGAATACGTGAAATCAATATCACCAACAAAAGCAATTACCCTTTTGAACGTATACGAATACCACAGCTGTAAGCCTGTAACTATATATACATCCATGGAACTCGGGATTGATATTAATTTCCAAGATTTCCAAGATATGTTTAGGCCGTTAGGTGGTAATCCATGTCAACATAAATAGAATTATATCTTGTAGTATCCATTCAGGCATGCATATGTACATAGAAAACCAATAAATTGGAGTTGGTAGGATCATGGTCTACAACTCTAGGTGTAGTATCTATTCAGTCCTGGTGTTCTTTTGGGGTGAAGAATCTCTGCATTAATTTTATTTAAAAATTCATGAGTTTTGATTCTTGCCAACAACTCTATCCAACTATGATTTGCTTGCAATATATAAAATCATAAGGAAAATGAAAAATCCTCTAACCCGGCTAGTGATATATCAATTGTAACGAGAAGCACTCAGCAGCAAACTTAAACAACTGTGAATACATCAATATGCCTTATAGAGCACACCATGAAAATATATATAAGATTATCTAAGCATGCGAGTTTAAGATTAATATGGTCTAAAAGTTATATAACTGGACATTTAATCTGGATACACATGTACTTAAACAACAGGCAACGAAAAGGTTGCATGATCCATATTAAAATTTTATGAACATCACAAATAATATTTGTTGCTTTCTGTTGTTACATGAACTAATGAGTTCACAGCGTCAAAACGTACGTACAAGAAATGAGTTTTCTTAAAACAAGGCACTACAAGTAATGAAACATCAAACATTTGACAAATCACAATTACAACAAAAAATCTAGGGTTTTGATACATCAAAAAGGACAACTAATTCACGTAGCTAGGGAAGGGAATACCTCCTAACAATTAACGATATGCCTGCCACTCAGATTTGCAAATTTAGTTTCAGTTGCAACTCAGACAAATCCACACATTCCAAATCGTCGACCTGTGGATTGAACAAAAACTGTGAATAAACTTTCGTGGATAGCTTCCTACAAAACCTAATATCAAGAATATGAGTAACTAAATTGACAGGAACGACCATATATATACCTCGCACTGAATAGTGTGGAAGACCCTTTCGTTTACTCTGGTGGAAGCACACTCAACAACACAAAGGCCTTCAGCAAGCAACAATTTCAGCACTCTTGAAAGAGGCAACCCTTCATCCTCGCTGCAGCTACTACTTATCACAACCTCCACTCCCCCAAAACAAGTTGGCCCAACCATGATATTGGTCACGGAGTTAACCAAATCATGACCCAAAGTTTCATTTTCTAGACCAAACTCTTGTGCACTAGAATCATATTCATACAATCTTCTAAGCTTTTCTTTCTTAGCATTCAATTCTTGGATCTTCCTCTTCATTTGCATTATATAATTCACCGCCTCGTTCATGTGCTCGGAGATTGAACGCTTTCCCTAAAATCCCATAATAAAAAAACCCTAGAAACATTAATTATCTAAATCAAGACATTCAAATTCAATCCCCAATAGAAAATTAAGAAATTAAGTTATGTACATATATTAAGAGAGGTTGATCTTGATTCTTGACCTTGATCAATTCATGAGGGAGGAGGGATCGAAGAGATGCATTTAGAACTGCCATAAGTTGTCTTCTTTGGCGCTCGTTGTCCCTACGCACGATCTTCCTTTCAACCTTTACATCACTAGGATTTGCTTCATTATTGTCCGGATGAGCAAATAATATCATATGTTGCTGTTGCTGCTTGCCTTTTCCCATTTTCTTATTATTATGGGAGGGATCGCTTCCCTCTGGCAAAACCTCATGATCCGGCACCAGATCTTCTATTTGCATCATATCTTCTTGGTGGGGATCATTGGAAGAGATTTGAAATTCCAAATCCTTGCTTTGATCATTAGGATGATAAAAATTAGGAAACATTGAACAAAGACATGTACATGCAAATATTCGAGCTCCAAGATTCTTTAAGAGTAAGAGTGAAGGTTGTACTTAAGGGCCTTAATTAGTGTTCTTAAGATTCTCCGATATCTCTTTCCTTAATTGCTTGCCGAGGAGCTGCAAACGTGGCATTAATATTGGACCGCATAATAAAGTCAGGGGTAATACATTATATATTCCATGTGAACCAATATTCTTTTCACTTTTGGACTAAACCAATTACTGCCTGCCCATTTACGTTCACACATTTTGGTGGACCACCATCTGTCGGAAAGTCGGCAGTCGGTGCATCAAATGGGTTCAGACCATGGGCGACCAACCTCAATACATCCGGTAGTCCGAGAACCAAAAGCAAATCAATTATACTGCCCCTTATTTTTCGATATTTTTCCACACATATATGTTTATTAATTTAATTTCTTTAACGGAAGAATTGTATTTGTAGTTACTTCATTCTTGTATCATACAATAATTTCGACAACATAATCAATATGAAGTACCTATACATATTAATTGATCGAGAGCCTCCAATGCGTGCCAAACAATATTTAACTTCGCAAATGCAACAATTATATATCCAGATAAAGCTAGGGCTAGCTAAACAATATATATTGAAGGGCCACTGCCCTAGCATCCTAATCCTCTTTCTTCCTGGGACTGAACTTATTATAGTGAATTATCGCTTTATCCGAGAGTTGGTGGTAACAAGCACAATACAAGAGGTGCACTTAATACTAGAAAATTGCATACAAGTTATTGGGCCACCATTTTTTATTGAAAACTTTGACCATGTGTTCCTATACGGACGGTGGTCATATTATAATAACCAAAGATTAGGGGGAGCCGCAATGCCAACAGTATCAAGGCAAAGATATGACAGATAGACTTCCTCCTCTATTTTATTGTGGCCACTGGCCAGTCCATACATAATTGAACCAAAACTTGCTTTACAATTACTTCTAAAGCAATATGCAAATATGGTTGTTAGCAGAATGAAACCAATATGCATACAGAACCCAAGATCAGCTTCGCTGTCTAGTTTGTACCATTCCTCCTTTTTTACAGAATTTTATTTTTATAATTGTATCAACATCATCAATGACGCATTTGGTTGTCATACGTATCTCCTTGTATTATAAAGTTTCATGCAAGGTTATTGAAGCAAAATTGATCATCAGTCACTAATGTAGGTGCCAGCAAGGTACATGTTTTTTGGGTTATAACGGTTCGAACCATTCAACGATCTATATATATTGGCAAAATTGTAATGTTGGTGTTTTAAAAATCCAACAGACCGACGAATCCAAGTTGATATTATCACTAAATTATTCTTTATTTGTTTGATTTTCCTTCAAAGATAACATAACTATAGCCTAAAGACTTTATTCGCTTTAGTGAATAACAGAGAAAGGAAGCGAAAAGTAATGTAGTGAAGATTAAAATTCTTCTCTTTTTGGTGTTTAGGAGATTAAACATTTGCTTTGTAAAGGTAGGAGATTCTGAAGTTGTTAGAGTGAAAGTGAAGTTAGTCTCTTTAATATTTGTTATCACTGTCTGCCAACCCCTGGTTTAAATAGCCATCTTCAGCTTGTGACCTGCTGAGAGCTCAGAATTTTGAGGTCATGTCTGCTTGTCCAAGACAACATGCAAAATTAATACCACAGCAGGAAATCAGTAACGGTAAAAATTGACATGAGCAACATTACAACACAGCAACAGCTCCCAATTGATGCAAATCTTCCATGAGAAATTAGACTAGGTAGTAGCTAGAATGAGCTCAATTTTTCAGATATATATATATATATATATATGCATGGGTGAAGAAGATTGAGAGATACATTAAACAAAGCAATATGCAGCTGATCAGTACTACGATTCTAGTAAAAGTCGCTCATAGACAAAAACCTACAAACATTTATCTCGCTCTGTGAATGAGCAGAAAAGCAGCTAACTAAACATATGTGTGTTGTTACTTAATTAGAAAATCTAGTCAATGATTCAGTCAGAATCTGCTGCAACCCAGAAAAGTCTCCCCACGCCGGATCGCTAACCTGTGAAGTTGTACATGGAAAAGAAGTAATCAATGCACTGACTATAACCAGACACATAAAAACCTAAACTGATTAAACAGCTTAATTTAGATGGTTTAGGGGATGATGAGACAAATGTAATTAATTACCTCAGATTGGATGGTGTAGACAAGCCTTTCGTTAACTTGGGTGGTAGCACAGCTGATTACAGTAAGCCCTTGTCCAAGCAGTAGTTTTAGCAATCTTGATAGGACCAAACCTTGCTCCACAGAGCCAACCCTACTTATCACAATCTCAACGCCACCAAAGCAAGGGTGCACTGCAACTCGAGGACTTGTTGAAGAAGTTGATGAGCTAGCACTCAAACTGGGCAACGAAGACATCCCGATCATTAGCTCATCTCTTCGGCTGCCAAGTAGTTTGATCCTCGTTTGTAGGTGTTTGATATAATTTACAGCTTCGTTCATATGTTCCGCCAACGAACGCTTTCCCTGAAAATATTCCACAAACAAAATATAATCCAAATCAGATATGTAGATCAAAAATCTAGAAAGAGGAGAGAGAAGGGTTCATTCATATATTATCCAACATAATAATAACTGAGAAAGCAATAATAAAACCATTTTTCCTATAAATCAATTGCAGAGAATACACAAGGCAGATGAGCTAAGTAGGAAGAAATATATAAAGTACAAGATCTTTAATTACCTTAATATATTGGAGAGGGAGTACGGATCTAAGTGATGCATAAAGGGCGGCCATTTCTTGCCTTCGCTTCTTTTCAATTTCTCTGTGCATCATCTTCTTTTTTCCATCATCATTAGACTTGTCTTGATTTTCTGCACTGTCTAAAGTCAATGCTAATGATGATTTTCTCTGCTGGCCTCCGGTATTAATGTTATTGAACATGCCGACATCCATTTGACAAAATCAGATCTTCTGAGATTCTATTTTGTTCGAATAAAGGAATAAATAGATGAAATACGGAGAAGACCAACTTATATTTCTTTGCTGCAAACGAAACATTGTATATTAGAATACTGTCAAAACTATCTTCAAGTTTTATTTTCTTTTTCTCAGAATGGCAAAGAAGGCAAAATAGTAGTTAGGGTTTTAGATCTTGCATATGGACCAAATTAAAATCTCAAGATTCCCAAAAGTCTCTTCCCTGGTCTCGCTAGCTGTATTAAAATATTGCACCGTGCTCAACGCTTCCCATGCCATTTGTTTCTTTTACTTCTTCTTTTTTTCTTTACCTTTGGAAATTATTATTTTGCAATATATGGCATGATTGAAGCCTTTTTTTTCATAGAAAATGGCCAAAAGTTTATGCCCAAAATATAAAACATGGGATAATTGGACACGTAACAAGCTTTTGTACTGCTGCCAAAAGTGAATTCTCTTATGTTACCAAGCTGGCGTATATAAACAGAGTTTCAATTGTGAAATCCCTCAAGTAAGACATCTTTGTAGATCTCACTTCAAATTTTATTTTAATAATCTGAATCATAAGTTTTTATGTCTTTCCTCAAAGATTATCAACGCACAAAATCACTCAAATCCAAACCGTTTAACCACTCAATTATATTTGTGTTTTCTTGAAACACCTTGGTCGTTATAAGTACATGTCTTAATGATTTCTAATTGGTCTTTTTTATAATTACAAATATAATCTTGGAATAAAAACTTATAAGTGGATGATTCGGATCATTAAATAATTTCATCCCTCATTGTACAATTGAGTTGACAATCATATGGGACTGCAAGACAGTTAGGTCTGAATTAATGATCTTAAGAGGAAGAAAGTAAAACATGGTAGAACTATTAACTATATAAATATATATATATATATGTGTGTGTAAAAACCCACGAGTCCAACGATCCAAAATATTATATAATCAACACCATGCAACTTGTATGCCCTTACCAACTATCAATTGATGACCATGTTAATTACATTGAGTACCATAATTAAAGTCAAGTTGGGTCTAATTAAATTAATGGATAGATGTACACTCTCTAAAAGCTTAAACCGTTGAGACCATTAATTTCATCATGCATGTCTATCACATGGGTTTAAATTGATTTTCAAGTCCTGCTCAATCAAATGGTAAAGGGCACCCTGTAGGATTCACTATGCATAGTACGAATTAACAAAGTAATTAAAAATTGATCACAGTCTGATCTGATACTAATCCTTCATAAGTAAGCTAAGAAGTAGCTTAATTATTCCATCACATATTGATAAGATAGGTTTCACAACCACTAGTAATATTAAAATAGATTCGCTACTTGATTTTGTCAGGAAAAACAATTAGGAATAGTAGCTTAGCTGTTTCGTCGACCATTACAAAATATTTGTCTCAGAAATGCAACATTATCAACAACTCCTTGTCCAACTCATAAAGCACGCAGGCAATTTCCTAAGAGATCTTCTTGATACTGTTGGTGGTTATATGCTTCCTGTTTTTAGGGTCCTGCTGCACTGCACAGACACCCTTGGGCCTTGCCCTACTACATATAATTAATTTTCTTTTCCAGAAAGAATGTCTTAGTTCAAAGTCCTTCTAATCAATTAAAAGAATCAAGAAACAATCATCACTCATCAATATATACTGATTCCATACAATTATTAAATGGACAATTTATTTAGGTATGTAATCCACCACCTAATGCGAATGCTGTTAACATTCGTACATAGGAACAGGGCAAACGAAACGGGCATATTAAAAAAAAAAAACTTTTAAAGTGGCCGGTGAGGTCACTCACTCTCTCTCTCTCTCTCTCTCTCTCTCTCTCTCTCTCTCCCCCGTACAGTCATCAGTCATCTTGTATCTGAAGAGAGATGTCAAACTTGAAGGAATCTTTGGGATCTTAGGCCCATCAAAGATTGATCATATCTACTTCTTTATATTAATCCTCCATACCCAATTTAGAGAGAAGGCTGAAGCTAGCTGTTCAATAATTCTCAACTTGTGCAATATATGATGTTTCCTTTACACCAAGGCAAGAAGCTGGTCTTCCAGACTTCATCTAATCCTCCCCAAAAGCACACAATTTCAGAAGATCGGATTCTTGGACATGCCATTAGCACAGGGAAAAGCCGCCGGCGGAAATTAGTAGCTGCTTTCAACTATGACATGATTGATCACAATTCGAATGATCACAACAAGAAGAAGAAGATGATGATGCATAGGGAAAACGAAAGACAAAGAAGGCAAGAAATGGGTACCCTACATGCCTCACTCAGATCCCTACTTCCTCTTGAATTTATCAAGGTGAAGCACCCTGCCATCTCCTGTATTAATGATCTTTGTGCGAGTGGACTATATGTACCAAGGTCCTTCAGAACCAATATGATTTTTTTCTTTTTGGAATTTATTCTTTGTAAAAATTGCTTTAATTTTTTACATCCAACATCGTGGTTTCGTACAATTATATGAATACCATTTGAGATTTGACATCAATTCCTCTAGCATCTCTCTCATGGCTAGCTGCAAGAATATGACTAGGGTTAATTATGTATTGGTTGGGAAATTAAGCAGGGAAAGCGTTCGATATCTGACCACATGAACGAGGCTGTGAACTATATAAAACACCTTCAGAGTAGGATCAAGAGATTAGATGCCAAGAGAGCTGAATTGATGAAATGTTCCAATATAATTAGCACCACTGGCACTGACCATGGGGCTACTACTGGAAGCTCAGATGGGCGTTCGCCAAGCTGTTTGACGGTCCACCCATGTTGTGGTGGAGTGCAAATCGTGATCAGTTCTAGGGGCTTCAGATCTACAAAAGATGGCTTATCCTTATCCTTCTCTATCTCAAGGGTTCTGGAAGTGCTGCTTGAACAAGGGCTTGCTGTTGTTAGCTGTGTTTCCTCCAAAGGAAATGACAGACTTCTTCATACTATCCAGTGCGAGGTTCGTCGTCCTCTAAACTCCTAATAATTTATTGATATGTTTAGGTTTAGGGTTTGTGTATGTATGTTTGGAGTTTCCAACATTGATCGGTTTTCCTGCATATAATCAAAATTTTCTTCTCAGGTAAATGATCTTGAAAGTATTGATCTTTCTGGCCTGGAGCAGAAACTAGCCGAACTAGTGTCTCCATTTTCATCCAGATGTATATCCGAGTAAATTAATTTTAGTATATTCATTCGCGTGGAGTATGCTGCCTCGATCTTATTTCTTGTTATTATAGCTAGTATTGAACTTGGTTTAATGACTCTCAAGAGTGGCTTCTTAGTTACAATTTCCCTTGTGAAATTAGGTTAAGTGTTTGCTGATTTTGTGAAGCCTTCCCAAATGTTTCTGTAAGATAAAGGAAAGGAGGGAATGCCAAATCTCTCAGTTTATGTACAACTTCTCTAATTGAGCTTAATTTCGTGCAGGATATAAACTGTTGTGCCTTCCATAGTTTTTGAGAAAGGAGTTGGTCAGTTAAATTGATTCTTCTTTTTCTTCTTTTTTCATCCTCCATGGGATCCTTGTGCAGTTGAAGTCATGAATTGAACTGGCATTAATTTTGTGCAGTTTAGGAAGATGATGTCGTTTATTTATATGCGGGGAAGCATATATATATATATAGACTTTTATATGACTTATATGGACCAACGTTAATCAAATATATATGGTTCTCGTCTGATCATTTATATACTCATTGGTACGCCTGAAAAGTACATATTATAGTTCATGATGTCAATGTGTATTCTGTTATGGTTTCTATTGTAGATATTAACACCAAGTTGAGAGCAGAGGAAGTGCTGCCTCTTGAGGCTTCAATCCGAAACAAATAGTAAATGATATGCATTTGTTCCAATATTTCTGCTTCTTCTTTTTCTTTTTTCTATGAGTCTTTTTTTTTAATGTCAAATGGTAAATTTTTGCTTTTTCAATCGGTATAGTTAGTAGCAGTTTACGTCTCATCTTGTTTCTTGAAGGCACACGCACATCACATGTGCAGTGCAGGATTATCATGCTTTCGTCGTCTCCCTCCTATAATTAATTATAAATTATAGTAGGAATATGCCATATAGTGGACAGCTTCAGCGACATGTCGTGTGTGCTTTTTAGCCACGCCAAAAGGCGATCTGTGAGATGTTTAAAATAAAAGTACAGACTGGGCTCGGAGACTAAAAGGAGCCATTGCAAACCTTGGGCCTAAGCCGTGGCTACTCTGTTTTTTTTTTTGTTCTCTCGTAATCATTACCAACTATTATAGCAGCAGCTGCGTTATTTTGGAGGATAAAAAAACAGAGGCGATGGCAGCAGCATCATATATATATATTATTCCCCCCACATTTAACTCTTAATCTGACCACTAATTCAAAAATCACCCACAAAATCGAGGTTACTGGCAAAATACAAATAAGTTAGATCACTAAAACATTACTTTTCTTCCACAATGACAGAAACTAGTCAGCAATGTAAAATGCAAGCATCAATTTTTCTCCCAAGGCTTTTTGAGAAGAATACTAAGAAATTATATTGCAAGGATTTGTCTTCATGTGCGCATGGTAACAACAAAGCTCAATCATACCAGCTTATGTTATTACTAGCACAACTGAGTTTATCACTTTCGCTTGCAGCAGCCAGATCTCGCAAGTATGACCAAGCTCACATAAGATAAATGATAATGTGGGATGAGCTTGTTTGTTGATTACCAAGTTCATATTAAGAATTTGGGAATAAAGTGCACCAGTGTCATGCCCTTTTCTGCACAACTGATCGAGCTGCCCAGGAAAAATACCTATTTACTGAATCATCTTATAAACATGGCCAAACTACATAGTGGTGGCATCATCACAGCACAATTTATATGCAAACGTCGTCCATGTTTAAATTTGTATCACCCTTTTCCAAACCTGGTTTATATGAATGTGTTTTTTTCCCTCTCTACCATTACCAAAGTGAAAAAAGAAAGTAAAAGGCATAGTCAACTTCGACGAAGCTACAGACAAGAATGAACAACTACCCTGCCCAAAATTTTCAAATGATGAAAAGAAAGTTGCTCTCTTTTTCCCCTTTTCTTTTTCTTTCAGGCAAGAGGGGTCAACTAAAAGAACTTCATTATGCAAGTTGCTCGGATTCAACTTCTACAAAACTTATTCAAATGAGTAAGCTTGCCTTATCGCTAAGAGAATGGACCACTCCAAAAAAGCAAACGTGGAATTCCTGAAAGTCAGTGCCAGAGGAATATGACAAACTGACAATGTTTTCATCTTTACCTCCAATTATGATTACAAACATACGAAGATGAAAAATCTTTCGGATTTGTAGGCCATACCATACCAGTAAAGAGATGAGCAAATGAAAGAAATTCCAATCATCTAAATTCATTAGTCAGTTAATACAAATGAAAACTATTCCTTTTCCTTCCTTTCAATACCCAAATCATCCATCATAGTAATGATCTGTAGCAGTATACCACCTACTGTTAATGAAAAAACAATATCATACATTACAAACTCACCGGACCTTTGTATGGGACTTAAATGGGAAGCGTGACTTAGCTGAAGTGGTTAATTCAGGCGGTAGTTTGGGTGGTTCCAACTCACCCGTCAGCATCCCCACAACCTCTTTCATTGAGGGCCGGCGAGAAGGCACCTTTTGCAAGCAAACCAATGCCACAGTGATGCAAAGGATCGCTTCTTCTCGATCCAAAGAATGAATGGACCTATCTACAAGATCAACAAGCTTCCCTGCACGGGCAAGATGGCGAGCCCACGACAACAAATTCGCCTTTTGGAACTCGGATAGAGGCGAATTGGTTACCTGCAGTGGCCGCCTTCCGGCTATAACAACCAATAATAAGACCCCAAAACTATAAACATCACACTTCTCAGAAGGATCACCACCATAACCATATTCAGGGGCAACATAACACACTGTCCCTCTCATGCTCGGAGTACTACTAATGCCACCACTCTTGGGAATTTCCCCAGAATCATGACTATTATTTCGTCTCATTCCATCCAACCACCAATCAATACTACTCATACTGCCCCAACTCTTGCTCCTACTCTTCTTCTTCTTCTTACTCTCCACAAACAATTCTTCGTCGTCCGGCCAATAGTGATCCTCATTCTCATCAAAGCTCATTCCTTTTGGTTGCTTCTTGTCCTTCTTTTTCTTCTTCTTCTTTGCAAGTTCATCACAATACTCCTCCTTCCACCATTCCCTCGCAGGCCTTCTCTTCTCCTTGTTCGAATTTTTTGCAATCTTTTCCTCGTCCATTGATATCCACCACTCCAATCTCTTACTATCCTCCCTTCTTCTTCTTCTTCTTCTTCTCGCAATTCTCAACCATTTCACTGCTGGACGAAGCTGTGGTTCCAATGGGCCTATCATTCCCAATCTCTTTTCCAATCCACTCCATCACATAGTCCTTGACACCCCCACTGTCCTGTCTCCACCACCAATCTTTATTCACTCTCTGTTTCCCTCCGTCATCCAAACTACCCTTATCAAAATCTCCTTCTGGGGACACCGGAGACGGTGGCGTCACCGACGTCTCCGGCGAAATTGGAAGCTTTGCTAGATTCTCCGGCGACTGATCAACACCGACATTGAACTCCTCAAACCCAGTAGTTGCCACACTCTCAGTTTCCTCAACCACAGACCCATAATCACATCCACCATTAGTCTCCAGCTCCTCCTTCTTCCCCTCTACCCCATTATTCATCTTGCACACATCAATCACTACCTGACTCTCCGATTTCAACCTGGCAAGCCCAAAATCGGCAATCTTGACCGAGAAGTTGCGGTCCAGCAGAACATTACTGGGCTTCACATCACCATGAATAACAGGCGGGTCCAACCCATGCAGATACCTCAACCCTTTGGCTATATCAACAGCAATCGAGAACCTTTTTCTCCAGTCCATCAATTCAGGGCACTTCCGATGCAAGAGAGCATCCTGCAAATTCCCGTTACTCATAAACTCGTACACCAGCAGCATACGGCGTCGTTTGGGGTCGGAGGAGAATCCGAGGACGGAAACGACGAGCGGCGAGTCGAGCTTGGAGGCCAACAAGAGCTCGTTCTGGAACTCGCGCTCGCCCTGGAGCGAGCCAGAGTCCATGACCTTGACAGCGACATCTTGGCGGGTGTGGGGGAGAGTACCGAAGAAGACGGAGCCGAAGCCGCCTTGGCCGAGGCGGCGCTCCGGGGAGAAAGAATCGGTGGCGCGGCGGAGGACGGAGTAGGAGAGGCGGTGGGGAGGCTTGGAGTCGGATTCCGGGGCGGTTCGCTTCCGGGTGATCTTGCGACAGCAAACTACAAGGAAGAGGAGAAGCGAAAAGGCGGCGGCCGAGGAGGCGGCGAAAGGTTGAAGGAGGTGACTGGTGCCGAGGGGTTGGGGTTGGGGAGCTGCGGGGGATGGGGATTGAGGGATTTGGCGCATCTTGAGCACCAAAACGACGTAAAGATTGAAACTTTCTGAATTGCTAACAGTGAATCTTGAGACAATTTAGTGGCAGTTGGGAGGGAGGAGGAAGAAGAAGAAAGTGGGAGTTTTGTGTTAGTCTTTTGAGTTGTTGGGCTGTTCGTCTCTGTATTTGTGCCGTGAATCACTGGATTGGATTGTGATGATGTGTTTCCTTTTTCCTATTTTTTGTGTGTTTTGTTTAGGTGGCGCTTTCCTTGTTTTTTTAGGGTATTGGCCAATTTCGCTTTTTTTTTTATACGTTTTTTATTTTATTTTATTTTATTTATATGTGTGTGTATATATATATAAAATTTATTTTCCTTTTACCGTTCTTTTTTTCTTACGCTGTCGTCACTTGTCACTTTTTACGTTTTACCTTGCTGCGTATTTGGCGCCTGCGCACCGTTGAGTTTCTCTTGTATAGTGTTTCTCATTTTATTTTTCTGTAAATTTGCGTTTTCCTACTAATTTGTGGCAAAATAATAATTTTAACAGACACTCGCAATGCCGATGCCATATCTAATTATGATGAGAGAATCATTGATTCCTTCTGGCAAAAATAAAATAATGGATTCGTGTATTCCGTTTAAAATAAAATATTATAGGAAGATTGAAGATATAGATTATGTCAAATTAGAAGATGATGGATTATGTATTTGAATCTAATTCTTTAAATTGACTGAAGTGAATCTTATAGTTGACTGATTATCATAATGTGTAAACCAGATAAATTGTATTGGAAAAATCAACTTTAACATGCACATCCTAGAACGTTGATTAATGTTTTTTTTTCCTATATGCCTCATCATCGTTATTCAAGTGCGGTTACTTTCATCTCAAACAATAATGCATCATGCATGGGAAAAGGAAAAGGTTGAGACTTTCTACAAAAAAGAAAAGAAGAAAAAAGAACGCATAATTAGGATTTATTTCGAATCATCACATAAGAGAATTTAAGAAGCAAGTGATGTTATTATGTTGTCATTCATGGGCTTAATCAAATTGATTATAGTGGATGTGCTCCCCACTCTGCACCCAAGTTCGACTTTCTCGTAGTTCAGACTATTTTTTGTATTAAAAAAGGAGGAGGATTAATAGCTGGGCTCATTTGATAATCATGCTATGACTCGAACTTAGGACATTGTTTGAAAAAGTAATTGCTCCAAATTACTACACTAGTAGGTCTTTTGCTATAAGCATGCTTTTATCTACACTATTAGGTCTTTTACAGTAAACATGTTTTTATCGTGAAAGAAACGCAAAAAAAAAAAATAGACGTTGAAAAGCCCCGGAAAAAGAAAAAATAAATAAAGAAATAAAATGGAAGCATGTCATTTTCCTATTTTGGTTTTCTTCTAGGAAACGCCCTACTATTAACATTTTCTTTTCTTTTTTTAAGATGTGTGGCAATTGAATTTTTAATTAACGAACAATAAAAAAATAAAAATCACACCCTAGTGATTGTGTGATTGTGTCACGCACACCTCGGCCCAAACAACCCACTGCCAAAGTCTCTGGTTTCTTTCTTTTGTTAGGTTTGACTTTTCATCTTACAGGCTGCCGTTGTAGCTCATTTCTCATATGATGCTTGCTTAAATACTCAGCATTTTTAATTTTACAATCTATTAAAATCTAAATTGAATACATTCTCCTAAATATCTCTGTTCATTACTCAGTAAATACTATTTAACCCAAATTTCATGAAGGTTAGCAAATGAACTAATATTTTAGTTTACTTTTTAAAATTAAGAAAACTAACTTAGATTAAGGGAAGAAATAATAAAAATTATCTTTCACCTTCCTTGTTGATGCTAAATTTACTTGGATTTTTATTTTATTTTTCCTAATGATACGATATCGAGGGGCCAGGAGGAGAGCTCAGCTTGATAAATTTTTATTCTTTTATTATTCCTTTATTAATCCTTTTCTAGACTTTTTGTTCTCAGGTCAAAAATGGGAAAACCAGGAAAATAAACGTGGATTGCTACTCACCTCACCTCACCCAAATCTATCCATTCATTTATATTTTCTGTTTGCACGTGCAAGTTTTTTGGTTTCTTAAGTTAAACATAATCCTTTTATTCCTTTTTATTTTCTTTTCACATTTATTCACTAAGCTCTTCAATTGGATAAATAGAGAGAAATGAACAATAAAACGGTTTTTTTTTAAATTTTTTAATGAAAGATAAATTGATATAAGGGGGGAATTTGTATTTTCATATTTGAAGAATTTTCCATCATATTTAATTTAAAGAGAAAAAAAAAGAATGAATGAAAAATGAAGTGATAGGCTGTCACATCATATGCCGAGAAAAAGTTGGTTACATTGTATCAAAGTCAAACATAATGTAGACTTTTCCAACGTAATTATGAGATTCCACGTGTGGAATTTTAGAGTTCCAACTTGTATTATTCGCTCTGTCGTAGTGTCCTACAGCAGGTGCAGAGGAAATTCGTTTCACAAAATACAAACAAGCCGGTAAGGGTAAATCCAAGAAAATAAATATTAAATAGTAAATGTAAAAGAAAAGTATTATACAACGTGGTGGCCGACAACAACCGACCTGTCACTGCCTGAAAACAAAAGAGCACACATGATAACCAGCGCGCGCACACACACACAAAATAATCCACGTGGCTAGCTGGGCATCGTCTTCACCCAGTCAACGATGTTGACTGTTGACGAGATGATCACACGTGCAAAGAATCAATAATGATCAGAAGAATGGGCTTTAACCTGGTCCTTGTGATGAATTGAATGAGATAGGGTGTAGCTCGTTTAGAATTTGATCACATCACATGAGAGGTTTGCTTGCTTGTATACTTCTCTTTGCATATCTTGAGAAAATTACAAGCCCATTAATAAAAGCCGGGCCTCCTCCATAAGCAATGTAGCCCTAGCGCCGACCTCTTAACAATACTGATGGACCTCCTCTCCAAGTTTCCAACCACCCCACCCCATTAATTTACACTAATAATTGTTTATTAAATGCACTCGTGCCCAACCTCTTACACCTAAATTTGACTGATCCACTATAGAAGATAAATGATGAACAAGCAAAAACAATTGAACTTCTACCCCAATCTGTGTTCTGTGTTCTGTATAGCATTTTGATGGGAGGGTCAACAAAGAGAGTGCTGGCTCATCAAACAAACATTCTGGATTGTGGATTCTGGTTGTGGAGCAATGTCATGTCCATATCAGAGTTAGAGATTACGTCCTTGTAGGTACCATGTCCCGACAGTCTATACAGACACTAAACTACAGGCGGGGAAAGCAAATTATACATACAACTCAAGTTACCAGAACCATTCAAGCCTCGTGTCTACAGCCTTAACGTTGGTTGATACAAGCGGCATTCTTCCGAATAGGGAGATGAAATCGTTGAGGCACTTGTTCCTCCTCTTGCTGTGCCTTTTCATGCTGCTCATTCCAGATGATCCAATCTCATATGTCTTCCCTGCACAGTTCGTGGCCCCCGCTTCAGCATGAAAATTTTCCAACAAAAAGCCTTAAAGATAAAATTTCTTAGATTGAGGACGACCAAGAGCTAAAGAGTACAACGACAAAGTTTAGGAGAACCAACAACGGATGGCCATCATAGTGTAAAAACACAAATGCGATAGTTGGGTTGGTGCCGTTAAGTAAAGGGATTTGAAATTCGAATATCTGAGCATTTTTGCTGAGCAGAAAATGTCATTTGAACCCAAAAACTAACATCAGTATCATCAGTTTAGATATATTGAGGAAAAATGTAAAGAGAAGCAGTTACAACTTACAACTAAACAGCATTTATTAAGGAATTTGTCCAAAACACGCCTCTGAAATTCATACATAGGATGCACCTTGTTATAATGCACTCAAGAATCAAGATCTTCTAGAAAAAAAAGTTTTCTATTGGAGTAAAAAAAGAAAAAAGAAAAAAAGAAACCTTAGTGGGTTCTTGTCTAAAACCAATAGGCCTCCTCTCCAATTTTGCAGCTAATTTGATGACAGATTGTATAAAAACTTAGGTATTAATATACATATGGTAATGGTCTTTCAGTCCTGATCTCTGCAAGCAGAAATTGGTATGACATAAATCTTTAACCAAACTCTATGACACACGCTTGTCAGGTCAGACCGACGGATATACAGGATGTTATTTGGAGGGTTTAATTAGTGAATTAGCGTTAGTTTTGACAGTCTGAGTTGTTAGCCTCACTGTTCTATTTGCCAAGAGGAGGTGGATGTCAATCATGCAAAGCTCTGTAATACTTAAAAGGCTCCGCATCAGCTTTTGTTCATTGTATTGAAATCCATATTCTTATTGACTGAGAAGGACTTCATTTCTCTCTAACTTTCTTCACAGGTGAAGGTGCTTAATTTTTTTACTGATGAATGAGGAAGAAAACAAGGGGAAGGTTGTCAAGCAGAGTACTCAAACTTGTTTTCAACCAAGCACAATGTTGTCAACTAGAGTGCACATCCAACAAGAGCCTCCGTCAATAACTACCAAAGCTATTGATGGATGCAGGGTGTATTGACTATGCAGAAGACAAGCTATTGTGAAACCTTATACTAGTTATAGTCATTTGGAAAACTAACACAAACCCTGAGGCTCATCCAACGTAGTTTGCACATACATACATGTTAAGAAAAGAAAATCCAAAATACCTTTCACCCAAATTGGAGGAGCACCGGTGGCATTAGCTACAAGCAATGACATAGCAATATCTTCACAGTTTCTGCACAATCGAGCACAGAAAATCTTAAGTATAATAAGCAGCACACAAACAAATGAAGCCCCCAAACCCAAACGAAAAGATAGGCAACACATGTACATACCTCTCCCTGGTGACATAATCACGGATAGATGAGGGCATATTGTTGGTATACAAATTCAAATAGTTCCTATGAAAGAATGCAGCTTTGGGAAGAAGCAGACTATATGTGCCCATCCACCAAACCGACCACCACCCCCCATACGTATATTTCTCTACGCCACTCTTCTGTTTAGAATTCAAACACAAAGATTAACCAAAATTACAATCAATCAGCACAAAGCTCAACCAAAAACTCAGGCACCCAAAAGAGCAAAAATGCTAACCTCCTTATCAAGCCAATGCATGCGAGGAACAAACCCAACCATAGTGTTGGGTGCAGATCGCCAGACCGTGAAAGCAAAATCCAAAGTGGAACAGGGGACTATTACATCATCATCAACAGAGAATATGGCGTCTGATCTAAGGTCCTGAATTGGCTTAAACCGATTGTTCAAATCGTCGTCTTGGCTCATGTTAAACTTAAAGTTGGGTTTTTTCGCTGCTTGTGACTTTGAAAATGCCATCTTTTCGAGATGGGATTTCATAGATTCTGAGGGTGGTTCGCTGTCCATCCACACCACATGAATTGCTTCAACGCCACCACACGACGCATAGTGCCCAATTGATTGCTTCAAAGCTTCGCTTCGCTTCCATGTGTTCATAAGCACCGTATATCCACCTCCTCTGAAAATTATTTCTCTTATGGTTAGTTATAAGTTCAGAATTTTACGAATTTAATTATGAATTTACGAATGCAATTAGCTTTGGTTACCTAGAACTGGTGGTGGGTTTAGGGTGGGGAGGCACCCAACCCATCACAGAACTAAGCCTGGAGGTGACCAAAACGACGACGGAGAAGATGACAAGGCACACAACGAGCTTGAGCTTAGCCGCGCAGACCAGGCTTCGGAGCCGCCGAATGAGCTGGGAGCGGCCGGTGTAGACGCCTCTGGCGGCGGCTTTCTCCTTAGCCGGAGAGTAGATTCCGCCGTTGATGTCGGCTGCCGCCATTGCACCGGTCGACCCGGCGTCGCGGATGCCAATGATCGTGGACATTGGATTGAATTCAACTGAATGTCGTCAAGCTCGGACGGTCGTGATGTTTGGAGTAGAGATGGTCATCGTGATGCGTGCAGAGGGAAGACCCAAGACAGTTGAGCACTTGTCCACTCCCCCGGCTGGACTTTCCAGTTGGGAGAATGCTACGTGTCAGAATGTCAGAAACGAGAGTGTATTTGGCGACAAACGGTGCGTTTCAGGTATGAGTTGGGCTCCAACTGGAGTCATGTTGGAATTCTCTTGCTAGATGGCTCAGCTCTTTTGGACTACAGCCCAAACAAGGAAAAATATGGACTTGGATAAGAAAATCAACAATTGAAAATTACAAACATTCAAATACATCGTAGACTTTACATGCATCAACGACTTTACATTACATGCATCAACTGTAAAAAATTGTAAAATTGTAATGTCTAACGATTGACCAATAACATACTTTATCTATCAATTATGAGTCACATTTCACGTCAATTATAAGTTAGATTTCATGTAAATACCCGAATCTTGAAACCTTATAAAATTTAGGCTCCCTCCTGGCTATGTTATTTTGCTATTTTAACCTTCCATCACATTTTCCGTTATATTAGAGAACATTCAAGCATTTCAGTAAACATTTGGTTTAAAAAGAAATCGCTTGTCCAATTGAACAACCACAATTATTCTCCCAATTAATGTAACCCTTCATGATGAAAATAATAATACAATTATAAATTCCCACATATTCTTTTGCTTCTATTCTTCAACTAGCCACTTTTCAAATCGACAACCATGACACTCATATCGTCAAGGCTTCCACGAGCAAATGCGAGGCGGCAGAGCAGCGAAGCTGCTAGGTGGCTTTTAGAAGATACAAGCACAGGGCCGTTTATATGAGAATCAACTACAGCAGCAATAGGACTAGTATGGCCGTCATCTCTAAGACACCTGCAAGCCACCCTGCAAGCCATGTCATCCGACATCACATCCCAAATACCGTCGTTCGCCAAGATCAAGCACTCGTCTCGCTCTGCTGCTCTTTTTATGATGGAAATCTCAGGTTCCAATGTCACCACTGGTTTCAAAATGTGGCGCTCATCACCTGTTCATTAATTTCCAATCAATTAATCAAATAATTAGCATCAACTAATGGTCGCGATACTGTGAGTATTCAATCCTAGTTATCAAATATTGGAAGATTTACTTACCTGGACTCGGATAATGAAACATGTTGAGAATTCCATATACACGCACGCCATTGTGATAGAATAACCTTTCACGCTGCGACCAATTAAAGTAAGATGTAAATTTTGTTGATGTGAATTAACTGGAGGCAATTTGTGTTACAAAATGAACCTTGTGATCATGGGACAGTGGGAAAGGACTCCCGCCGCGGCCAAGAACGGCGTGTGTGGAACCAGAGTTGGCAATCACAATATGCTGGGCTGTCAAAATGGCCACGACAGCAGTGGACCCCGCAACGGGCAGCGCGTTGATATTCGGCTTGCACCCGCACGTGTGCCCGATGTTCCCACAAGAGCAGGCCTCCTGGGCCAGGCGGTGCATCCTCTCGAAGCTCCTCTCTAGGGCCGTCCGTACCAGAACAGGCCACTTCGCCTCTTCCTCCTGCGAAGAACCCAAGCTCAAGTTTTCATCACCATTGGCACCCCCTGCCGCGTAGAACACGCGCCTTAGCTCCTCTGCTACGAATTCGTGCATCTGTTGTTTGCAAAGCGCGGAGACCTGAAAGTCAGCACATGATTAATACAGTTAATCACATCATAAAATGACATTAATGAAAATTGGTTATTTTTGAGATTTTTTATTTATAAAAAGACGTACATGAGGGTGTCCATGACCATCGTAGACAGCGAAGAAATGCATAGGCCCACCACTGCCGGGAACATCATCGAAATCGAGCCGACAAAAGTCCTCCTTGAAGAACACCGTATCGTAGTCATCCGTACTGATCTGAATCTGATCTGGACGCCTAGTCAGCGAAATGGTTCCAAACTCCGGCATCGGATTATGATGAAGCCAATAGCGCGGAACCAGTACAGCTGGCCGCAGCACCACCACATGATGGTCATCAGTTGTCTCCACTGCCTCCGTCCCATCCTCCTCCTCCTCAAAATTCAGATTGATATTATTATTTTGCCTCCGTTGTACATAATCAGATAACAGACAAGTCTGCTCATGGTCGTCTGAATTGTTCTGATCATGGCGTACAGGGAGGTAGTAGTGGTCGGAGTAGGACCACCGTGCCCGCCTGATCTCGATTCTCCTGCGACGGCGCTGTCGGCATTGCTCCGGTGTGTCAAACTCCCACTCCTTCCTCAGCACTATCTTGGACGAAACAAGCTCAGCTCGCTGCCTTGTCATATCACTGCTAGCCAGCTACCTACCCAGTAGCTAGTTGCTTGATTATGGTGTGAGAGAGAGGTCTGGACTGGAGAGACTCAGAGAGAAGATATAAAGATAGGGATGAGGGGAATGACGAGAGAAACGTGAAGGTGAAGGTCCTGTAAGGAGGAAGTTGGTGACTCGTGGAAGGAGACCAAGGTTGGGAAGCGACACGAGAATGCTCTGCATGAGCCATGAAGCCACTACGTGGGGCCTTCTTGCTCTTGCTGCAACCGTCGATGTCAGTGACCAGTTATGTCCACGTCATTCTTTTGTGGCACTGAGTGACATAGATAATCTTAAATTTCTTAAATATTTTTTTTTACTGTGAAAAATAAAAAGAAAAGTGTGAAGAAGAGGCAGCTTTGACTGGGCCAAACTGCGCTGGTGTAGTTGGAAATGTATATGGCCCATATAAAATGGGTGTATTATTGATTAGCCGAAAGTGTTACAGGAGGATCCATAACAAGAATTCTATGGCGTGGACACTTCTTTAATTGCAGTCCCATCTAAATACAGGCCTAATAGTTCCTCCATAATCTCTGAAACATCTGGAAACTACTCCAGGTTTTGGCAGCCTTTGAGATTTGAAGAGATTTCAAATGAATACTGCTTGGAAGGCTCTTTAAGTTTTCTGCAATTTTCTAGGTTCGAAGTAACAAGCCCGTAAGATTATTAATTGACGAGGGCAGATCTTTGGAAACTTCTAAATCAAGCGCTTGTAGCTCCTCCATAATAACTGAAATCTCTGGAAACTTCTCAAGACATGAGCAGCCAGAAAGATTAACTACTTTAAGAGATTGAGCAACTAAGATATTTATTCATTGTGGCTGCAAAATGACTAGAACTCTACTAACTGCAGAAAACATGTGCTCTGCATTCTCAAATTATATGCGAATTGAGCAACTATGAACTTATATTATAATCTAGTTCTGAACCACAACGATTGAATTTGCATACGAATTCGACATTGCATTACACATGATTGTTCTGCTCGTGTTCTAAATTTGATCACTTGCACTAGAAGAGCAACAGATGAGTGAACTTCTTGGCCCTTTTACACAAAATTTGTTTATTCAAAAGCACTAAAACATTCAGATTCATTCATGTCGGGAAAAAAAAAAATCCAGTGAAAGATTCACAGTGGAGGCAGCCACACGATAACAATTGGGCTTCTCACTCTGTGCACTCCATCCTTCCACACCAACCCTCCAAACTCAGGAGTTGCTTGCCGAGATTTTGTAGTGAAGGTGATTTTATAAGACAGCTTTTGATTGGCTCTGGTGAACTTCAGGGTCCGTGGCTCCACTTTAACATAAGCACCTTTGAATGGTGAAACTATGGCATGGTAATTCGACACCGGAGGGCCAACATTAGTGACTGTTCTGTGAAGGGTCAAAAGAGAAACATTGGTTCTCTCTGGGAACACAACAGAGATTGCTGGATAGTTCAAGTCCCCTGGGCTGGCCAGAGAGTGCTTGCAGCTTCTGTTTGAATACTTGGTGAAAACTTTGAGCTGCATTGGGGTTAGCCTTTGTGTACATAGAAATTCAAGATAATCCTGAGCCTCAATGTCATAAACCAAACCTGGGTCAAGAGCTTTCCTTGGGTTTATGTGCCCGGCGCCGTGATCATATGGCGTCGAAGCCTCAGCCGCTGAGGCATCTTGCAGAGGCTTATGCGTGTTGTCATGAACATATGCAGTTGTCATCAAGGCAGATTTTATTGCTGCGGGGCTCCATTCGGGGTGCCTAGCCTTGAGCAAAGCAGCAATGCCGCTCACATGAGGGCATGACATTGAAGTCCCGGACAATATATTGAACTTCACTCTGCGGTGATCTGTTGGCAAGCTTGAAGGACCTAATGCTCCAGTCCAAGCAGCAAGAATGTTGACCCCTGGAGCCACCACATCCGGCTTGAGAATTTCAAGGCTCACAAAGTTGGGTCCTCTGGATGAAAATGCTGCCACAACTGGAGATGGCCTAACCCCAGTTCTCGTCCCAAGAAATGCCAGAGTTGCAGTGGCTCTTGGACTTGTTAAAGCATAATGCTTTATTGCTTTTGCTTCAGTTTCTCCTACAGCTACTGCTGGAACAAGGTGACAATCTGCAACAAGTTCCTCTCCATTTGCAGCTGTGTTTGCCAAAATCATGCCTACTCCTCCTGCATCTTTCACCACCTGTCCCTTCTGCACTCTGGGGCTAATCCCTCGGTCACAAATCACAATTTTCCCAGCAACAACACGCCGATCCAAAGTTCCCTCCAAACACAATGAGCTTGGATCAGGGCTTGTTGAATTATTGCCCATGTACACAACAGGGTATTGCTTATTTGTTGACAGCATCATTGTGCCTTTGTAGAGTGAAACCCCAGTCACAGTTCTGCCATTTCCAAGCTTAACAGTAGATGGGAAATCTCTGTCCATGGTGCTAGCACCAACTGTGGTTATCCAAGGGGACACATTGGTGAGGCTAACAGGGTCTGGTCCTCCATTTCCAGCTGAGCACGACACGAAAACCCCCATCTCCATAGCCCCAAAAGCAGCTATGGACAAACTGTCCCTGTAATAAGCTGACACTCCACCACCCAAAGAAATAGACAACACATTGACCCCATCAGCCACAGCTTTATCAACTGCTGATAGAATATCAGAGCTGAAGCAACCACCAACCCAACAAACTTTATAAGCTGCAATTCTCGCACCAGGTGCCATTCCTCTGGCTGTCCCATGAGCATAGCCAAGAAGATTAGCACCGCGAACTGGAGAGCCAGCAACAGTAGCTGCAGTGTGTGTTCCATGCCCATCTTGATCTCTAGGTGATTTAAACTCCGTTTGCTCATTGATCTTCCCTGTGGCAGCTTCATAACCTTGGTAGAAGATTCTTGCTCCCACAATTTTTTTGTTGCAGTTGTGTTTGGAGAAGCCTCGGCCAGTTTCACAAGCTCCTTTCCAGCGAGCCGGCACCGGCGACATGCCGGTGTCGTTGAAGCTCTGGCTCTCAGGCCAGACCCCTGTGTCAAGCACACCCACTATGACATCATGGTCAGTGACTCTTTGAGACCATACATTGGTGGTGCTGTCATGTGGTTCAAGCCCAAGGAACAGAGGGCTCCTTGTAGTGTGGAGTTGGTACTTTGTGTCTGGGAAAATAGCCAAGACTCCATCTTGCTCCTGTAGCCGCTCAGCCTCTTCTTCGCTCAACCGAGCAGCAACTCCATGAAAAGCATTCTGGTAAGCGTAAATTACCCTCTCTTGATTATGACCTCCATCTTCTTCATTTTCTGGTTTGAAGACAATTGAGTTTACTTTAGACGAGTACCAGTCTAGATGATTGGTGAAAGATTCTGGCTTGGCTGACTTGTCCATTTGGACAATGTAAGTCTTGTGTGCAAATTGGGTTTTGGCAGAGAAGGCAATGCTGAAGAACAGGCAGTTTGTTAGTATCAAAACCAGCCATTTGACTGGTTTTTGATGAGCCATTTTCATCAGGCAAGGAAGAAGAACTGTTCTTCCTTGAAGAATGAAGTAAGGAAGAAACAGTAGAGTGGGGAGTGAGGAGGATGATGAAAATGGAATTTGGAGGCTTGAAATATCAGAGAGAAGGGAGAGGCCTTTACTGTTGTGGCATCTTGTGCAGGCAATAAAGATGGTTGGTTGTTTCATGAATGCACAATGGGCGAGTAGATTTTGAAGAGCTGGCTAGTGGTTGTCAACTTGTCACTTGTCATGGTACAAGGCAAATTCATTTCGATCGTAATAAAAAAAAAGAGAGTTAATAATTAAACCAATGTAAATCATATATTTCTTTTATGAACACTAAATTATACCAGAAAACATTATAATTTAGTCTCTGATCTTCATTTTATGAAAGGGGTCTTAGTCTGCAAAAGCTACACTGCCATCCAGTGGTGGTGATCAAAAGGGCTTAGAATATTATGAGGCAGCTTCACTAGGTAAGAGTGAGAAATGAGTTGTACAGAAACTCCTTTAATAGTGGTAGGGCTGTTTGTGTACTAAGATATGGTCATCCATCCAGTTCTACAACGGTCACAAGATGCTGGTAGACTCATGATCTGAGTTTTCTCTGCAATTGGTATGTGAAAAAAACAAACGGCCAATTCTGGATCAATATTGATGCTGCATATCATCTGCGAATGATTTTTTTTTTCAAAGCAAGCTAGTTAAGCCTGGTAATGTAGGTGATATAAAGTCAAACTATTGCCTTTCCGCAAAGCTATTGCCTACAATCCTACTTGGGAAAATGAAAGAAATTCATGGTTTTGTTTTCAAACAAGGCACGGCTTTATTCTCAACTTTTCCTTTCCTGTCAAACTCAAATTTCCAAGACATTGCAGAATCTTACCAAATTATGCTGAGCAGAACTAACATCTAATTTGATCAGTCTCAGTATAACTATGATATGATTAGTTTGGTGATAATGTAACTATATAATGTGCATGTTATTGCGTAGATATCAGAGTAGTAGAAAAGAGAAAAAAAGAGAGTATATCTATTTGTTGCAGATAAAATTCAATTATTGTTGGTTGGGATAGAAGATGAGGATGGATGGCGAGCAAGTATGACAGCTCACAAGTCCATATCAAATGAAAAAAGAGACATTAAATTCTCCTTTATGTGAGAACAGTAAATACACACATAGGGGTCAGAAAAATGCCCACCTTTATATTATTTTTTTTGTACGTAATTAAATACAGTGGAGAGGATATTTTGGAAACCACATACGGCAACCTCAGCCACCCCCACCCACTTGGGTGTTTTGGACGGTGATCTTAACTATAGAGATGGCGGCGGTGGTGGTGGTTTTGGCAGCCATGGCAATGGCATGGTTTATGGTACCAGTAAATGCTACAAAAATTAAGTAGGTTTAGATTTAGGATGTATAATATAATATCTAGCGTTGGTTTTAGCTGCCTAAACTGATAATTGCTGATAATAATTGACCATTTTGGTCAGCGGTTAATAGCTTCATCTTCCTCCTACCAAACTCATTACCCTAAACCGTGTAAGACATTAATTTCTTCTTATTATCACCGCCAGTATTGCAGTGGCAGCGGTAAAATTGCAGGTTTCAGTGGCGACCTATATTTGGTTTTTACGAGGTGAAAAAAAGGTTAACAGGTCACGTATGTGTACCCTGCTAAAAATGTAAAATATTTGCACCATATTTACTGCTCTCAACGTCTACATTAAACTCTCTTCTTCCAGCATTCAAGGCTAACAATTTTTTTTGTTTTTCGAGGGGAAAAGAAAAATACTAGTATGGAATGATGAAACATTCAAAATACTAAAAAATATTATTAGTTAATATAAATATTAAAAATTAAAATTATTAATTAAATAAGAATAATATGATGAATTCACACATTTTTATATTAAAAAATTAAAATTAAAAGAAAAATCAGATAATGAATTCTCTTTTTATAAAACACAACTACCTATTATCTTTTTTAATTCTTAAATAAAATAAAATATTTTTAAAAAATCTTTTTCATGCATAAAAACACGTGCAAAGATGTTAGTATTATATACGTCGCATCTTTGCTCCATAAAACACGACAAGAAAAAAGATCCACGAACTTTACCATTTTGGGTTGGGTGGGGCATCATCAATGGCTTTCTGATCATGATGATTAACGGTTACCATTTAAATTCATTGATCAACGGCTACAATTGGATACCGATGGATGCTGTCGGCCCATGGGCCCTTCATGGCCTCATCATCATTTATGGGCCTTATACATTTCCAGACCAAGCTAGTGCATTTTGGGCCAGTCCCCATTCCAAGCTGCCAAACCTTGTCACCTTTCTTCAGTCTTTGTTTGGCCTCCAAGTATGCAAGTTCATACCACAGTGAAGAAGATGACTGGTTCCCAAACCTGTGCAACGTCATCAAAGCAGCCTCCATCTCCCCATCACCAAGCTTCAACCCTTTCCCCAATTCCTTAACCAACTGCCTCCCCGACGTCGGCAAACAAAAATGCTCTATCGCACTCTTGAAATTCGGCACGTAAATCTCAGCAGACTTGTCAATGAACCTCTTACGGATTTTTGAAACCCCGTGCCTAAATTTCTCCGAAAATGGCAAGATTGAGGAGCCGATAACGGTCACGTTCCAACGGAGGATCTCCCCAGCCACCTGTAGTAAAGTATTAAATATCCATGCGTTAACGGAAATATCATGAGCTTTGAAATTTGAAGAAATATTAACAAAATTTCAGACCATGCCTCTAGTATATCTCGCTTGATGGTAACGCCAAGTTTTCCATTTGAGTCCTCTTCACGTATGGTTGAAAGATAAGCTCTGTCATCAAAGGCTTTCTGGGTTCTTAATGTCCGGAAAAGTTGATATTTTGAAGACTTCATATCTTGTTTTTTGTTTGTAAGCAAGATTGCTGCACTGCCCATTCGGAAGAGGCAGTTAAGGATCAACTTGGGCTGCTCATGCCCTGCATACCAACCTGTTGATAAAATTTCTGTGCTAAGAACAATGGCATAGGATTTGTAGTGAACTTGTAGAAGATTTTGAGCTAAATCAATGGCTAGAGCACTTGCACTACACCCCATGCCAGAGAGATTGTAGCTCTTGATGTCACTTCTCATTGAGTATTTGTTGATGAGAATGGAGCAGAGAGAAGGAGAGGGACAGAAACCACTACAGTTCACTATCAGAATGTCAATTTCTTGGGGAGAGAGTTTAGTTTTGGCCAACAGGTCATCCATGATGGGGAAGAGCACCATATGAACTTCTTTGATGGATTCTTGGTGATGGGATTTTGGTGGAATGTGATGCAAGGCTGGTGGGAGATAGGTTTCTTGGCCTTGTCCTGAAGAAGTAAGGACTTTGGCCATGAAAGCTAGACTTTGAGCGTCAAAAGATTCAATCTTGGAGGCATTCCCAAGAAAGGTAGAGAAGGGGACTTTGCATGAGCTTGGTGGCTTCAAACAGGAGAAGTCTACCAAATAGACTTGACCAGAATTGGAGAAGCAGTGGTTGAGGATGAAGAAAATGATAAGACAAAAAATATAAATGAAATGGAAAATGGGTTCCTTGTTTTGTAGGACAAGTAAGGCTTCAATTGATGCTACTAGGACGAGGACCAAAAGTCTTTGAAGTTCCAAGAAAGCGGAATGAAGCTGCTTATTTGATAGAAGAGTAGAGGGGATATCGGGTTCAATGGTATTGAGCAGCAGAGGATCATGGGATTGCTTAGAAGGAGGTTCCATGGGGAGAGAGAGAGAGAGAGAGAGAGAGAGAGAGAGAGAGAGATTTGGTTGGTAGTGGAGACGAGGTTGATGTTAATGAGTCTATAGCTGCAGAAGCTTATAAATGGAGGGACAGTGCAAGTAATGAGGGTCTTGGATAGCGAGAGCGAATTGCAGTTGGCAGGTGAGTCTCATTGTATTGCAGAAAACAGTTTCAATGACCATCCTTTATGGTGGTGCTGGTGGTGGTTTAGTCAAAGTGTTCTTTCACCATGTGTCAGGAAAATGCAAACATAATTAATTTCAAGATTTTATGAAGAAGAATGGCTACCTCATATCATATATGTCATTATTTGTTAAAACTAAAACAATTGAACGGTCAATGGGGTGAGGGCTTGAGACAGCAAAATGCTGAAACATGACATGAACGATGGATGCTATCTTTCTTGTATTATGTATTATAAAAGGTAAGCTGGCATGGCATTGCTACTTGTGGTACATCACTTTTTGGCATTTATAATCTATACGATGCTCTCGTGAGGGCCGAAGTTCGACTTATCACATCACCTTTTGCTCTCGGACATTGGAGTTGTCGCAGATACTATTTTAAATATATATTTTCAAAATTGTGGGTCAGCGTGTGCTGCTTGGGATATGCTAGGCCTTGTTGCATCAAGCTTCTTTGCCCTCTCTTTGGTTGACAGAATTAGCAGGTCAGTGAGTTGGGCCCTTATCTGAAGCTTATGTGCTTTAACCCATGATAGGATCCACAAAAGACATGCTAATGCCCAGGATTTATGGGCTGGCCTGCTAAATTTAGCAGGCCAGATTGCCGTGCTTGTTTTGGAATTCTTGTCTTCCCAATCATTTGCTTTGCATATAAAGTGCTTTAATGAGCCCATTTAAAAGTGCTACTAGAAGAGCTAAAAGTCTTTCTGACAACGTTTGAGAAAAGTTTAGAAGCGCTTATGACTATAGAAGCGCTTTCTGGAGAAGCAATTTGATTTCGCATGAAAATTTCAACATCTTTATAATAAGGGAGTTTCACTAAAACACCCAAAATAGGGGCTGAAATTATAAAAAAAACCCAACACCTAAAACACTTTATAAACACACTCAAAATCCATCATTACACACACTCAAAACCCATTTATAAACACACCCAAAAAATATACAATTGTTGATTTTGGGGTTAATTGTGGGTGTGTTTCTATGTTTAAATAGTGCTTGAGTTTTTTTATAAATATATGTCTAGGATTGTGTTTATTTATAAATTTGTATTATAGTAAAAGAGCTTTTACTAAAAACGTTTATGAGCAGAAGCACTTCTTAAAAAAGTAGTCCTAAACGAGATCAAAGTGCGAAACCCTAATTAAAGTGACATTTTGTATGTTGCGCATGTTATGCACTGAGCCGGCCATATTCCTTTCTCCAATAATTTCTTCAAGAAACTGTCACTAAACTGGCCAAATCTAGAAAGTTAAACTCAGACAAGCCACGTAATGGTTGTTTTGCCCAGAGGCTCACAGGGAAAGAAAAGGCAAACCAACCCGTGAATATCATATACAACAAAGGATTGCACCGAATAAAGTGAAGCAAACAAAACTTGATGTAAAAAGGTTGATTGGATGTCATGTCGTTTTTGCCTCCATGCTTGGCTTCCTCTATTTGGACTCGGAGAATATTCTTTACATCATCTTCGGTCCCAGTCCCACCTCTAAATCCCTCAATAATTTCTGAATTCTGTGTAAAATCCAGTCCAAATCAAATCATGTAGGCATTGCCCCATGTGGAGAATCTTGATCTTGTCAATCCAGTCCAGTTGAAATTGGATTAAAACTAATGACTTAAAACAGAAATTTGATAACATACATTGATAGAACCCCGTTCGACCTTAACCCAAATGTACGGAGAGAAGTATCTTTATTACTCAACCAACCAACACAATACAATTCAACATCCCAACTAAAGACTAACTAACCTCCTAATATAGTCAATTAATTGCTAACACAAAAGACTGAAACACCCTTAGTATCCTGTTGTCATTCATAATCCAGGTGAAACTTATCAGCTTAGGGCCACAATGGTATTGTAAAAAAGAAATTGAAACTACCTAAACAAATCACTGACTCATCAGCAATCCATAAAAGAAATGCTTAAGCTTTACATGACTGTTTCTCGCTGACTCATCAGCAATTCCACATTCCTATTTAGTACTATTTCTTGCATTTAATACATAACTAAGAACAGAACTAAAAGAACCAAAGGGCATTATGCCTAAACTATGGTGCTTTTTGTCCACAATCACATTCTTTCAACTATGCACTTTCACCTTCTCCAGGCTTGAGCTGGTGCCAACACCACCATTGCCAATTCTGCCCCTTCCCTCATATGCCCAGCTGAAATGGCAACAAAGGGAGCTCATCATGTTCCTCCATTTTGGAGTGAACACATTTACTGACTCTGAGTGGGGCACAGGCCATGAAAACCCAGCAATCTTCAATCCAGTTGGGCTCAATGCAAACCAATGGCTGAGCACAGCAGCAGATGCAGGCATATCATTAGTCATACTTACTGCAAAACACCATGATGGGTTTTGCTTGTGGCCCTCTAAGTACACTGACCACTCTGTGGAAAAAAGTCCATGGAAAAATGGTCATGGGGATGTTGTGCAGGAGCTTGTCAATGCAGCCAAGCCCCTTGGGGTTGATGTTGGGCTCTATCTCTCACCTTGGGACAGGCATGATCAGAGATATGGGCATGAGATTGCATACAACGAATACTACTTAGCTCAATTGCAAGAGCTACTCAACAGGTAAGAGCCAGAGACAATCAAAAGTTAATGCCAAAGTAATTAACTTTAGTAATTAAAGTTGAGAGTGTTTATTGATAATTTTCTTTTTCTTGATAGATATGGGAGTGTGAGAGAAATTTGGTTTGATGGAAGTAAGGGTAAGAATGCACCAAACATGTCCTATTATTTTACAGATTGGTTCTCCATGGTGAAGGAGTTGCAGAGCTCCATTAACATATTTTCTGATGAGGGTCCGGATGTTAGATGGGTTGGAAATGAGAAAGGCTTTGCTGGGAGTTCATGTTGGTCCACCATTAACCGGACCTCTCTATCAATCGGAAATGCAAGCATTGAAGAGTAAGTACCATTTTCATTTTTTCTGTGCCTCAGGTGGAATCTGCTATATCTGGTTTGTACTGTGTGCAAGCCAAACTTCAGTTCTTGTTTTTCTAGTTCAAGCAAGTTCATTTTTCTTCTCTTTGTTAATCAAATTCAAGGTACTTTTTCTGTATATAATTAATTAAACCATGCTAATTTTCCGTCATTTTGGTAATGATTAATTGACAGCTGTGGCTGATTTAGCTTAACATGTGCAACATGAGCACTAGTCGATGACTTGATGTTAATGTAGGAAAATGACATCTTAACCACCATCTAATCGATATCTTGTAATTGAATGCAGTTATCTCAACAATGGCGATCCAAAAGGGACAGATTGGTTGCCGGCAGAGTGCGACGTTTCGATCAGACAAGGATGGTTTTGGCATAAATCACAAACACCTAAGAGGCTAAGCCAGCTACTTGAAATTTACTACAACTCAGTGGGACGAAATTGTGTGCTGCTACTCAATGTGCCTCCTAACTCAACCGGGCTTATATCAGAAGTAGATGTTCAAAGACTGAGAGAATTTAGAAGGGCAATTGATAAAATATTTTCTACCAATTTAGCAGACAAGTGTTCTGTCAAAGTTAGTAGCCAAAGAGGAGGCAAAGGAGGAGGCTTTGGACCCGAAAATGTGCTAGACAGTGACCATTTGTGGACTTACTGGGCTCCAAGGGATGATGACAAAGAGGGCCATTGGATTGAAATCAGAGGTACAGGCACAGACGGAGGGCTGAGATTCAATGTTATTAGGATTCAAGAGGCAATTGGGCTTGGTCAGAGGATCAAAAGGCATGACATTTATGTGGATGGTAAAAGAGTAGCAAATGGAACCACAGTGGGGTACAAGAGGCTTCACAGACTTGAAGAGGGAGTGATCCATGGAAAAATTGTAAAAATTAGAATTGAAGAATCAAAGGGATTGCCTTTAATTTCTTCCATTGGTCTGCATTTTGATCCCTTTTGGCACCCAAATCCAAATGGGTAGCGACCTCAATAAAAAGGGATGAAATAAACTAAAGAGAGCACTGATCTCGTGCTCTACTAATATTTTCGTTAAAGCATTTTTTTGGTGCCCATGCTCTGCTTTTTCTGTTTGAAATACCTCGTTTTCTATCCCAGAAAAAAGACAATGACAATAAAAACAGCACTGATTTATCTCTCTTTGCCCGTGCCCTGCTCTGTTTGAAATACCTCGTTTTCTGCTCTACAAGACAGACAAAAACTAAAGCACTTTTTGGAACACTAAAGAAACCCACTTCGGAAATGGAGAGTGAAAAACTATGGTAGGGCTGTGCAGATCCAAATCAATCTGCTAAAACCAACCAATTCAATTTAATCCAATCTAATTTTCATTGGTTTTGACAACATTGGTGGATTGAATTGGATCAGAAAAAATAGAAATTCAATTAGCTCAGTTCAGATGGCGAATCAAAAATTGAAAATCCAATCTAAACCGAACCAATCCAATATACACATTAATATACATTCAATATCTAAACCAATCTTACTCTCGAAAAAATTAAAACAACATATTAAATATATTATTATTTTAATTTATATTAAAATTTAATATATTAATGTCATATCTTTGATCATATTGAAATTTGTATTACATGTAATGAAAGATTATGAAGTTTTTTTTGTGATGATTATTTTTTCATACAAACCGATCATCCAATTCAATGTATATTGGATCAAATTGGATTGGATCTTGACATCCGACCATATTGGATTGGATTGTAATATTTGTAATTCAATGAAAGATTGGATTGGATTGGATTAGTAAAAAACCATTGGTTTCAAACCGATGCTCACCCCTAAACTATGGCTTGGTCATGAAGTCATGTAAAAAGTGAAAAGCTGCACGAAGATATTGTGTTTCGTCAAGTGCTTCTTCAATAAACCCTTAAATTGTTTTTCAGATTTGTTGCTCTTTAACTTACTGTGCAATATTTTCTTGTATATAAAGATGCTTGCATTGCACTCCCATAAAATCTCTTCATTATGCTTCAATGGTCATGTCACTCAAGTTGATGTTCTTGCATCTGCTGTTTCTATGTTGTACAAGAGAATGAGCTTTGATTTCCTGGCCTTTAATAATAATAATAATAATAATAATTTGTTCATGCCCAGCTGCCAATGCTATGTGTTTTTCTGTTTACTCTGTTTTCTGTTCTAGAAAGACAATGACGGACAAACTTAAGGCACTTTTCACAATACAAAGGAAACAATGTCAATTTCACATTGGAAAGTGAAGCAATGGACCATTGTTGGTGGTGAGTGTTCAGTGGGATGTATAATCTTAACAACTATGGAAAGAAGCAATCACATAAAGCAAAGATTTTAATATCTTAAGGCCCAAGGCAGAAATCACAGATCGTATTCCAGCCCCGGTTGGCCCAGGTTAGCCCAAGGCCACCCAACCCAAAATAGAGACATAGGCTTCTCTATTCAACACACGTGTATGGCTTGTGGATCACAAGATTGGGCCCAGGGCACGTAAATGGCGATCCTCCAAGCACGAAGCTTAGTAGAGTAGAATTTTATAATGAGGGCCTTAAGGTCCTTAGATGAGGCCTTATCATTGACAAAAAATAAAATAAAAATTAAGGCCTTATTTATTAATCATTAGATCAAATTGGTTAGCCGTTGTTCGACCAAAATTGGTTAATTGTTGGATCACATTGGTTAATTTGATTCAACGGTTAAAAGATAGGGCCTCATCTAAGGGCCTTATCACTATAGAACAAACCCTAAGCTAAGGTACGATTGGGAGTGAATGACACTCGGTCTTCCGAATTTTCAAGTTGTTGCTAGACATTACTTGTGGCGAGCTGTTATTAAGATGCAGGGACCGTTAAGCAAATAAGATAACTCTCAATCAAGGGTGAAAATGAAGCGTATAAAATCACTGGGATGGAAGAGAAGAAATAAATATATCATTGATTGACAACATAAGAAAAGATAATTATTTTTATTGAAGACCAATTATTCATACTATACTATAGTGATAAGGTTGTGAAGCAATGGTCCAACGGAAAACAATAAGGATTACAATAGAACGCTGCTTCTTTTAGTGCGATCATTAAGAGCAATAGTGGAAGTTACTTAGGGGCTTGCATTGGCAAATCTTGGAGAGGCTTGCACATAAAGGCCTCCATCAATATGGTGGGTAAACTTGGTCCTGTAGTTGGCCACTTTGTTCTCATCCCTAAGCTTCAATATGTAGCTGCCTAGAAGCACAGCAGAGAAGATCATCATCTGTCTATAAGCAAACTCCTTCCCCACACAAATCCTTGGACCTGCCTGTGTAAACCATAAATCAAATTTCTTCAGAATTACAATGATTTCGGTGTTCTGTTTGCTCCATCAAATCAAAAAAATAAAAATAAAAATTGTGTAGTATGTGTCAGTAACATTTTTTCCTTACACTGAAGGCGATGAGTTTGAAAGAGCTTTCTTGCTGGACAAGGCCATTTTCGTCGAGCCATCTCTCTGGCCGAAATTCTTCTGCATCATCACCCCATATATATTTCATCCTGCCCATGCTATAAGCGTGGTATCCCACAATATCCCCTTTTTTGACACTAAATCCATCTGGCCAAGTATCATCAGATGAACAGACCTTCGCATTCTATGACACCATCACATCACACAAACTTAATTTATTCATTAATAAGTAATAATAAATAAAGGATCCAAATGCAAAAAATTAAGCCAGCTCTTGCAATTAAAATTGCATTCAGATGCTTAAAATTACCAATGGAACTGCAGGGTAGAGCCTGCTTGTCTCAGTCAAAGCTGCAACCAGATATTGCATTTTGCTAAGGGTTTCTTCAGTAAGGTTGTCTGCAAGCTCATCAATGCTTGAATTATCTTTCAGATTTGTTGCCTCTCTAACTTCCTGTGCAATCTTTTCTTGTATATCAGGATGCTTGCAGACCATATAAATAAACCATGTAAGAGTGCTAGCCGCTGTGTCTTTTCCAGCAACAATCAGGCTGAAGATAATATCTCTGAGGTACTTTGGATCAGTCTGTCCTGATTCCAAAAGCCTCGAAAGAATGTCTCTTCTCTTCACCTGCCAGTGCCACTCATTCAGTTGCATTAATAATAATAATAATTAGTCATTCAATTAATCTAGAACAAAACAGATATGGACTGGAAGCCAAAGATAACTCACATGTAGATCATCTCCTAAATTTGCCACTGTTTCAGTCTTGCTTTTGATTAAGTTATAAACAAACTCATCTACCACTTTTATACTCTTCCTTAGCATGGCTTCTGATCCAATGTTTAACAACTTTTTAATCTTCCAGGAGAAATCAACGCAACGATACAAGGTCATCTCATTTCCTACATCAAAAGCATTGGAAAACCGGATAGCTTCTTTATTTGTCCCATACATGGTGTCTACTTCGATACCAAGGAGAACCTTGACGATTGAATCTAAGGCTGCTTTCATAAACAAATCCTTCCCAAAAACAAACAAAACATCAAGATTAAAATATCTGAAAAAGAGATCAAATAACAATGCTATATATGTTATTATTGAAGAATTGAGGCAAGCTTACTTGGATCTCTATCGCTTGGCCGGAGGTTGCAGCTTCAGAAATTATCCGAGCAAGTTTCACACCACTGGTTTTGAAAACTGCACCGCTGAAGTCTTTCATTGATTTGGTTAATAATTCATTGCTTGCTACCTTCCTTTGATGTACCCATTTTTCGCCATCCACGGCGAAGATCCCATCACCCAGACCATCTGACATAATGGTGTAGAGGTACAACCCCTGCAGCAGGTCAGGATTTGAAATCATTGGCATGTTGATTTGCTTCTATAGAAACGTAACAATATATTTCACTAGTTTTAGTATATAAAATATATCTTTTTTTATAGAACGTATATAAAATATATCTTAGATAAAGAGGATAGGGTAGGAAATATGCATGTCCTGGGCTAGTAGTTACTGAACAGTTTATAGATACTCTAAAGTCTCCCCAAAGTAGTTGACCTCTCTTCAAATGCGTGACGAAAGCATAAAAAGATAATAATAATAATAATAATTAGAAATTTTATAATAGCATGAACTTCTCCCCAAAGTCTGATATATATATATATATATATATATATATATATATATACATACCCTGCCATAGTTTGCAAAGTTGGTTTTGAGGAAGTATTCCACATTTGCAGGATCTGTGGTGAAAACATAATTTTGGAACAAGTTAAGCAGCCGATAAGTTTTGTTTTTGAATGCTAACTCAGTCATGTAATCGTGTAGCCTAGAGAAGTTGATCAAGCAGCTTAAGACGGTTGCGCCTACAGGATGGTATCTCTTTTTGTTCTCAGTACCCAATCTTCTAGTATGGGATCTGATCACAAGTAGAGCTAAAATTACTGTCAAACTTATTGCTATGGGAGTGGAAAGGAAATCCATGACAGAACTCATGGCTGGGACTGATGAAAAAGAGAAACCTTATATCATCATATATACACACTCACGAGGCAGAATTCATGGCCCTGGGGATGATGAAGAAAAGAAACACTTGTAGTATCAATCATTATGTACAAAATTCATGTCTGATGTGACCGACAACAAATTTTAGACTTCAACATCTCCAACAGATATTTGGATAGAGTTTTAAAGCCGACCGCAATCAGATATTCATAATGAAAGGCCTTTGGCTCAACCACTTGGACAAACCCTGTTACAATGGGAATTCCAAATAGAAACGTTTTTCTTTATGACGATCGTCAATTTCTTCTCTGACACGACCTTACAGCTACCGACATAGTGGTTCATAATCTTTATGATTCGAAATATGTCGGTAGCGTAGCTGTAAGAACCCAAAACGAGAAGTGGCATGCAGAGAAGAATAGGAGATATAGTGGCTGGTTCTTGCATTCTTCGAGCCAGAGCCAGTGTAAATATGTAAGATTGTTTTCCTAAGGCTTGCATTTGCGATTTACATATACAACTTTTTGAAGGAAACCCATGTGTAAAATCTTAACCAACATTAAAAGCAGCAAGCACAGAAAGCAAAATAATAGTTTCTTTTTTCTTTGCAGATATGTGTTCTTGATAAATTAGCAACAATTAATTTCTTCGATATTTATTCTTGCAGTTTAGCTGTCCAGGCACGACCATACGAACTGGGCCATGCCCATCGAAGCTGTTTATTTGTAGCGTGAACAGCTTCCCTCTCAGCATTTTACTCTGCAGCAGCTCAGCTTCAGTGACTGAGAATCGGTCGGCTACTCAAGCCGTCAGCTGTATCGGCAGCATGGGCTCTCTGCAGAGATTGCTTCTTTGCTGCTTTGGCGGTATTGCAACTAGGGGTGTATAAGATCCAATTCAATCCGTTTAAATCGGCTGACAGTCCAATTCAATTTCAATCAGTTTTGACGATTTGGCAGATTTGATTGGATACGCTGACATGATTGGATCAGATGACCGATTATGAGAAGGGATTTTTGTAGACATGTCATGAACTTATACCTCAGTTTTAATTTGTCACCTTAAAGAAAAATTTAAGAGAAATATCACCTTAATTATTAAAAATCCATGATTTGTCATTTGACTTTAACACCATCCAATTTCCTTGCAGCAAGCACAGAAAGCAAAAAAATAGTTTCTTTTTTCTTTGCAGATATGTATTCTTGATAAATTAGCAGCAATTAATTTCTTCGATATTTATTCTTGCAGTTCAGCTGTCCAGGCACACCAAGTTATGTTTAATATATTATATACTCAAAATAATTTTTTTATTATAGTATTTTATTTATATCTTACATTTACGTCTATTAATATGTTTAATTATATTAAACCAAGGATAAATGTTTATTATTTTATTATTTAATTTTTCCATTATCAAATTTAAATTGAATCGGATGCGAATGGACTAAATTGTATTGGTTTTGAACTAACATACACCCCAAATTGCAAGTGATGAATTTGCAATCAGTGAATTTTTTTTTATTAATAAGAAAATGTTATTTTTTTTTCATGAATTATGAATAGTATCAATTCAATTATACAGGTTATTTTTATCTAAATAACTGACAATTTTCAAAGTAAATTTTGTTGTTGTGTGGAAATAGTTAACTTTTGAAAGATTGCACCTCCTCTTAAAAAATCATGGATCCGCCAATGTGTATGCAGGCGGTGTTGAAAAGCTTTCATGTGAGGGGCGACTAGCATTCGTAGATAATCCCATTGATTGATGATATATTTGATTCAGCAACAAACCCGCTAAAGGAAACAGTTGGTGGTTAACAGCTGAATTTTGCCCATCCGTCAACCACATACGTACTGGCTGCTTGTATATATACATGTGTGATTTAATAAAAGCTAACCAATATCTAGATAGTTTTTGAAAGCTAACCACCTTGGGGTCGATGCATTGTATAATAGTACGGTGAGGCCCACAAGGATCAGCTGATCCCTGTTTATCCCCCCTCCAAATTGTGCAACAAATACATTTGTTTTCTTATATTTGTCTTCGGATGCCTTTCATTATTATTCCATTGTTTTCCATTTTTAACTTCAGTCCGCTCAACCCCATTGTCGGATGTTTTAATTAAATGTGGCATGTTTTGTTAGTGATCATATCAACATTAATTTTTTTTATTAAACAAGAATTTCTCTAGCAAGCATGACACAGTTAAATTGGCTAGAACGGATATGCTCCCTATTCTACAAGTTCGAATTCCTCTTTTTCCGTAATTTAGATTAGTTTCAAATAGAATATCGTTTGTACAAAATTAAATAATAAAAAAGACTTTCTCTTTTCTTTGCAGATCTTTGGCCTTGATAAATTAGCAACAATTCTTTTCTTCGAAATAAAATATGTGATAGTAAAAGGCGCACATACAGTTCAGCTGTCAAGCGCGACTTTGCCACTTTAGCAGTATTGCAGTCGTGGTTGGACTTGAGCAAACAAACTTTCTTATAACGGGGATAGTAACACAATGACACATGAAAAAATTAGTTCATATGCAGTTGCATGAAAGTGTTTCTCGGGCCTAAGGCCACCCAACAGTGACATGATACATGTGGACAGGCTCGCTCTTCTAATCAACGGTGGAAATGAGATAGTTATTCCAACTAACCCTTATATTTAGTGGAATTGCTTTTTTCCAAATCGGAAACTGTCCATGTTAGAATCATCCCTACTAATTTATTTATTTATTTTTCAATAAGATCTGGTTATTAACATAACTTGATCGTTATTAAAAATAAAAATAAAAATTATTTAGCAAGCAAGCTGAAGTGACTGACAACAAACAAGCTCAGCTGACCAACTAATTTTTTACATTTCAAAATTTCCAACCGACTATTTGGATAGATTTTTAAAGCTGACCACTTTTTAACCATAAATTCATAATGCAAGGCATCCTTTTGGACAACTACTGCCTAATATGGTCAAACTAGGAAACAAGATAAAATCATAATTACACAATATTTGTACGAAATGAAAGACATATAATCCTAATAAACTAGGAAATAAATCTCCTAATTAAGCTAGGATTTCGCTAACATATTGATGTCCCATACATGGTGTCTAGTTCGATACCAAGGAGAACCTTGATGATTGAATCTAAGGCTTTTTTCATAAACAAATCCTTCCCCCCACCCCCCAAAAAATATCATCTCCTGAATTTGGAACTGTTTCAGTCTTGCTTTTGATTAAGTTAAGAGCATCACCAATGGGGGGTGTAAAGCCACTTTTACATCCCCTTTACACCTCTGGGAGGTGTACGTTTTTTGCTTCAATGGGAAAAGATGTAAATCTAAGATGTATAATTGTTTTGTTTGTCTTAATTCGTTTTTGTGTTAAATTTGTATTTTGTGTTTACTTTATAAAATTAATTTTTTTTTGTATTAGGCTTATTTTATTTTTTCAAACAAATAGACCTAAAAATATTTAAATTCGGAGAAGATATTATTTCATCCAAAAACATGAAAACCACAAATGAGCAAACAACATGTGATTTTTTTTTCCAGCAATTACTGTAACCGTGGGTCCCAGCCTTTTATGCTGACTTTTCTTCATTTTTCTTCGCTTTTCTCGTATGGGTCCCGCCTACAAGAGATGTAAAAATGGATGTAAATATACATTTTATTTTATATTCCCATGGTGGTGATGTATATTTACATTCATGTACATCTTCTCATTGGAGATGATTCCAATGACAAGGGGTGTATATTTAACATACACCCCCATATACACCCCCCCAATTGTGGATGCTCTTATAAACAAACTCATCTACCACTTTTAAATTCTTCCTTAGCGTGGCTCCTGATCCAATGTTTAACAACTTTTTAATCTTCCAGGAGAAATCAACACAACGATGCAAGGTCATCTCATTTACTACATCAAAAGCATTGGAAAACCTTATTGCTATGGGAGGTAACGGAGATTATAAGTATAGCTAAAATTACTGCTAAACTTATTGCCATGGGAGGTAACGGAGTGGAAAGGAAATCCATAAAACTCATGGGGATGATGAAGAAAAGAAACACTTCTTACATGTATATATAGAAGAGAAAACCTTGTTTTTTTTTTTTGGTGGGTGTGTATGTGTTCTCTGTTTACTCTGGGTGTGTGTGTGTATTTATCTAAGCTATATATGGATATACGTAAAGGGCTAGGCTTCTTTCACAACGATAACAACCAATACAATAAGAATACACTCAGTACAATTATATAGACCAGTACAAGGGGCCGTGTTTAAGACAAAATATCTAAGGTAGCGGTCATGCATGCCCGAATCTTGGAGAGGCTAGCACATGAAGGGCCCCATCAATATGGAGGGTGAGCTTGGTCCAGTAATAGGCCACTGTGTGCTCATCACTCAGCTTAAATTTGTGGCTGCCTAAAAGCACAGCACAGAAGATCTTCATCTTCCTATAAGCAAATTCCTTGCCTAGACGACAAATTCTTGGAACCACCTGTGTAGATGAAAAAATCTCTTCAGAATTCCTATAATGATAACAGGCCACAAATTTGGCATGTGTTAGTGATGTCAGTTTATTTTTTTTCTTACCTGGAAGGCTGTGAAATTGAAAGGGCTTTCTTGTTGGAAATGGCCATTTTCGTAGAGCCATCTCTCTGACCTTCTGCATCATCACCATGCCATAAATATGGTATCCAACCATATTCCATTTTTTGACACTAAATCCATCTGGCCAGGTATCATCAGATAAACAAACCTTTGCATCCTAAGACAGCATCACACAAACTTGTTACACAAAGTAACAGATTATTCAAATTCAGAAAATCCAAAGAGTGTTAGGTGTATGAGCTTAACCTTGTAATTGTGCTTGCACATTGCATTCATGCACTAGATTAAAGACTGAAAATTACCAGGGGAACTGCAGGATTGAGCCCGAGTGTCTCAGTCAAAAGTTGCATGGAGATATTGCATTTTTTAAGCGCTTCTTCACTAAGCTGGCTACAAGCTCATCAACGCTCGAATTATCTTTCAGATTTGTTGCTTCTTTAACTTCTTGTGCAATCTTCTCTTATATATGAGATGCTTGCAGAGCATATAAAGAAACCATGAAAGAGTGCTAGCCGTTGTGTCTTTGCCAGCAACAATGAGACTGAGGATCATGTCTCTCAAGTACTTTGGATCACTCTCTCAATTCCAAAAGCCTTGGAATAATGTCTCCTTTCTTTAACTGCCAGTCATCCACATTATATTGTAATAATAATACTAAATTAATCTAACCTAGAACAAACAGATGGTTAGAAAAGTAACTCACAGGTAGCTCATCTTCTGAATTATGGACTGTTTTAATCTTGCTTTTGATTAATTTATGAACAAATTGATCCATCACTTTGATATTATTCTTTAACACTCCTTCTGATCCAATGTTTAAGAACAGTATGATCTTCCAGGAGAAATCAACATAACGATATGGGGTATTTGCATTTGCTTCATCAAAAGCATTGGAAAACCGGGTACCTTCTACATTTGTCCCACGCATGGTGTTGAGTTCAATACCGAGGAAAATCTTGATGACTGAATCTAAGGATGCTTTCATAAACAAACCCTTTCCAGAAGCACCAAGCAAGATTAATATATTTTCTTCAGAAGTAATGAATTAATAACTTGACGCAATTATTGAAACATTGCAAACAAACTTGAATCTCTATTGCTTGGTCGCAGGTTGCAGCTTCAGAAATTATGTGAGCAAGTTTGACTGCATTGGTTTTGAAGACTGCACTGCTGAAGTCTCTCATTACTTTGGTTGATAATTCATAGCTCGCTACCTTCCTTTGATGCTGCCATCTTTCCCTGTCCACAGGTAAGGAATTAGAACTTCTGTTATTAGATATATAACATTACACCTATGACTATATATAACATACCGCTAGTATTGATAGTTCAATGAGCATTTATAAACTCATTAAACTGTTCTGTCTTCAAATGTGTGGCAGAAAAAAGTATTTTGAAATTTCCTACTCGCACTAATTTCTTCCTTTTGCCTGGCACATTACCTTGCCTTAGTTTGCAAAGTTTGTTTTGAGGATATATTCAAGCCAAGCAACCTGTTAAAATTTACTACTGCTAAGCCTATTGCTATTGGAGAAAAGGAAGTGGAAAGAAAATCCATAACACTCATGCGGATAATGAAGAATTAATGTATAGCAGGAGGAAGAGTGTGTTTGAAGGGGTAGAACAACAAACAAGTGTTCTACTAAAGGATTAGGACATATAGTTCAAGTGGTTGCCTTATCTTATAAAGTCTGCAAAAAACAAAATGGCTATAATCTAAAGTTGGCCGCAAGCTTTGTGGTGCATGGTGTGTGCAGAAGATTCGAAAGAAATCACATGGCTGACCAAATTTCTGTGGGACATGCTCTTATCCAAGAATAATTAACATAATAACATGAGCTTTCTACAAAAATAAGTTTGGTAAGAAATGAATGAATACTGAGACTAGTAGCGGAATTCTAAGTCATAATGTTTCTCTTGTTCATCTTCCCAAACAGATTCAATGCCTCATCAAGATTACCCAACAAGAAACAACATCCCAATCAATCATTTCATCAAACAATTTACGTGCACTCCCCAAAACCCCGCATGCAGAATGCATACTCGTCGACGAATTCTGAACAAAAACATCAACCATCGCCTTCTCGCACATTCTTTCAACATTTACTTGCGCATTGAAGCTCGGGCCCCGGAAGCCACCAACCCTGCTCGTCCATTCCTTAGGGTTCATCCTCAGCATTGGCTTTTTGTTTTTTGTTTTAATAAAAATTTTACAAGTCTGACAAAAAATATATATATATATATATCATAAGCATATATTTTGTCTGATGTACTGTTTAAAATAATATATTTAAATCGTATAGCCGTGCGGCTATACTGTTTAAAAATAATATATTTAAAGTTTAAAATAATAAGTTTCAATTTCAACAGTATAGCCTACCGGCTATACTTTTAAAAATAATATATTTAAATAGTACAACCGCGCGGATATACTTTTACAAATAATATATTTAAATAGTATAGCCGGACGGTTAACTTAAAAAATATATTTAGAGTTGAAAATAATAGATTTCAATAGTATAGCCGAACGGCTATACTTTTAACAATAATATATTTAAATCGTACCGCCGCACGGCTATACTAT